>NC_090181.1:30903962-31503962 GCF_024679245.1 Pseudorasbora parva | reverse complement strand
AGTCACGCATCTCAGCAAGCAAGATCACACTCATTTGGCAGGACCTTCGTCATCTGACTCATATTTGCCATCTCAAACATATTCTTAAAACTATAATTTTCAAAATCAAAATATTGATTGATAACACCTTCCAAACCATCAAGTGACAGTGACACTAATATATGATGACATTCAGTACTTGCTGTGCAGTAAATCACTGAGCCATTTTAAGTTTTGCTGACGATACTTCATATTCTTTTGTTCTCTGCCTGCGGTAACTATGAGTGAAACGTCACTTCATTGTGTATCAGACATGCCACCTTGTGGAATAAAGGTGAATTGCACTTATTCATTCATCAAATATTTAATTATTGTTGAGCAGAAAAAAAATATACTTACACTGCACACACCTCGGGTCGTTAGTGACCCTATAACATTTTTACAAAAAAAAAAAAATTGTGATGGAAAAATCGGCAAAAAAAGTGAACGAGGAGGAGGGTAGTAAATGACATCCCGGATCACTAAAGACCTGAGGTACAGTGGGGCAAAAAAGTATTTAGTCAGCCACCAATTGTGCAAGTTCTCCCACTTAAAAAGATGAGAGAGGCCTGTAATTGTCATCATAGTTACACTTCAACTATGAGAGACAGAATGAGAAAAAAAATCCAGAAAATCACATTGTCCGATTTTTAAAGAATTGATTTGCAAATTATGATGGAAAATAAGTATTTGGTCATTAACAGGTGTCTTTTCTACTGATAATGAATTCAAACATGTGCCATCAATACAGGTAACGAGTGGAGGACAGAGGAGCCTCTTAAAAAAGAAGTTACTGGTCTGTGAGAGCCAGAAATCTGGCTTTTTTGTAGGGGACCAAATACTTAGTTTCCACCATAATTTGCAAATCAATTCTTTAAATATCAGATCAAATATGAATTTTTCCTCATTCTGTCTCTAGTTTAAGTGTACCTATGATGAAAATGACAGGCCTCTTATCTTTTTAAAGGGTTGGTTCACCCAAAAATTAAAATGATTTCATTAATTACTCACCCTCATGTCGTTCGTCTTCGTTCATCTTCGGAACACAAATGAAGATATTTTTGTTGAAAGCTGATGGCTGAGAAAGGCTTCAGAAAGGCCTCCATTGGCATTCAGTACATTCCCACTCACAAGACCCATAAAGGCACTAAACACATCGATACAAAGTCCATCTCACTACAGTGGCTGTACAATAATGTTACAATGCAACGAAAATAGTTCAAATAAATCAAAATAACATCTTTATCCACCAAGTTATTGACGTGAACTCGACGCATGCGTGAGAATAACGCAGATCCGTCATTCAGATACATGACCCGGAAGAGGAGGAGCGCCGCTATCGTGTGAGTTCACGTGCGAGACCTACACGGAAGACAATAGCTTTGCGGATAAAGTCATTATTTTTAGTTTTTTTGCGCACAAAAAATATTTCCGTCGCATTGTAACATTATTGTACAGCCACTGTAGTGAGATGGACTTTGTATCGATGTGTTTAGTGCCTTTATGGCTCTTGTGAGTGGGAATGCCAATGGAGGCCTTTCTGAAGCCTTTCTGAGCCATCAGCTTTAAATTGAAATATCTTCATTTGTGTTCCGAAGATTTTTGGGTGAGCTAACCCTTTAAGTGGGAGAACTTACACAATTGGTGGGTGACTAAATACATTTTTGCCCCACTGTTAAAGGGTTAAACACAGTCAGGTGTAGTTCAAGTGATAGTAAACATTTGGGTGTAACAAAAATAATATGACAAAAATAACTACATTGTGATATCTTTATCATGAAATATAATCATATTTTAACATAATCATTATTTGTTGCTGGCTACACAGAAATGACATACCTCACCTTTGAAGAGCATGTTGACGGGATGTTTGCCACCATTTATCTTGTACCAAGTTATGTCACATTACAAAACAACTGCGTAATTACTACATGACAATCCTTTGAAAAATGCAACTCAAAAGCTCTAAAAAAAGTAGTCCAAGGAGGTAGACATGGATACAATTCAGCCTCAGACTTTTAGCAACTGTTTCTAAACCATTGATGTTTTTCTTTCATTTCCTTTTTCTTGCTTGTATTCTTTGACCTTGCAAGTGATGTAAACAAAATAAGTGGGTGAAACACCTGTTCTTCTAACGATATAAAATGTGGCAGTAAGTGCTTACTAATGCAGCCAGTCTGCAGGGAAATAAGTGTGTTATTGTACTTCACTTTTTAAAGTTCATATTAAGTTGATTTAATACGGGGCTGTTTTGTTTACTGCCCAAAAAAGTACTTCTTAAAAGTGTTTTATCCCCCACTGGTCTCAGTATGAACTGCACAAATGTTTGTGCAGCATAACAAACAGCACCCACACAGAGAGTTAACAGCTGAAAACTCACTTGCACTTTTATCCAAAGTTTTGTTCCCGAAGGAAGTGCTCAAGGACACAATGGTGATAGTTTATGGATTAATGGGGTACAGCCTGTTAAATCTTAGTATCCCGGTAGCAGGACACTTGGCACACTGCCTGTATTTTAGGAAGCATCATAATTTGAAATCGCATTACCTTGGCAACAGTAATTTAAAAACTTTTAGCAGGCTCAATTTTTGTTATATAAAATTTTGAACAATACTTGATTAGCTTTGATTTTCTAGCAATTTTAGACTCCAAATAATTTTGTAAAAGATATATTTTGGATACATTTTTTTTTTTGTTCAGCACACTCCTGGGCAAAAAAATGGGCCAAGTCCTAAATGGTAAAACCCTAAGCTTTTGTTTTAATCACAAATTATTGGTCAGAAAAATGCACTACTTGAAAATGCATTGTTGTCTCAGAAATACATCAAAGACAGAATGAAGGTTTTGGCAAAATATGGAAAGTTGTGTGTGGAGTGATGAATCGCAATGAAACGGTTGCATGGCGATGCTCCAGAGCGGTGTCTTTAAAAATCTGCTGAGAAATCTAATAATAAATGCATCTCTACCAAAGTGAAGCATGGAGGAAGAGCTGTCATTGTGTGGGAAGCCTTTTTAGCTGCAGGTATGGATAGCTACTTCACTGTGAAAAGGCATTTAATGCTTTAGACTAGAGGAGAATATTGCAGAATGGCTTGCTTCCCACAAATAAAAATGTGGTTATCTAAGGAGGAATGATCAGATGCTATTTTTCAATAAGTCAGCGCTCCTGCCCAAATTACAAAGACAACGAAGAAGTGGCTTGAGAATAAGTCCATCAGGCTCATCGAGTCCGTATTTGAAACCTATAGTGAATGTTTGGTCTCACCTTCAACTCTAACGTACTGAGAGACATTATTCAATTACTCATGAACAGTTGGAAGCAATCAACATTGAGTAGAACAACAAATTGTCTTCCTGTAAAAAGCTGTAACCGTTAGCGCATTTGAATGACGAAGCACGCTTTGTGAGAACGATAGGTTTATGTTTGGGTGGTTTTACAATAAACAAACAGACACCTATATTGGTCAGCTTAACAAATGTATTTAAACACACACCATTGATCGCATGCTCCATTGATAAATTAACTAACGTTATACACGATCGTGTCGTTTACTGATGTTTACTTAAGCGACGATAGCCAACAGCACAGACATTTGAAGCAGTTTTACTCACCGCCTGCTTTTAAAGCAGGACCGAACCTTTATCGCTGGGACCGCTCCTTCAAAAACACACTTCTTTGGTGTTTTGCTGTGAAACTGTTGATTTGGTGAAGTCCTGTGACAGCAGTGACCGTGGAGATCCACTTTTGCGACACGACTGAAGCGTGATGTTATGAAGCTTCCCTGTAATTTCTGCGTTCAAATCGGTTCAAATGCAGCGCCGCCTTCCCGGAATGCTGTGCTGAAGCGTTGAAGTCGCTTGATGTCACCCATAGGAATAAAGTGGAGCGCGGCGCGACAGACATGTTGCACGGACGAGTGGATCTGCACCGGAGAGCAGTGTTTATAGGGGTGTGCATTTCCTCTCTCGATCTGGTCACGTGAGCGCGTGCGCACCCTTCCGGGAAAAGAGCCCGTACGGCCCATACAAGGACCTTCCGCTCTGTCGACGTCAAGCCGACCCATACTCGAAAAAAACTTAACGAAACTTGTGAGAAACCGGAAGGAGTATTTTTGACACAGAAATACTCCATAAAACGTCCAACTTAGTTTTTGAAACTTTGTCTATGTTTAGGATGGGAATTCAAGTCTTTAACAGTGTAAAAAGCTCAGTATGCATGAAACAGCATGTCAGAAAACCATATATCAGAAGTTTAGACTGATATGGCTTTGAAACTGACGTTAGCACAAAGGAAAACTAGTAAAAGGACTCAAGTGCAAAAGGAGTGTATTTATTATAACAAAAACACAACACAAAACCCACAATGGGGCAAAACCAAATAAACATAAATATAAACTCAAATGTACCGCAAGGAATCGCAAGGAACCGGGAGATGTGGACATGACAAAACAACAATTCGACAAAGACTGACAAACACAAGGAGCTTTTAAAAGGGGACAAATCAAGAAGGGAATAAGGAAACACAGGTGTGGCAAATGAAACCAATAATGAGATAACAAGGGGGGAGGGATCAAGACAATGACACAAGAACATCGTCACTATAACAAAACCCACATGTGCACACAAGACAGGACAGGCATGTGACAGAAATGCATGCTATAATAATATGCAGATAATACGCTTTTAGGCTTGTTCGACTTCACCCAGCGGTGCGCAGTCCGATCGGCGGCAGACTTGAAGCAGTGCATGCCGGTTAGAAATTTTGTCCGACTTGAGGCAGGGCTGACGGCACGTGACTGTTACGTATGTCAACAAAGTACCTCGAGAGCAGCCGGCTGATGCAGCCGGTGCAGATTCTCAAGGATGGCTGCAGGATTCACTTCATTTGTTTACAAGCTGAGGAGTCATGGTGCTTCGTGAGTTCGAGGCATACGCGGAAGACAATAACTTGGTGGATAAAGTCGTTATTTTGATTTTTTTTTTTTATGCACAAAAACTAAAATTACTGTAGAGCCACTGCAGTGACATGGTGTTTGTAACGACTTTTTAATGGCTTTTATGGCTCTTGTGAGTGGAAATGTACTGAATGTCAATAGAGGCCTATCTGAAGCCTTTCTCAGCCATCAGCTTTCAACTAAAATATGTTCATTTGTTTTCCGAAGATGAACAAAGTTCTTACGGGTGTCGAAAGACATGAGGGTGAGTATTTAATGATATATTTTTCATTTTTGGGTGAACTAACCCTTTCTAACATTAAACCTGACTTACTTTGCCTCAACTGAAAACATATTTACACTGTCTGAATCGTTCCCTAGCCCCTTTTAAGTGCTCTACTGTATGTGCCATTCACCATGTAGAAAATAGTAAATGGGACCTATTTCAGCCGCAGCTTCAGCGTCTATTTAGGGGACGGGACGCTTCAGATTCTAGAGAGCATTTGATTGGACAGAAGATGTGATGAGAAGCTGAAGTCCATGGTGATGTCATAAAAATCTGTGATCCAGTTTAGCTGAAGTGAGGTGAGTGAGTGAGGTGAGTGATCACATTTTGAATGCTTATATCTCCTGAATTAGAATGTTGTTATTGTTTTGGAACACACCAGCTTATTCAAAACCTCAAGGCTAACATATTCATACTAAAAGTACATTTTGATTTCAGGGGGCCTTCAAGTACAAATCCATTCTCAAAAAGGGGGACAAACAGTTAACAGGTTAATTGTACCACTTGTGTCTCCAATCAGCATGCATGATCAGCACTATCCATTTTATTACAATTCTCTAAAATATATAATTTATTTAAAATTTAAATCAACTTTATCTTGATTTGAGAGACCACAAAAACCTGCTGCTCATCATGTCAGTTATTTAAAATCAACATTGTTTTATTTAGAAAGGCTTCTTTTGGAAAGTATGCTGCGGACTTTCCAGAGAGGGCATTTGATGCAGGTGTATGCCATTTTCTCAGCAAATTTCTGCTGTCAGTAATGTCATAACTGCACGAGTCAAGCAATCCATATACAGTATGATGCACAATGTCTCAGCTTTAAAATGATTCATAGTGTTCATAAGAGTCATATATGGAAGTAATCAAATTATCTTTTGACAGTATTACAGATGCATTTGGAGAAAATGAAGGCATTTATACATCCTTCTTGTATCTGGTGCCACTTTAAAGATATAGCTAAACAATTTTTGTTTTATCTGTAAGTGCGAATTACTTCACGCCAGCCTTGCACTGCAATTTGCACTAAAAGTGTTTGTTGGCAGAGATGTTGGCCGGGAGGCAAGAGAGAGAAAAAAAACCACGCACACACGCACACACAAAAACATATTTAATATCTTCAATGCAACACTTCTCCAGGGATCAGGCCTGTAGCTTATCATTGAACCCTGACAACTTTTCATTTCCCTGGAAGTAGCTTCCAGCAGCATGACATTGTTGTCTTTATTTACACATTTGTCTAGCACTGCTTCCCTTGTAGAAGAAATACATTTTGACTATGTTTTTCCAGAATCTGTCAATGTTGTTTTGCTCAAACACGTATGCGAACATTACGGGGGATTACATTCATGTGATTTTTCTTTTGTCTTGGTGACTGATGCATTCACACCGTCGCAATTACCATAACGATTCTGAACTGTGAAAATCTTTCACGTGTTTGTAGAACAATGTGTAACTCATATTTTTCTGAAACCTACGATTTGTACCCAGGGGCGGATTAAGGTCTACACAGGCCCCTAGATTTCTGGAGGCCTCCCACCTTGCCAAATTATATACAACATTCCGGAAATGGAGCATAATTAACAGCATATTAATCTATGCTGGCACAGTGTGAGATCTGGTCTGTGCTCTCTGCTACTGTTTGAAAAATTCAGCAAATCAATCAGTGGTTGACAAATTAAGATTCGATAGCTTTATTGGCAATGGTAAAAAGTCTTTACATTGCCAAAGCATTGACAGGGCTTTGAACCAATTGTGTTGAGCATTGTCAATCCAATTTACAGGCAACAATCGGGCATCGGATTGACAGTGATTAACAGCGCTCTGATCCAGTGCGCATATCAGATTCAACGTAGCCTACCTGTTCTTGAATTCATAATCATTCGAATATAGACTCCCGGGTTTACTGATACAAAGCCATATGCTAAATCGCTGAAGTAACCCTTTAATTACGACATGACGTGAACCAAGCAGTAGTGGAGAATACAGAATCATAGCAGAATCATAAAAAAGTTGAAGGACTAAAGTTGTATAACACAACAAAAATAGCTGCAGTGACTACATTTGAGGGAGAATCATTTTTTGTTGTTGTCATTTTTTGTCAATTTTTTCATTTGGTCAATCTTTCAAAAATGTCTTTTGTCTACAAAAATAGTGCAATCCACCCACCTGTCAGTTAAGTGGTCACACCCTTAATTATGCAGAAATTTAGGCTTAATATAATTGAAACGAATGAGTTATATATATAAAAAAATCCCCCCCTCACAGTTATCATGAAGGGCAAGATTAGTTTTATAGACCAAAACACCTTTTTTTTTACCAGGCTGTAAATATTTTTTTCTGCTGTAAAGTTAGGGATTTTTACATGGGGGAGATACAGATTTGACTCCTTTTGGAGCCTGTCTTTAGTGGTCAGTAAATGAATTGCAGTTTAAATAATTTTTGTGTTGGTTTCAAGAGAAACTGTGGGAGGTTGCCCTTTGAATAAACCACAAAATGTATTAAATAGTTTTTGGTGTTTCCATGGTTTCTACAAAATAAAACACGAAATCGAGGCTAATGAGGCACCCGGGGAATATAATGTCATTGATAGGCGACACATGGACACGGTTTGTGTCTTGGTTAAAATTACTTATTTCTCTGGATTTAAACATTCTTGGGAACATTTGGGATGATGTAAGTACACAAATCAACTAAATATTTATTCTAATGGTTTTTGGATATTTTATTCCAAAAATCTTACATATTTTGTCTTTAAATGGGAGTTCCATTTTTTTTAATCTGAGATATGATTAGGGTGTTTTCTATTGTTTTTAATCAAAAGTCAATTGATTTATGATACAGGAAATCTTTTTTTCAGTTAAAAAATTTAATTTAATATTTGTTTCTTTTTTATATCTCATCTTTGCTATTGTAGAAATAAAACAATCAAAAAACATACATATTTCAGTAAGTAATTTTGTTGACTGTATTTATACAGTATTTTTTTCATACAGTATTTATTAGAAAAGTTGCACCAAAAAACAGCTCATCAAACACAGAAACTTAAACAAAAATAATTCTAACCAAGTACATTTCGTGTGCATGAGAAAATGACATGGCATCCAACTGAAAAAGCTATTTTATTCAGCCCTAAACTCAATTTGCTGCATTTTTCCAATGCATTATTTTATGGTGTGTCTGGCCAGGTAAGATAACACACTTCCTGCTGTGTAGCTAATAAGAATATATGAACATTGTTGGTCAGTGTTGGTTTAGAGTATTGTCACAGGGCTCGAACGGTACTTGGGTAAATAAAAACGAACAGACAAAAGAGGCAAATGCCAAGGCTCAAGATCCTCTTGGGTGAAGTCGTCCTCTTATTGTATCCCTGAGAACACTGGTTAACATGCAGGACAAAAACAAAAACAACAACAGCTGGATGAGAGCAAGTGAAAGAAAAAAATCTTCACTTCAACGACTGTGCAGGCTTTTTACTGCACTGCTCAAGGTGATTTAGTTAATGGTTAAATGAGAAAGAAAGATGTAATGTTATTCACTATAAAAGAACAACATGGAGGATAGGCTCCGTATTTTATGCATGGTGCCTCTTTGAATGTTCAGTATGGCAGCATATTCACTTTATCTTTATCCTGTTTGGGAAGCTTAAGAGCTGTCTTTGCTAATTAAGGTGCCATTTTACATCTTCCAGAGTTCACAAGTTTTTAGAGTAGCATCTAGAATTGTATTGCCACACAGCCAGGAACAAAGATCAGAATTATACAGCAGTATTATTTATAATACTTAGGGTTAGGGATTTGCATCAATTCCTAACCTTAATTTTGGTGTGTAGCAATTGTTCAGCAATGTTTGTGCTGTAGAAAAGAATCAAAATAATAGAAAATAAAAGTGAAAATAATAGAAAACTAGTGTGTAAAAGTTTGTGGTCAGTAGGTTAAATAAAATGACATTACATTTTTTCGTGTCCGAATCCCCTTTTGCTATTTTTTCGACGGTAAAACGATCAGTGTGCCAGACACATAGTCCAAAAGGGTTGTACCTTAATGAGTCATGGGTGTGTGTTGGCCGTAACATGCAATAAACCAACCAGAGTCTCCCTTTCTCTTTAAAAGCCAGTTGCGCTCGCACCATGGCGGATTCACAATTTACATGGCAGAATTTGCTAGTCGAAAGACTGACCGCTTCTCCAAAGAGGAATCCTTTTATTTTTAATACAAACCCGATTCTAAAAAATTTGGGACACTGTACAAATTGTAAATAAAAATGGATTGCAATTATTTACCAATCTCATAAACTTATATTTTATTCACGATAGAATATACATAACATATCAAATGTTGAAAGTGAGACATTGTGAAATGTCATGCCAAATATTGGCTCATTTTGGATTTCATGAGCTACACATTCCAAAAAAGTTGGGACAGGAAGCAATACATGGCTGGAAAAGTTAAATGTACGTGTAAGGAACAGCTGGAGGACCAATTGGCAACTTATTAGTTCAACTGACAACATGATTGGGTATAAAAAGAGCCTCTCAAAGTGGCAGAAGTCAAGATGGGCAGAGGATCACCAATTCCCCCAATGCTGTGGTGAAAAATAGTGGAGCAATATCAGAAAGGAATATCAGAACGTTTTTATTCACAACTTGAACAGTGTCCCAACTTTTTTGGAATCGGGTTTGTTTTTAAAAATGTTTATAAATAGTACGAGTGTACAATCTCATGGAAAGTATACGCCAAAATTAGTTTTGGCGTGCATATGGTATGCATTTTTTTTCGCATGCATATGATACGTACTTTATGGCGTATTATACGTACACCCCCACCATCACCCTAATCCTACCCAAGTGAGTGTCATGCACACCATAAAGTGGGTATCATATGCACGTGAAAAACTGCGTAGCATTTGCACGCCAAAACTCATTTTGGCATATCCATACTACGAGATTTCACACTCGTACAATTGATACGCATTACCATGTGATTGTGTTGGATTATGTGGCTAAAGCATAACAGATCAGAATGAATGTCATTACAAAACTGGAAAAAAAGATCATAATGGTATCATTACCCTCTAAATGAGAATCTAAGTTTGAGTGAGTTTGATTTTGCAGGACAGTAAATGTTGTAAAGAGTGGCTATCTGCCTTTATAACAGTAGAATGTCCGTTAATTCCCACCAGGGCCACACAAACAGCCTGGATTACTCTTAATCAGTAAACAAAAGCCTATATCCATAAACTCCACAAAAAGTATCACTGAAATATCACTGAACCACAAAGCATTTGTCCGGCAGGATGTTTGATGAGGAATCTGCCTTGACCCTCACAGCCCTGCGCTGGAAGCACATCTAAATCCACTTGTGCTGTTCAGATTGATGAAAAGGCCTCCAGGTGAATGTGTCGACTGATTTGTCTCCTTTGTTTAATATGGAAGGGCCATATGCAGAGAAGCGAGAGGTTTATCATTGTGATTAATGCTTTTAGGCCTGTGACAGTCTCTCTCATCACCGGCCTCTTTTTGCTCATCCTCTGTATTCCCTCTGCGTCCCATCTCTTATCCTAATGCTAATGATTTGGGCTGTCAATTTAACATGTTAATTTGGTGTAGTTCATTATATATTTACAACAAAAACTCAAATGAGCCAGAAAGCACTTAAACAATCATTGCAGAGTTTTAGAAGCTTCACACACATTTAAGTAGTCTCAACTGGAAGAGACCTGTGCAGTGAATTCTTGTATTGCATCAAATTCTGGATGCTGTGAAGGAGTTTTATTCCATTGGCAAAGCGATACAGGCACAGTGAAGAATCATTCGAGTCTTGGGTCTGTCAACGTTTCTTTCACCCCTGTGTGTTTTTGTTTCACTGAACACAGTCTGCTGTACTTACTGTACTGTACTGCTGACAGCACAGCTTTCTAATGAAAACACCCTCATTTACTCCAACTATAATTTATCCCAGTGGGGCCACTCTTTCCAAAAGGGCTTTGGAGACCAAAGCAGATAAAATATCCATAAGCAAAAATGGCGTTAACCAAACTTGGAGGGGCATGCTTTGTTCTTTTAACAGTGTCTGGAAGCTTAGTTTGCGAGGTACAGCTGAAGACTCACTGTATTGCGTTTGCTGTGATCTAATAAGTTTTGTTATATGCAAATAGACAGTCAACAACAGAATCTTGGAACTAAATTGGCTTGACTCGATGAATGTGAATATTGACATATATATTGTACAGTGGCATCAAAAACAATTTGGAGACTAAGGAGACTAGTGCATTGTGTTTGCTGTGTTCTAATAAGTTTTGTGATATGCAAATACATGCTGTAGTAAGTCAACAACTGAATCTTTGAACTAATTTGGGTAGACTTGATGAATGTGAATATTGACATGTATATTGCAGTCAATTTTCCATATTGAGTTTTCCCAGATAGTTTACCTCTTTACCACTTTACGCATTTCATTGCCTTGTGTTTTATTGCGTGTGTTATGTCCTGGCAGTAGTCCTAAAGTGCATTTTTTTAGTTTTTCTATGGTTTCTTTTTCTTACAGTATATGCAAACTGACATCCCTGGCCCGTGTTTACATACAATGTATGAAAAAACGTCCAGCTGTTTTTGACCTTTGCACACCTGTGCAGCATTATACAAATGCATATCATGTTTTTAAATGCAAAACTGTGTTCTGCTTGAACGGGCCCTAACAGCATGACTGTAAAGGCATAAAATATGTACAACGTGTGTTGCAGTAGCACAGTACATAACTGACTACAACATATATAGCTTATGACACGCTCTCACATGTTTCTTTTTTTTAACAATTTGCAAGGAGTCAAATTTACATGTGATTTAAACAACCAGATGCATTCACACTCTTGTCCAGTTTCACATGAAATGCGTCTCAGACCACCTCCTGAATTGGTTAGTTTGAGTGATCGCATTTAAATCCGTCTTGACAGAATTTCGGTAGACATTTACGTCTGGTCTTTTCACAATTGGATAGATATCTGGTCAGAGAAAACGAATGAAGTGAGCAGGTGTAAAGAGGCCATAAGTCTCCCAACTGCGCAAAAGGAATGCTCGCTACTGCTTCTGGACACTAAACACTGACGTAATACTGCTTGATTTGAAGGCCTGTTGCCCAGTTTATTACAATAAATACAGTAGGTCTAAAAAATATGTTTATTATGTTTGACTGTTCAGTACTGTTCATATTTACATTTTAAAAGCAGACTTACATAGCATACTTTCCCTAGTAACCAATTAATTTTGATCTACAGTAATTGGTAAAGTAATTAAATTACTTTCAAAAGAAGTAACTAGTAGCTGTAACTAATTACTAATTATATTATAATATTATATTATATTAATTATATTTATTATATTATATCATATTATATGTTTAGTGATTTTTTTTTTTTTTGGGGGGGTGAATTTAGGAATTTTTTTTTTACTCGATTATATCATAAAATTATAACAGTTGAATAAGTAGCCCTGCAGTAAATTGGATTAATGTTCAGTAGTAGTTGATGAGCATTAATTTAAACTATTTCTACAGGGCAAAACACTTTTTTAATCACAGCACATTAAGTTGCGAGGCCTCAGAAAGCCAGACACCGACAGCACTCTGGCAAGAGGCGAGATCTGGCACCGTTTGCACAGCACTGAAAATAGAGCGACTGCCGGTGAGAGTGCGGCGCCTCCTGTGTGAGAGGAGAATTAGACTCCCTGCCTAATTGAGTGAGGTGTTTACTGCAAATTAATTACAAAACAACCTCGTAATTAGATTCAGAACCATCCTCCTCAGAGACAAAGAGACAAACACAAAGAGACTTATGGTACAGGAGCTGAGGGAAAATAGTTGAAATCATGGTAAGATGTGGGCAGAGCAATGATCCTTTGCAGATGTGCCAGTAAAAGGGGTGAAAACACAGGGAGAAGAACTGTAGGCGGTGTATTTTCTGTAAGGACTGGGACCATCCATCACTGCACCTTACCCTGAACACGCTCTCTCAAACACACACACATATACACACTCAAACACTTACAGTATTTACCTTCTGCATCTGACAGCATGGGGCTCTCTCTCTCTCTCTCTCTCTCTCGACTTTCAGCCTACCATACACATGCACCCATAACCAATGTCCAACAACAAGTTCTCATCAGGACACATTGATTTTGTTATAAATATATGTTTTAACACACAGGGACAATGGCTATAACAAACTGTATAGGTCAACAGGTAGAAGTGGTTTGGTGAAGTATAACAGTATGTGAAATATTACAAATTTAATTTCTCGTATTTGAACATATTTGAAAATTTTATTTATTCCTGTGATGTCAAAGCTGAATTTTCAGCATCATTACTCCAGTCTTCAGTGTCACATGATCTTCTAGAAATCAGGCTGGTTCGTTGATTAAAGGTGCACTATGTAAAACATTTTCGGTAAAAAAAAAAAAAACACATTTCAGTTGAGTACTTACAATATTCCAAATGTTTCCAACTATTTGTAAATCATGAGATGATTGCTATTTTAACTAAGGAACCGGGACGTGTGAGGGAGTCGCCTGTCGACTTATTTAGCAATAACGCATAACTTACTGCAGTGTGCAACAAGTGTCACAGCAGCAGCCGCCGAGCGAGCGCAAAGAGTAACGTCAAAACATAATTTTAGTGAATTTTAATATGAAATGGTGCCGGCGACTGTGTCATAATAAAAGTCCTGTTGCTCTCGAGGCTTGTCGTGTGCGTCTTATTAACAATCGATCCAGCAGCCTTGCTCAGCTCTTACAACACTCTGTCCTGCTCTGCTTCATACTACAGTAACGTAAATAAACGCATCCATGAATATGATTTCTTCCCGAGTCCTATCCCGATGCTTTTCCACCGGCTTTGAGGCAAAGAGACCACATGTCCCAAGATTCTGCTCTCAAACGTGGCATCATCAAACTACACCTTTGTTTTGAAGAAACATTTTATTATTATTAATAATGTTGAAAACTGTTAAGTAATATTTCAATATAACATTTTTTGTTGAATAGAAAAGTTTAGAAGAACCAAATTTATTTTAAAAAGCTTTTGTTTACTACAGTGGCTCAGTAGTGCAGCCGTACTAAGTAAATCACAACACAACAGAATTAAACCGCAACACAACGAAAACAAGGCACAACAAAACGAAATTGCCACAACACAACGGAAATGCTCCTGACCACGAGGGGGCTCTCGGAGTGCAATCAAGTTAGTTTCCCTTGCCATTGCTCTATAGATTGGCCAGTCTTACAAAGATATAAACACTACAATCAGTTTTAAGTGTGTAACCATTATATATCGACATGAAATATCAACTCAAAGTCACCTACAGGCATTACAGCTGCATATTTATTCTCGAAAATGCTTTTACATGGTGTCATTCCACAGCTTTGTTCCAAAACGGACTCAATGCATAACATTGGAATTTGAACATTTAAACAAAAAAAAAACCCAAAAATTGGGAAATTTCACAATCTTCACATAGCTTTTTTTCAATAAAACTTATAAATAAAAGACTTTAATTCCCCCCAAAGGCCCCAGAACACTTAGGCCTATTTTCACAGAAAGTTAAGCCAGGATTAGGCCTTAGTTCAGTTAGGACATTTAAGTAGCTTTTATAACTATGCTTGGTGTGAATCCTGGGGCAAAACAATAGCAGCTACATTTTTTTAAAGATATGTCAGTGCAAATTGCTTTCAGTTAAAACAGCTCAAACATGCATTTGAGTGATAAAGAGATAGAAACATTAACTGAAAATCTTTCCCTCTGTTCTATGGACTACTTTAATTTTATTTTTAATTTTTTTTTCTATTTGTGTGCTTATTTTTTTTTTTGTTGAACCAACATGGCCACTATGAACTAAAATTCAATAGGAAAGAACCGAATGAAGTAATTAGAATTTTGGGGTGAACTGTGCCTTTAAATGTTAGGTTTAGAGATAAGATTAGACTTAGTTGTTTTATTGTAGATAGTGTACTGTAGCCATAATATGTTTTTGATTGGTTGCATGCCTTTGCTGCACAGACTGAACCTTCCTTATGAATTTCAATGGAAGACATTTTATACACAAAGGTATGCAATGAGACAGGGCTTATTACAAAGGTAAAAACCAAGCCCTTAATTCCCAAAACAATTTACAAGAACATATCCGAAAGAAGAGCAAAATGAGGGTCTGAAAATATGCAATATGAACATCAAAGAAAACTAATAAGAAAATATATTAGCATTTTCCCAAAACTCTGTGAATGAGATCAAAATCCACAGAGCAGGAGGAGGGGCGCTAGCTTCATTAGGACGACTAGCATGCTGCTCTTTCACTACTTTGCCTCGGTTAAAGAGCATTTTTGAGTAGTTAATCCTCTTGATTGAAAACGCAACATGCCAGAGATGGTCTGCCTGTGCAATTTGTGTTAATTAGCCCTTCAAGCCTTTATATTCTTTCAGAATTTAATGGCAGAGGTGCTTGCCCAACAGAAAATCATTTCTGACCCAAGGCTAAAAAGGCTGTAATTGAGCCTCTATGGACTTTGTACTATAAGTGTTTAGATAAAGGTTATATAGTGTTTGTTAGCAGGTTTATCCGACTTGAATCCATTTAGTACTTTGTAATCTGATCCAAGGTGGTCTATAATACCTAGAGAAAGTTATTTAGCATTCCCATTCATCTCAATGGCAGGAGTACCCACATCAAGATGTTTGATCTGGAAATTTACCATTGCCAGGGCTCAATCCGAGGGGCGGGATAAACGGTTGTCTTTCAAACTCCCTCTGCACATGATAGGATAGCGCTACAACCAACCAAAGCAACGAAGGGAAAGCGGAGCTAGTTGGCAGATTAAACTTTCACCGTATGCGATCGGCAAAACTCAGAAGACATCTTCCCTTTTTAAAAATGACTCCAGTGCTGTTCTTTGTTTTTTTTTCTCAGAGAAAAGCTTAACTCCAAGTCTTCCAGAGTTGTGGTCAAAGCAGATTCGAAAGACGCAAGCGCAACCCTGTCGTTATTATGTTAAGCCCCACCCACTGACTCTATACACAGTGATTGGCCCGACCAGAGTTTGGTTTTTAAAGCTCAGAACTGTATTGAGAGTTGCTAGACGACACTCGAGGCAGATTAGATTTGCTGCTGCTAGGGTGCGTCTAGATTTCTAGGCTAAGGAGTACCCAGAAGTATGTCATTTTAAAATATGCATGATAACTTTTTGAGCTAATCACTTGAGCTATAAATGTTGTGATACACCCAGCTTGAAAAAATAGGGAAAATTATAATTAAAAAAATAAAAAATAAATATATTTTTTAAAAATAAAAATGCAGCTATAATGAATGTAGTTGATTTTGAATCGATATTTCACGTCGATATTGGTTACACACTTAAAACTGACAAGACTTGTAAGACTGGCCAATCTATATAAGACAGGTGTTCCTAATAATCCTTTAGGTGAGTGTATATTCTATACAGTGTTGGGTAAGTTACTTTAAAAAAAGTAATGAATTACTAGTTACTAATTACATCTTCAATAGTGTAATTAGATTACTGTACAAAGTTCTCTCTCCAAAAAGTATTTAATTACTTATTACTTTTTAGTTTCTCTCTAAATCCTATATCAACCTCAAATTAAGCAATTCAAGGATAGACATGAAACAGCTCTTTTAATTCATTCAAATGTATAATATAAAACTACATAAATTACTCTTATTAACTGACCAAAGTATTACAAATGTGAGAAGGATGCATAAAAACATGCATTTTAAAGTTAGACTTTAAATGTTGATGGTAATTCCACTTCTGTATTATGTATAATTATATTTAGTATTTATTACAATTGCATCAGAAGTAACTGTAATTAAATTACAGAAAAAATAAGAATAATCCCTTACTTTACTTTTTCAAGGGAAAAGTAATTAAATTACAGTAACTAATTACTTGGTAACTAATTACACCCAACACTGATTATATATATATATATATATATATATATATATATATATATATATATATATATATATATATATATATATATATATATATATATATATATATATATATATATATATATATATATATATATATATTTAATTAATAAGATAAGCAGAACCTGAATATGATTACTTTGAGCAGGTGTAAAATGCTGAAGTGTGTGTTGGGAACAGCCCAATTTCCTCTCCTGAGTAGCTCACCTGCTAAATTGTGACACAGATGTCTGGGCAGCTAAGTGCTTAGAAAAAGATCTGTAGCTCTGGCAACCCCAGACGTCCGTGCCTGGAATCTCATGAGTTTTGATTTTAGACAGCCACCTGTGACTATGCTAAGTGGGCCTCCTGGATGCTTCTGGATGTTAATACTTGACAAGCAGCCACTATCAATGACACTCCTGCTCTATGGTTTTCTAGGTGGGACACTGTGTACGACATTACAACTGAGCCGTGGCCAGTTCAAAGTCACTATTCCCATTTGGATTAGTATTCCAGACCTGAAGTCTTTGACTCCGGTGACTGGCTCAGAAGCTCTAGCCAACCTCCTGGTGATCTCTGATGACAGAGATCTTCTGGCGAGAAACACTAACTCCATTCCAACATTTCTGGTGGGGATATCTTTCAAGGTTGACGGGAGCATACTAATATTTTTCAGATGCACCAAGTAGATTTCAATCTAGTTCAATTTTTTAAACTGTAGAAACCTATTTACTTCAGTCATGCTTGGAGAGTGGCGGGCAGCTTCTGCAGTTCCCACAAGTGTCTGATTGTTAACCAAGTGAAAAGATTCATTTGATATAATTACCCACTGAAGTCTCACCAACTTTCTGCAATTCATTTTGACCCAGCAGTTCTTAGAAGACGACGATTAAACCCCCATGCTCTTCCTGGTTAACGCAGTTGATGCAGGAAATTTTGCCATTTCAGCATGGATTGTCAATAAGAATGATAAGAGAGACTTCCATAGGAGACTGATGATTAGCACTTGGTATGTGGCGAGACTACTAAATCTTAGTAATTGTGTGCACACGCTCATGTAGGGCAGAGAGAAGAGAGGATGCAGTCAAATATATACAGTTTTGGCCAAATGGAAAGTCTGGATGAGGTATTTGCACACTCCAGGCCTTATTTTAACAATTTAAGCGCACAGCGCAAGTGCACTTATGGCATGTCCAAATCTTTTGCTCTGTCTGTCCTTGGACTTTTTTGTTGGAGTGTTTCCTGTGCTATATTTTGTAGTTTTTTGTAGTTTTTCATGCTGATTAGTCTACCCAGGTTTATCCTCTTTACTGTTGTTAAGCTTGTTTGCCCTAGTGTATAGAGGTAATGCATGTGACGAGTGACTGCGATGATGCCTTACTGAGTGGCAAAAAGACCAGATTTTCTCCTCATTGTCGTCACTACTAGATCAAGCTCCTGATTGATTAACCAATCAAATTTCCACCAAAGTTCAGATTATTAAATTTGGTTGATTTGCGCGAATCGCACCGGAGAATGTATATTTGCGTCTTTGCATTGACTTAACATGTAAATCACTTGCGCAAATCACGCCATTTGCGTCTGGTGTGAGTGCACCTTGAGAACCAGCATTAGTTTACAGCGTGAATACAGCGAAAACACACAAAACCAGGCTCGCCGTCAGAGGGAGGGTGGGAAGGGGGTGGCTTGTCCACGGACCCAATAGCCATCGCTGTTCTTGTACTGTTCTTGATAATAGTGTTTCATTTTCTTCCTCAAACCACTGCCACCTGCTGCTGCTTCTGCTTTAAGAGGAAAACGCTGCCCATAGCTGCTTGTCTAGGATCTGTAAACCTTTTAATCCTCTCTAAGAATTCGTAATAATAGCATTTTATTAGCAAAAAGGCGCCAGCAAAAGATCCAGTGTGGATCTGTATTTGCACTCGTCAAACGATTATAATTCAAACATGTTTTCGCTTCGGTGAGTAATGTAGCCAATCACAGACATGTTTGTAGATTTCTACAATGCAATTGGCCAATCACAGGTGTTGAATTTGGAATCCACTCACCGCTCGAGTGTTTGTCCAGGTGCTGAGTTAACAAGTACGTCAAACCTCTGTAAGTGCAGACATTGTGAAAATAAGAGATTCATCAACCTTACTGATTAATATAGCCAAAATTTGTGAGATTGCGTTTATTGAATGGATGACAGCTTTTAGTGATTATAAAATACTGTATAAAACAAAAAAGTACTGCACTAAAGTACCACGCTTCAATACATTGACCCATCCGCATATACATGCGGGATTCACTCAAAAAATGTGATGAATGACAGTTATAAATATTCATGTCAAAATCAGGATCATAAAAATGTCAGGAAAACACGATTCTTGGCTGCATTTCATTATCCATGGATCACTGAATCTTTGGTAAGTTGTAAGAAACACTATATCGAGCCCAACGATTAGTTTAAACTGATAATTGTTTGCTCTACTCATGTTTTCCTCTAATATCTCCGGTCACACAGCAGCTCTTCTGCCACTCAGCCCCGGCAGGAGGCGTGTTCCAGAGGGAAAGTGAGTTGATGCATACCGTCTATTTATAGCCCTGGTGTTTCATTTGCTCTTTGTCAGTTGTTAAATGTGATGGTTCCTTTTTTCTGTTAGCTTTTGTTTCTCATCTCCATGTTTTGTTTAGTTTGTATAGTTGTTTATTTATTTAACCCCTGAACTTAGATCCATGTGTAACCCAGGTCACTGACTAGGTCACTAGTAATTATAAGTATTTTATTTTATATTAATATCTGTTTAGTATTATAACAAAAGAAAGCAGAATTACGTTCATTTATATTATATTATAAATATAAAACTAGAAAGAGAAATTGGCCGAGAGGAAGTTTGATTGGATGAGGTCGGAGGTTAGTCCCGCCTCCTGGAAGTGAGTTCGGAGACAGAACGAGAACAGCTGAGTGAAAGAGAAGCAGAAAAAAAGACGGCGATTGACGTGAGAGAGTGCATTCGCGTTTTTCATAGTTCTCAAAAGAGAATTTAAATAATCTAAAAATAGATTATTTAGTGGGAAAATATCCTCAAAAGTAACGCTTTACGGGTGATAGAAGCAGATGGAATGAGAGTACAAGACTAACGGGAAAAGTTAGATACACGTGAATGAAGAAAATCTGGATTAAAGCCGAATCACAAGAACCTTCTTTTATTTTTCTCTTTCACTTACCTTTTCCTTGGTGAGTACCATTTTTGCTGTAATATATGTATTAAGTGGTTTTGAAATGTGGAGAATTATCATTTAAGACTGTAATGTGAAAGAAATGCATCTGAAAATGGTAATATAATCTGTATTTTCATACTTATTGTGTAAATAATATCTAATTGTTCAGAATGTGTGTTGGAAGTATTTATGTTGGTGAAGAAATGTGTTGCATGTGACGCTAGCTTTGCTAACTGTGTACATAGGTTTCAATGTACAAAGAGTGAACATGTGGTTGATTAGCATTTATGTTCAGTGTATAGGAAACTGAGTAATGAAACGGACCATTTATTTAATTTAAACAGTTTATTGAACAGTTGAATAATTATTCTTTTTGGCTTTGTTTCTGCAAGGCCGGGTTTTTTTTTTCTGTTTCTTTGTTTTTCTTCCATTTCATATTCTTGCATCTGAGTATTGCCGACCGAGTCCTGATCTGTCCCTTCCTTGGATGTTCTGTCTGTGGTTTGGACATGGCGAGCCAATCATCTAATTGCCGTACCTGGAAGTAAATAGATCACTCATTTTGCTGAACTGGTAGGACAAACCATACTCACTTGAACTGTTGTTTAGTGTTTTTTTTTTCCCTTTGGATTTCCCTTGGATCACTCGTTGGGATTTTTTCCTTCTTCTGTTGAACTGAAACTGAACTAAAACATCCAGTGACATTTGGACATTTTTTTTCCTCTGGATGCATATGGTGAACTTTGAAGTCTGGTTCTAAATCTTGTATACTGATTCTGAAAAGTTGAATTCCTGATTTCAACTGAAATGTGAATTGTGAACTGAATTGTTTATTATTCCTGTTTATTTCTATAACTTTATTTGTCAAAGATTTATTTAATTTCATTTAAGTCAGCAGCAATACATTCAATTTTTAGAAACTAATAGTTGCCGAAGAGTCTGAGTGTTTTCTTTCTTTAATTTCTATTATCAATTCCCTATACTCCAGTGAGTCGAACCCCCCCACCTTCTGTAAGCTGGTCCTAGATACAGATAGATCACGTACCAAAGTAAACTAGTAGCTGCGGGTTACAGGTAAAAATTGGCGAGCCAGCCAGGAGTATACAAGGCTAATTGTAACAGATTTAAACACAAAGAAGGCAGCTAAATTAATAGACATGGAAATCGTAAAACGTGAAAATATCAAAGTTCAGAATTCAGTTATTGTCAGTGGCATAACTCTCTCTGACCCGGACCAAGAACTAGAAGCCTGTCTGAAGAGATATGGTTCGATCAAGCGCTACTTGCTTATCGACAATCCAGAATCAGAGCACCACCGCAATGCAATTGTGGAGTTTGTCCATGAATCTGCCATGAGTAATCTGGAGCCCTTACTGCCTATGAATGTCCAAAGCACTCAAGATGAAAGTGTTGTCTTTCTGGTTCGCAGCCTAGAGAGTGTGTATGCCTCTGAAGTTTGCAGCAGTGCTACTGAAGGGTACTTGGAGAGCCTGCAAGCCATTGCCAAAGCCAGTGGAAAGCCTCTGGAGGATGTTCTTCAAATGGAGCTACAAAAGATTTCTGCTTTGAAGTTTCCAGGCAAAGAATTCTCCAGACCAGGTACTCCTATGCAATTGAATAAAGACACTGAAAACCCTGCCAAGGACAGCACACCGGTAAAGTCACCTTACCATCTGAGGAGCCCTGATGCCAGTGTTGCTGAAACAATGTCCTTGAACTTACCTACAAGTGCTCTAAATCCTCCAGGTATTCAAAGAGTAGTAATGGAGCATGTAGTGAAAACCAATGATGCAGTGTCCTCTTCCCATGCTGTTTTCCGTCTTAAAGTTTTCTCAGGAAGAAGTCCGAGGCCGAGTACTGAACCTGACTTTGATACTTGGCGGGCCAGCGTTGACTTTCTACTTAACGACAAGTCACTTTCTGACTTGCACAAAACCCGAAGGATTCTTGACAGTTTGCTGCCTCCAGCTTCAGATGTTGTCAGGCATGTTGGTCCAGATGCTATACCAGAACAGTGTCTTGAACTTTTGGAATCTGTGTATGCCTCAGTGGAAGACGGAGATGAGCTGCTAGTGAAGTTCATAAGTGCTTTGCAAAATCAGGGAGAAAAACCTTCAACCTATCTGCATCGTCTTCATGTGATGTTGAGTGCCACAATCAGGCGTGGTGGTGTTACAGAGGCTGAACGGAATCGTTGTCTTCTGAAGCAATTCTGCCGAGGTTGCTGGGACAACAGCTTGATTGCCGACCTGCAGCTGGATGGAAGGAAAACATCACCCCCTTCTTTTCCCGAGCTTGTGGTACTTATTCGTACTGCAGAAGACAAGCTATCTTTAAAAGAAGAAAGGATGAGGAAACATCTTGGAATTAATAAGCACGCATCAGTTCCAGTCAAGTTCCGAACGACCACTCACCAACAGTCTGTCTACTGCAGTGATGCATGCGATGAGTCCAAGGATGAAGTTCAAAATCACCCGAGTCAAAGGCAGAAGTCAGTTAAACCTAAAAGCAATGCTGAGAAGTCTGAAGTAGATGCACTTAAGAAAGAAGTCGCAAAGCTTCAAGCTCAGATTGCTATGATGAAGATTGACCCTGTACAAAAAGAGAAGACTCGTCCTGATGAGAAAGAACTTTATGAACTGAAACAGCAAGTAGCTGAGCTCAAAGCTCATCTTGTACCAGAGAAGTATTCAGAGAAAACTCCAGCTTCTAGGAACTTCCCTCTGAAACATAGACCTAGGATGACGGAGTCAGAGATTAATGAACGCTCACAACCCACCTGGAATTCAGCCAACAGACCCCGTCCTGGCTATTGCTTTCGGTGTGGAGAGGATGGACATCTTGCTGTCAATTGTGAGAGTGATCCAAACCCTCACAGAGTTGAAGAAAAGCGCCGCGAGCTGAGGGAACGTCAAGCTGCTTGGGACTTGAAGAATCCCTCCAACTGGCAACCTTTAAACTGAGATCAGTCTCTGTTGTGGGGCGGACAGAGACTGGCAAAAAAGAACATTGCCCAAAGAAGCATGGCCGTCTGTACAATCAAAATGTTTATGGCACTTCATGTCATGAATTACCTGCAGGATTGGTGGGAACTAGGTGCACAGCCAGGATTCACATTGAAGGAAGAGAAGTCAGCTGTCTTTTAGATACTGGATCACAGGTAACCACCATTCCTAGGTCATACTACGAAAGGTATTTGTCCAGACACCCCATGAAACCATTGGGGCATCTGTTAGAAGTTGAAGGAGCCAATGGTCAGGCCGTACCTTACTTGGGTTATGTGGAGCTCTGTTTGAAGTTTCCTAAAGATTTTCTTGGTATGGAAGCTGAAGTCCCAACCCTGGCATTAATAGTTCCTGATTTGACGAACTCACCACAGATTCTCATTGGAACCAATTCACTTGATGTGCTATATGCAAACTGCACTCAAGGGGAAACATCTACTTGCAAGTCACCCTTCTATGGTTATCAAGCTGTCATAAATGTACTGGAGAAGAGGAACCGGCAAGCGTCCATTGGAATGGTGGGATGTGTAAAGTTGAAAGGAGACCAATCGGAAGTTGTACCTGCAGGATGTACAGTAGTTCTGGATGGACTTGTGCAAGTGAAAAGTCCCGTGTTTGAGAAGTGGGTGTCAGTGGAGACCTCTATGCCATCTTCCTTACCTGGTGGTCTTCTAGTGGCAAGCACTCTGCACAGTTTACCTGCAAGACAGCGTATTGTGCAGTTACCAGTGGTGATGAAAAATGAAACACAAACTGACCTGACGATTCCTCCAAAGGCTGTCATCGCACAAGTTCATGCTGTCCAAAAAGTAATGGGGAAAGAGCTTTACAAGGAGGGCGTTGAAAATGAGAAGATGGAGGCAAATCCTCCCAATATCCCTGTGGACTTTGGAAATTCCCCCCTAACACCTGAGTGGAAGGAGAGGATAACATCCTTACTGAATTCCATGTCTGATGTCTTTGCATCGAATGAGTTGGACTATGGTCACACTGATAAAGTAAAACACCGAATAAAGCTTAGTGATGAAACCCCATTCAAGCATCGAGCTCGTCCTATTCATCCCCAAGATGTGGACGCAGTCAGGAAACATCTTCAAGAGCTTCTGGAAGCAGGTGTCATCAGGGAGTCAGAATCTCCATTCTCGTCTCCAATAGTCGTTGTTCGGAAGAAGAATAACTCTGTGCGGCTATGCATTGATTTCCGGAAATTAAATTCCCAGACCATAAAGGATGCCTATGCCCTTCCTAACTTGGAAGAAGCCTTTTCAGTCTTGACCGGATCAAAATGGTTCTCAGTTCTTGACTTGAAGTCGGGCTATTATCAAATTGAGATGGAAGAGTCTGATAAGCAGAAAACCGCTTTCGTATGCCCATTAGGTTTCTGGGAATTTAACCGGATGCCACAAGGAATCACGAATGCACCTAGCACGTTTCAACGGCTAATGGAACGTTGTATGGGAGATCTAAACCGGAAGGAAGTCCTTGTGTTTATTGACGACCTCATAGTTTTCTCAAAAACCTTAGAGGAGCATGAAGCAAGATTGATGCAAGTGCTCAAAAGACTCCAAGAGTTTGGATTAAAACTTTCACTGGAGAAGTGTAAATTCTGTCAAACGTCTGTTAAATATTTGGGCCACATTGTATCTCGAAATGGAGTGGAAACTGACCCTTCAAAAGTAGAAGCCCTCAAAACCTGGCCAAGACCGAAGAATCTAAAGGAGTTAAGGTCTTTCCTCGGATTCTCAGGTTACTACAGGAGGTTTGTACAGGATTATTCGAAGATTGTGAAGCCTCTGAATGATCTTACTGCTGGATATCCTCCACTGCAAAAAGATCATAGGAAGAAGAGGGATGAGACTAAGCAGTACTTTGATCCAAAGGAACAATTTGGGGAAAGATGGTCCAAAGATTGTCAGCAGGCATTTGACACTGTAATTGCAAAACTTACATCTGCTCCAGTTTTAGGATTTGCTAATCCCAAACTGCCGTATATGTTGCACACTGATGCTAGTACCACCGGCCTTGGTGCAGCACTATATCAAGAACAAGATGGACAGATGAGAGTCATTGCTTTCGCAAGCCGAGGACTTACCAGGAGTGAAAAGAAATACCCAGCACACAAGTTAGAATTTCTGGCGTTGAAATGGGCTGTTACTGCCAAATTCAATGATTACTTGTATGGCGCTGACTTCACCGTGGTGACTGACAGTAATCCGCTGACATATATCTTAACCTCCGCTAAACTGGATGCAACCAGCTACAGGTGGTTGTCGAGTCTGTCGACTTTTACCTTTAAAATCCAATACCGGGCTGGAAGTAGGAATCAGGATGCGGATGGATTGTCAAGACGCCCACAAGAGGAGGTTCCTGATGATCTGGAAACGAGAAAAGAGAGGGAAAGAATCAGGCAGTTTGCTTACCATCACATACCCGAAATGCCACAGGCAGTTGTTTCATCAGAAGCAATAAAAGCTATCTGTGACCGCCATCGAGTTTATCAGCAGTGTGATTACTCTGATTCTTTCTACCAACCAGTGACTCTAGTGGAATCACTTGCGTCTGGAGTGGATGTATTACCTCAAGCATTTCAGCAGGAAGATATTTACCAGTGTGGAGAAATGTCTCCTTTCTCTGAACAAGACTTGAAGAAAAGACAAAGAGCAGATCCAGAAATAGGAATAGTTATTAAGCATCTGGAATCCAATGAAAAGCCCTGTCCTAAGACCTTGCCTCCTGGATTAGCTTTGTGGTTCAAAGAGTGGAATCGGTTTGAATTGAAAAATGGAGTGTTGTTCAGAAAAAGGCAAGAGCAAGGAGGTGAGTCTTATCAACTGGTACTACCTGCTTATTTTCATGAGGCGGTGATGAAGGAACTACACAACGAAATGGGTCACTTAGGCATTGAACGAACTCTTGATCTGGTTCGATCCAGATTCTTCTGGCCTAAAATGTCTTTGGCAGTAGAACAGAAAGTAAAGACTTGTGAGCGATGTGTCAGACGGAAAACTCCACCAGAGAAAGCTGCTCCATTAGTAAACATTAAAACCAGCAGACCATTGGAGTTAGTTTGTATGGATTTCCTGTCGATTGAGCCAGACCAAAGTAACACCAAGGACATACTGGTGATAACGGATCATTTCACAAAGTATGCTGTGGCTGTACCAACAAGAAATCAAAAAGCCCAGACTGTAGCCAAGAGTTTGTGGGATAATTTTTTTGTACACTATGGTTTTCCAGAAAAACTCCATAGCGACCAAGGTCCAGACTTTGAGTCCCGCACAATAAAAGAGCTGTGTAAAGTGGCGGGAGTATCCAAGACAAGAACTACTCCATATCATCCAAGAGGTAATCCTGTAGAACGGTTCAACCGAACCCTTCTGCAAATGTTGGGAACTCTCAGTACTAAGGAGAAGTCAAAATGGAAGGATTTCGTCAAACCTCTAGTGCATGCATACAACTGCACGAGGAATGATGTGACTGGATTCTCACCATATGAACTGATGTTTGGGAGACAACCCAGACTACCAGTCGATTTGGCTTTTGGTCTACCCGTCAACAGTCAGCCTGAGTCACATTCAAAATATGTGCAAAACCTAAAAGAACGACTGGAGGAGAGCTACAACATCGCAACAGGAAATGCCTCTAAAGTAGCAGCACGTAACAAGACGAGGTATGATAAACGTGTTGTTGCCTCTGTTTTGGATGTGGGTGACCGTGTGCTTGTGAAGAATGTCCGCATAAGGGGAAAGCATAAGCTAGCAGATAAATGGGAAGCTGATGTGTACATTGTAACTAAGAAGGCTGGTAACTTACCTGTTTATACGGTAAAACCTGAAGGAAAAGAGGGGCCTTTTCGAACGTTACACCGAGATTTGTTGCTCCCATGTGGATTCCTGCAGACAAACATGCCTGAAGAAACCCTTGTCAAAAAAGTAACTCAAAGACCCAAAACCAGAAATAGTTCTGCCAAAGAACCTGAGGAACTTGAATTCCAACGTGAGCATTCGTCATCTGACGAAGATCTGATGGAGTACCATGTTCCTGGAAGGACACTGGAAGTTGAAACAAGAATTTTGTCAAAAACAAACCCTGGTACCTCTACCAGAAGTGGAGAAACAGTGTGCTTACCTGCTGTGGAACCTGTGTCAGAGGAGGATGGAGAATTTATTGTGGAAGAACCTGTTAATGACACAAATTTACCTGAACTTGTGGGAAAAAATGCAATGGACTTACCTGAAGTGGAAGTTGTTGATGGAAATCTGGAAGATGAATCTGAAAGAGACATGGAAGGAAAGACTGATCAAGAACAATCCATTGGTGATTGTGACAAATCAAAAGAAAGTTCAAATGAAGAAGATGTAAGGGATAATAGTTCATCACAAAAAGAAAGTGCTATTTCTGGAAATCCTAAAAGGGATCAAAATGAAGAAACTGAAACTGTGGGAGGGCTAAGACGTACCCAACGATTTCATGAACCTCCAAAAAGACTTGCCTATCCCCAGTTGGGAAATCCTCTCAGTATGGTGATTCAGTCCTTGTTTTCAAGCCTGAGTACAGCGTTCACGAACTCCCTGGAAGACCTGGAACCTCCTGGCAGTTCACGCGCCATTGTGACTGTTCAACCTCAGATGCAGAGGGACCTGCATACATTCAGGAGGGGAGAGTGTAACCCAGGTCACTGACTAGGTCACTAGTAATTATAAGTATTTTATTTTATATTAATATCTGTTTAGTATTATAACAAAAGAAAGCAGAATTACGTTCATTTATATTATATTATAAATATAAAACTAGAAAGAGAAATTGGCCGAGAGGAAGTTTGATTGGATGAGGTCGGAGGTTAGTCCCGCCTCCTGGAAGTGAGTTCGGAGACAGAACGAGAACAGCTGAGTGAAAGAGAAGCAGAAAAAAAGACGGCGATTGACGTGAGAGAGTGCATTCGCGTTTTTCATAGTTCTCAAAAGAGAATTTAAATAATCTAAAAATAGATTATTTAGTGGGAAAATATCCTCAAAAGTAACGCTTTACGGGTGATAGAAGCAGATGGAATGAGAGTACAAGACTAACGGGAAAAGTTAGATACACGTGAATGAAGAAAATCTGGATTAAAGCCGAATCACAAGAACCTTCTTTTATTTTTCTCTTTCACTTACCTTTTCCTTGGTGAGTACCATTTTTGCTGTAATATATGTATTAAGTGGTTTTGAAATGTGGAGAATTATCATTTAAGACTGTAATGTGAAAGAAATGCATCTGAAAATGGTAATATAATCTGTATTTTCATACTTATTGTGTAAATAATATCTAATTGTTCAGAATGTGTGTTGGAAGTATTTATGTTGGTGAAGAAATGTGTTGCATGTGACGCTAGCTTTGCTAACTGTGTACATAGGTTTCAATGTACAAAGAGTGAACATGTGGTTGATTAGCATTTATGTTCAGTGTATAGGAAACTGAGTAATGAAACGGACCATTTATTTAATTTAAACAGTTTATTGAACAGTTGAATAATTATTCTTTTTGGCTTTGTTTCTGCAAGGCCGGGTTTTTTTTTTCTGTTTCTTTGTTTTTCTTCCATTTCATATTCTTGCATCTGAGTATTGCCGACCGAGTCCTGATCTGTCCCTTCCTTGGATGTTCTGTCTGTGGTTTGGACATGGCGAGCCAATCATCTAATTGCCGTACCTGGAAGTAAATAGATCACTCATTTTGCTGAACTGGTAGGACAAACCATACTCACTTGAACTGTTGTTTAGTGTTTTTTTTTTCCCTTTGGATTTCCCTTGGATCACTCGTTGGGATTTTTTCCTTCTTCTGTTGAACTGAAACTGAACTAAAACATCCAGTGACATTTGGACATTTTTTTTCCTCTGGATGCATATGGTGAACTTTGAAGTCTGGTTCTAAATCTTGTATACTGATTCTGAAAAGTTGAATTCCTGATTTCAACTGAAATGTGAATTGTGAACTGAATTGTTTATTATTCCTGTTTATTTCTATAACTTTATTTGTCAAAGATTTATTTAATTTCATTTAAGTCAGCAGCAATACATTCAATTTTTAGAAACTAATAGTTGCCGAAGAGTCTGAGTGTTTTCTTTCTTTAATTTCTATTATCAATTCCCTATACTCCAGTGAGTCGAACCCCCCCACCTTCTGTAAGCTGGTCCTAGATACAGATAGATCACGTACCAAAGTAAACTAGTAGCTGCGGGTTACACATGCCTCAACCTGCTTTCTCTGGACGTTACACTAGTTTAACGATGGAAAAATGTTTATAAATGCGCAGGGTCTAAGAGAGTTGGCCCTATTCTCTTAATGAGTCCTTGGTGTGTTTTTAGTGTAACATGCAATAAACCAAACAGTCTCATCTCCCATTCCCTTTAAAAGCCAGTTGCTTTTCCATTCCATGGTGGAATCTGCAAGTGGAAAACTGAATGCTTCTCTAGAGAGGAAACAGATCTGCTCGTCCAATGATGCCTGCTTGCACATCGTTACTGCAAAGAGGTAATTCTGATACATGCAATGACTATGACATGTAGGCTTATATTTATGCGCACAAATAATCTTTACATTTTAATCCTTTTATTTTTCATATTTAAAAATGTGTGTGTGCTGCTGCTGCTCCTGTGTGTGTTATAAGCAGAGTGTTGTGGAACCGCTTATGGGCACATATTACTAACACAGCCTTTAAGGACGTTTTAACACCTGAGAGTCCGCACCAAGGTCTGAACCAAAGTTTGTGTTTTGATACATTGTATCCATTTGGTTAGTTTTGGTTTACTTTCACATTGCAGTTATGCAAGCGCACAAAAGAAGTTTACATGACGCACTGGCGTCCTGTCGTCATCATCTATGCGGGCTGCATCTTAACATTGATTGGTTTGTTAGAGGATGTGCGTCTGACGTCAGTGTGTTGTCAATTCAGCGGGTAACTTTGACAAGAATGAATGAACGAACAGACGCATATGATATCGTTGCCAATACTATTAATATTATCGCATTACTATCTGCAGCACCAATACTCGAGGCAAATTCACCAAATGAACATTTTGCAAACATTTTATCAGCGCCAACAGGAAAGGAGGAGAAGACTATGGCTATACCTTTTTAGCAAAATGATGTATTTTGTTTTATAGTTATGTTTAAATATTATAATGTTATTTTTAAATTTAATCTAGGCTATATTGATTATAAAACGTGCACAGATGTGCAATATATGTCAAAGACATCGGGTCAGAAAGGATTTTGACCCCTTCATTAGGTTTTGTTTTGTAGAAAGCTTTGTATAAATTGCATTTTAATTTTAATAAATGTTTCATCATTTGCCTGAATTTAATAAATAAGCTTTAATAAATAATATAGCAGACAAACCGTGACGGAGCAACCATTTGCGTTGCACATGAACTGGAACGGTCTCAGCATATAGGCTAGCCTAATTGTCTCACAGACATGATATATATATATATATATATATATATATATATATATATATATATATAAGCTCGAAAATAAATAGTCAAGCAAAGCACACTGTTCACGTGAGCTGACTACACAAGGGGGTTCTGTTAAAAGGCTGCACGCGTCATCACTGCATGTGCTCTGAGTTTAAAGGGGGGGTGAAACACTCAGTTTCAGTCAATCTCATGTCAATCTTGTGTACCTATAGAGTAGTATTGCATCCTTCATATCTCCGAAAAGTCTTTAGTTTTATTATATTTATAAAAGAAATATGGGCTGTACCGAGTCTTTCCGGAAAAAAACGAGCGCCTGGAGGCGTATCGTGTGGGCGGAGCTAAAGAATGACGAGCGCGCAAAGCGGTGACGTTCTCAAGCGTGGAGAAACTCATGGCTATCGATCTCAGCTAATAGATATATAATCCAGAATCATTCAGAGGCTGAAATAAATTGAACAGGAGAAACAGCAACAGCAGGACGTCCGTCTCTGTGGTATGTACTGTATTTAGTGGCCTGTCAAAATTTGTGTGTGTTTACTCGCAGTTTATGAGGACATGATTCGGTTTATGGACTATTATATGCGACTAAACCTTAGCAGTAGCAAGCAAAACGGTTTTCACCGTCAGACTAGTGTAACGTTATACATAGAACAACAATGGAGTCCGTTACCGCATTTGAATGACGAAGCACGCGATCGTGTTTTTTACTGATGTTTACTCACGCGACGAGCCCACAGCACAGACATTTGAAGCAGTTTTACTCACCGGCTGCTTCCAAAGCAGGACCGAACCTTTATCGCTGGGACCGCTGCGTCAAAAACACACTTCTTTGGTATGATTTGGTGAAGTCCTGTGACAGCAGTGAACGGTGGAAATCCACTTTGCGACACGACTGAAGCGATGTTGTGAAGCTTCACGTCATTTCTGCGTTCAAATCGGTTCAAATGCAGCGCTGCCTTCCCGGAATACTGTGCTGAAGCGTTGAAGTCGCTTGATGTCAGTCATCGGAATAAAGTGAAGCGCGGCGCAGACTATAACGACGACTGGATCTGCACCTGAGAGAGTGTTTACGGGCGTGCATTTCCTCTCTCGCTCTAGTCACGCGCGCGCGCACCCTACCGGGAGAAGAGCCATACGGCCCATACAAGGACCTTCTATTAACGTCAAGCCGAGCCATACTCGAAAAAAAACTCTCAGAAACTTGTGAGAAACCGGAAGGAGTATTTTTAACACAGAAATATTCCATCAAACGTCCAACATTCGTTTTTGAAACTTTTTCTATGTTTAGGATGGGAATTCAAGTCTTTAACAGTGTAAAAAGCTCAGTATGCATGAAACAGCATTTCACCCCCCCCTTTAATCTGCGTTTTTTCACTAATCCTACCACCAGAACTTCCTGTAAATGGTCTGAAAGTCCGAACTATACAGAAAATGCTTTCACACGAGAAATGAACCGAACCTTTGTTCAGTTTGGTCCGGACCGAGACTACCTCTTTTCGTCGGACCAAATTTCGTCTGTTTGGTCCGGACCATGGTCCGAGGGAGAATTCACACCTGTAATTTTGGTTTGTACCAAACTGAAAAGTCCGAAAATCCGGACCAAACAGGTAGGTGTGAAAGCACCCTAAATAAAACAAAAATACTTTAGACCAGGGCCCATATGTATAAAACTTCTCAGAAATGCTCTTAAGAATAGTTTTGCTTTGACTTAAGGCCTAAGACACGGGCCTAAGATCATCCACTTTTCCTGATATAGCCTAAGTGAAATTTTTGGATTGTGTAATGTAAATTGAAGTGTATGAAACCTAAAATAAACATTTAAAGACACTGAGCTCAGTCAGCCTCTCACTTCCTCAGTCTCTGGCTCAGTGCCATTCAACGCGCTAAAGCAGGTTTACATTTTTGAATTTGGCAGTTGATCACTGAATGTTCTAATCACGTATGTGATCGTATGCTCCAGGGACCAGCATTAAATGATCACATATATGTGATCGTACGTGTCAAAGGGTTAATGTGCTTGGACACAGAGCTCTGTGAACATCCAGCCTCTTTTGCAATGACCTTTTTTCTTGCCTTCCTTGTGCAAGGTGTCAATGGTCGTCTTTTGGACAATTTTCAATTCAGCAGTCTCCCCCATGATTGTGTAGCCTACAGAACTAGACTGAGACCATTTAAAGGCCTTTGCAGGTGTTTTGAGTTAATTCGCTGATTAAAGTGTGGCACCAGGGGTCTCATTTATAAAACTTTGCATAGATTTCATCCTAAAAGTGTACGTACGTAGAAAAGCTAGATTTTGCGTACGCACAAAAAAAATTCTGATTTATAAAACCATGCTTACGCCAGAACCTGCGCAAAAATTCCTTTATAAGTAACAACCAGCTAGCCTGGATGCCAGCTGAACTTAGCCCCGGCCACAAAATTTGTAGGTTGGGCAGTTCGGTCTGGCCTCGCTCCATAGAGGAGTAATTATCCCCGAACAGAAACTGTTTGGACCAATGAAATCATCAGGGCGGGCTTTAGACGATGATGGACAGATGATAAGCAGTAACGTAATCATGCACGTTATCAAAGGGGCTTGGATTATATTTGTTCATATCTTAAATGGAGAGCTTGTTTGTATGCATTCACCTTCACAATTTCTCTCAAAAATGATGATCATGTTGGGTAAGTACCCTGTGTATCATTAAATTCTGTAATTTTTTTACAATACTGGCAAAGATCGTTTATTCCAGCGTGCGTGCAGACAGGGTTGGCAAGTTTTGCCAACTACTAGCTCTAAACAATAGCTTCTCGGGGGGTTCTTCGAAAAAAAAAAAGGTGTTTGGGGGGTGAAATTAGTGTTATTTTGGCTGGCAAAGTTGCTTGCTAAAATTCGCTCTCATGTGTCTATATATCACATAATAGTCGCTTCAACCCGCGGACATAGAAAACAACCCGCGGGGGAAAAAAACGAGGACTTGGCAGCACAGAGCAGTTGAGCTCTGTTGACGACGCTTCGTTGCTCTGATTGGTTGTAGGTCTATCCAATTGAGGTCTTTCCTGGTTCAGGTGAAACATGCCCCATAATCACAGCCCAATGGAGCAGTATCAGACTCATATTCTGACTAGAATTGAGTATGACCACGTCAGGCTAACAGCCAGCAGCAGATTGTGCGTACGTGCATCTCCACCCAGTCTCCTCCCTGAAATCACCATATATGGAGCTTACAACGCCTAGTTTTACTATGCATGACCTCATCTGCATATCATTTGCATGTATATTCCGATCCACGTGACACCATGTTTAATACTGTCAAAGGTAAAAGACATTGAAAAATATTAGATATGGACTAAAATACCATTTGTGCCTTACACATTACATTGCTGAAAATCATTCAATATCCTTTTTATGTTGTAGAATAAATATATCAAAATATCAATAAAAACAAAATTGTATAAAATACTTCTCAGGTATTTTTTGTTTAAATAACAAGTGTTATTTTAATTTAAAAAATATTTTGTACATTTTGAACACTTTAAATCAAATAAAATTCATGCAGTTCTGCTGATAATGTCCCTGAATGAAAACTCATTCTCTCCTTCACTGAAAACCCAAATAAGTTGATTTAACTCAATTCATTTGAGTAAACTCGTTACCTCAATTCAATTGAGTAATGGAGTCTCCCAAAACTTGTATATTTAAGTTCACTTAACTTGGTGCTCAAGTTCACTGTACTTAAATTGTTAAGTTCACTAAACTTGGTACACCAGTTCAGCACAACATGCTGGGTACAACCAATCAAAACTTCCACATGGGTCCCAACATGCATGAATAAATTATGCATCTAAATTGTGACTAATTTTCTTTGATTCTTATTTGCTTTTACTTTTGCTGTTTTGTTCTGGTGTTTTTGTAGCTTGTTTTATGTTTAGAGTTGCTCTGTTTATCAGAATTATCATTATTATTTTTTTGATTGTCACCATTGTAGAGATTCATATGCCGATTCTTGATGTCTGTGTGGGTCTAACTATTGCCGTAGATTTAAACTTTTAGTGCAAATAATAATTAAATAAATACATTGTTCAATTACCACAACAGTGAAGGATCTCATGGCTATTAACATCAATATTTTAAAACTATTATAAACCACTTTGACAATTAGAGCGTTAAACTCTGCATGATATCAAGGATTTTGTTAATACGCAATGATGTTATCATCATCAATCTATTAACAACATCACTTGATGACATTTTCTCTCGACTCTTTGTGACTTAACAAATGTGTCTCACAAACACAAAGCAGCCAGAGAACTATCAATATTACACAGTCAAGGGTCAAGAGCCCAACTAAAGCAAACACTTATCTCCATCATGGTGACTTTAAACGAAACTATTATTTTCATTAAAACAGAAATAAAGTAAATCTGGTTAGTTATAAGTTAGTTCACATATTATTGTTAGGTTTAGTAACTTACAAATTTTTACTTATCGAATTTAAGATTGCATCCCAATGAAAAAATATCCATCTTATTTTGAACAGACGACAGACGAGGTGAAAAGGAACGCCTTTTGTAAATGTTCTCCAATCAGTGAATTAGTTCTCGTTGCCAGACAGAACTCCTTGCATGGCCAATCACATTATTCTGCTACTTGCGTAATCCTCCATGAAACATTACATACCCAGGTTACCGGAGGATTTATGTTTCTAACAAATAGACTGATTGTTAACACCTTGACAAAATCACAGAATTAATTTGTGGGCTAAAATTTAAGACAAAAATGTTATAGTGAACACTTGCTTCTACATGACGGTTTTGTAATGTAATAGTAGGCTATAGGACTGATGATGAGTAGCGATTGTGCTTCATGACTTTATTTGCAGACTTTGACATTTTATGATATATGGGGCCCTATCTTGCACCCAGCGCAATTGACTTTGTACACCGACGCATGTGTCATTCCTATTTTGCACCCGCGCAATGCGCGCTTTTCCCTCCACAGAAGCACGTCGCTAAACTAGTGAATGAACTTGCGCTCCCTGGGCGGTTCAGCGCAAAAAAGGAGGCGTGTTCCGGCGCAAACAATCCCTGGTGCTATTTTGCTGTTCCATTAAACAATTGCGCCACTGACCAGAAAAAACCCAGTCTAAAGTCAGTGGCGTGTTGCGCGTTGTTCATTATGCTATTTTTATGGGCACATGCTTGACCATAATGTATAGCTTGCACAACGCGCATACACTTTGCTCATGCAATCTACACAGATGCAACAGTTATTTTTGCAAATCATAAATTGTTACACAAAAAAAATATTAAGACAACAGATGACGGAAATCATTGTGGTGTGCCACGAAGATGTGAAAAAATAGGCATAAATCTAGCTTACAAATTATTCAGGCTAATTGTAGTAATTAAAGGGGGGGTGAAATGCTGTTTCATGCATACTGATCTTTTTACACTGTTAAAGACTTGGAATCCCATACTAAACATAGACAAAGTTTCAAAAGTTAAGGTGGACGTTTGATGGGAGTATTTCTTTGTCAAAAATACTACTTCCGGTTAGTCATAAGTTTCGGCAAGTTTTTTGAGATCATGCGTTCCCATTGACGTTAGTGGGGGCGGAATTTCCTTGTATGGGCCTTACGGACAATTCTACCGGAAGCGCGTGAGAGAGAGCGAGGGAGAGAGCGAAAGCAACAGGCTACGCCCATCAAAGCGCTGGCTTGTAGGATGCTAAACAGGTGATATAACCAGTAGCTACTGACTTACCCACTGATAGGCCGGCGGTCGATCTGTATTAGCACTTTCCTCACGCGACGGGCGAATCACTTTCCTCACAGAGCGACTCACTTTCCTCACGCGGCAGGCGAATCACTTTCCTCACCGAGCGACTCACTTTCCTCACGCGGCGGGCGAATCACTTTCCTCACTGAGCGAATCACTTTCCTCACGCGGCGGGCGAATCACTTTCCTCACTGAGCGAATCACTTTCCTCACAGAGCGAATCACTTTCCTCACAGAGCGACTCACTTTCCTCACTGCAGCGCGCTGCTGCACACGTCATTATTTAGCTCCACTCACACGACACGCCCCCACCCGCTCGGCTTTTTTCGGAAAGACTCGGAACAGCGCATCTTTCTTATATAATTATAAAAAAAATAAAGACTTTTCGGAGATATGCAGGATGCAATGCTACTCTATAGGTACTCAAGATTGACATGACACTGACTGAAACTGAGTGTTTCACCCCCCCTTTAAGGATCAGACCTGTTTGCCCAATAGTGGCAAGACATATATATATATATATATATATATATATATATATATATATATATATATATATATATATAAGGACATCTGACAAATTTGTTTGTTGTCAAGAACCAGAAAAAAAATCTACTGAAAAACGGAAAAAACTGTTTAACCGACGCCTGTTTAACCGACGCTATTTTGGGTGGGTTTCTCCCATCCCCATACAACACAACTTCTCTGTCTTTCACTGCTCTTACAAGAACATCAGTCTCCTCGGCTGTGAACCGCTCCTGGTGTGCGCCTGGTAAATACGCCATAATAATAGCGATCCATAATGGAACTTGCGCACCTGCTTTTAAAGGGAATGTTGGATGAAGCTCTGATTGGTTTATTCAGGTTAAGCCCAAACCACACCAATGAATAATGAAGCTACTTCAGACCAACCCATTTTAGATTTGCGACGGGCGGGAATCCCGCTGGGAAAATAGCAACAGCGCCGAGACCCGCCCACAAAGTTACTTGCACTTCATGCTTTGACACTTGCATTTCAGATCGTTAAAATAGGGCCCATGTACATTAAAGTAAATATTTCGTTTTTACGCTGTGTTCTGCAGTTCTCTAATAAAAGGGTATTTCATGCTATTCTGTATCACATCGCGCCATCTCCTCCTGCGCTCCCATTGTAGACAATGTGATTGTAAGCCAGTGCTGATTATTATTTTTAATTTTTTTTAAAATACATTTTGAATTACGTTTGGATTTTACTAGACGCATATAACCAAAAACAATCAGCACAAATAACACTGTTAAATTTAATCTTCATGATAATGTGGTTATAACATGAAATGGAGTGAAAATTAAATGTCATTAATTCTTATAATTATTCTTCTCACATTTATTTTATACAATCTAACTTCAGTTCATGATCTAACTTCAGTTCACGAACTTACCATCTGTGTCACCAATTCTCTTTGTCTCCATACGCACAGCTCAAAGTTTGCTTAAAGGTGCGCACATTCTCCCGCCAAGTTTGTGTTCTATAGATCACAACCTTTGCATGGCAACTGACGTATGTTTCCAGCCCTGTTTTGTGCGTACGCACGCTTTATAAATGAGACCCCAGGTGCCTTCAATATTGGACATTTTCACAATATTCAAATTTTCTGAGATACTGAATTTTGGATTTTCCTTAGTTTTTAGTTATAATCATCAAAATTAAAATAAATAAACATTTGAAATTTCTGACTGAAATATCAGTCTGTGTGTAATGAATGAATATAATACACAAGTTTCACTTTTTGAATGGAATTAGTAAAATAAATAAGCTTTTTGATGATATTCTAATTATATGACCAGCACCTGTATTGTATGTTTTTCTGAATAACAAGAACATTTGTAGAATTAGTTGTTGCCATGTGGCCACTCTATCATAAAGGGTTAGCAGAGGCTAAAATCAATTGGTACTCTGTCTGCACACTCTGTAAAACTGAAATGGCACAGGTCTAACACAACAGCACAACTTCTATGCAAGAGTTAAATAAAGATCCCGGGGCCATCGTACCTTAAAACAACGAGATGGCAGCACAAGTATTTGGATTATTACAGTGAAGTTTTACAAATAATTAATATGGTTGTCAGTCCCGTATTTTGTGCTTAATACGGCTGAGTTCGTACAGGATTCTGTTGTTTACGAGCTGCCATGGGTACGAGTGTAAGGCGCATATGGCTTAAAAAAGTTACTCTCTGCAACTGGTTACAAAGCATTACATCTGTTTGATCATAATCTCCCTGAATGAACAATTACTGCTGTTAATCCCAAAAAGTGACTGTGAATGCAGCCAAAGTAAACACCTTTCCTAATGTACTAACTTGCTCAACTACTTGCATTCAACACACTTACATATGAGAACACAGATTATTACTAAATTTTATGGCTGTCAATTGATTAAAACAATGAATATAAATATTTTCTTTCCAAATATGTTCTAAAAAATTAATATATTTAATGAATAATTTATATATTTCCCTACTAACCAGCAGCCATCCAGTCTTCTCATTAAAAGTGTTTTTCTCTTAGTGATCATATTTAATACCTGTTGAGTTTACATTTTTAAATTAATTTGAGGGATATGAAAGGATTGCTTGTGGCATTTGGTGCTCTTATTCCAGCCTTTTAAAATAGGTTTATGAATTAATGTGTGATTCGTGCCTTAAATAAATTTAACGATGGTAATTTTGGTAATTAATCTGAAACAGTAATGCAAACAGCGTAGAGGATAATAACAGTCAACTATTTTGAATATTAATTGAGCGTTTTGTGCATAAACATAAAAATTAGGTAACACTTTAGTATGGTTTAGTATGGGGAACACATAATCACTATTAACTACAACTTTTGCCTCAATTAACTCCTCATTTACTTCTTATTAATAGTTAAAGGGGTGGTAAAACACATTCTTTCGAAGGCACTGTAACGTGTTCATGGGACGTGCACGGGTTGTTGCTCAGGTTGCCAGGGCAACTGCCCAGATGCCCTTCTCGACTCATGTTGCCCTTCCGAGGTGGAAAAAATAAATAAAAAAATCGTACAATGGATGTAGAATTTCACGTAGGCCTAGATACAAAATAATAATAATAAAAAAATTTGCAAAGCCTCATTCACTTCCATATTCGGGTACCAGTCTGAAAGTGAAAGTCAAGCAATTGCTTGGGGCCCCGAGCTGGCCTGGGGCCTCAAGACAACGACAGGTTAAGAATAAAATGCAACAACAAACTGCTTGAGCGCCCCTTTGATAGTCAATGCAGTAAAGTGCAATGACACTGTTATCGGAATCCCCCTCAAGGGGGCCCTCTCAGTCGCTGCTGACAGCAGCCACCCAACCACGCGATCTCTGCTGCCGGCAAAATACAAAACCTCCTCGGCAATCATAAAGCGGAATTATGGTTTAGGAAGCCAGAAAAGAAAAAACAAAAAAAACAAGATAGTGGTAAGTGATAAATTGCACTATATAAAATAGCTCTATTTGTACAAAAACAGTGTAATTTTGCAGCAGGTAGGCTAGCAAAAATATGTTTATGTTAGCTACCTGCCTGACGGCAAATGCTGCTTGTAACGAACATTACTGCAACTTTTTTTTCGAACGGACGGAATATGGTTACATACTGTAATATGTTTTTTAACGGGATAAGGAAGTCGCAGATCTGTGCCAGAATAACTGTTTATCGTATTTAATGACATAAAATTGCTAATAGATTTTGATGAAAGTGGCATAACGTTATCTATACTAACTATTTTTATGCTATGCATAAATAACCTGGAATAGTTAATATAGCATGCTATATTAACTATTATTATAAATATTATTTAACCAGAAAGAGGCAGAGGAACATTATTTTTTTTCATAGCTTATCTTTATGTGCTAGTGTCGGGATATATGGTAGTAACAGTTTATGCAAATATGATATTATTTTTATAAGTTACCAATAGATCTTGAACAGTTACTTTATTCTGTGTGGCAATTTTTACACTGTTGCATTTTGATGTACAGTATCAGGACAGCCCACATATTTTACTGTTACTGTTTATTTACTATTTAACAAGGTGTGGTGTGACAGGCAGCGGGGCGAGGGACCGCGAGAGCGGGCCGGTGATTAGTGTTGACGAGTGCCAGCTGCATGGCACACCGGTCTCGTCTCGCGGCCATGTGACGGGGACCATAAAAGGAGGAGCAAGGGCTGGGGAAGACGAGAGAGGACCAGGCCTGGACTTTATGTTATGTTTTGTTTGTGTTTGTGGGCAGTCGTCCGTGAGGGGCTGCCCGCGGTTTTACTTTCGTTTTGTTTATTTATTTGTATATTAAAGTTGTTGAACGTTCGCCGGTTCCCGCCTCCTTCCTTCCATCCACGAACTTTATTACACAAGGTATTATAGTCATCTGTTGCAACTTTATAATAACCATCCAGATAATGTTTATAGACAGTTTACAAACCAACTAGTAACCCTTAAGAAAGTGTTTGGAATTTGGTCTGTCTATCTATGAAATGTTTATAGATGTTTTAAAAATGGTTTCTTAAAGTTTAAAATTTTTTTTTTTTTAATCATTAGGCTCTTGTTCCACTTTTTGTTTCTTGTAGTTATGGGGTAAGTATGGATGTGTGGGCTTTAATTTAAAGTGGCTCTTGTTCCCCTTTTGTTTCATGTAGTTACAGGGTAAGTATAGATGTGCGGGCTTTAATTTAAAGTGGCTCTTGTTCCCCTTTTGTTTCATGTAGTTACAGGGTAAGTATGGATGTGTGGGCTTTAATTTAAAGTGGCTGTTGTTCCCCTTTTGTTTCATGTAGTTACAGGGTAAGTATAGATGTGCGGGCTTTAATTTAAAGTGGCTGTTGTTCCCCTTTTGTTTCATGTAGTTACAGGGTAAGTATAGATGTGCAGGCTTTAATTTAAAGTGGCTCTTGTTCCCCTTTTGTTTCATGTAGTTACAGGGTAAGTATGGATGTGTGGGCTTTAATTTAAAGTGGCTCTTGTTCCCCTTTTGTTTCATGTAGTTACAGGGTAAGTATGGATGTGCGGGCTTTAATTTAAAGTGGCTCTTGTTCCCCTTTTGTTTCATGTAGTTACAGGGTAAGTATGGATGTGCGGGCTTTAATTTAAAGTGGCTCTTGTTCCCCTCTTGTTTTATGTAATTAGAGGGTAAGTACAACAAACACACAAATACAATCTGATATCACTCAGAAACCTTTATTTAAAAAATGAAAAATAAAAAATAAAAACTTTTTTTAAACAGATTTAGAACACATTCATTTCTCTTGCTTGGCTTTAACCTCCTCATGTTCCTCTTCTTTTTCTTCCTTGCCACAGATGAATCTTAAGAAGGATCTCACATGTCTCTAGCTAGTATTCTGTAACTGTTACACTGAAAATACAGTACGCGCAGAAATGTCCTCACCGTTTACTCGTCTTTTACCCTCATGCAATCCGAGATGCATATACGACTTTATTTCCTCAGATGAACATAGATAAATAAATAATCTCTGCTAATTAAAACTCGTTTGGGTTTCTAAGAGTTAAGGCATCAAACAGCACATACAGCAATAACTACAGTAATCCATACGATCCCAATGGATAAGTGTTTATAAGAAAAGTAACAATATATCGCATCCGACCAGCAGTTATCTGCGTGTGCATGCGAGGGTTGATTTCACGCTTAGCCTAACTTGAAGCGTCAAGCGTGACGTGCGCGCGCCGAAAAACTCTGGTCATGTGGATATCTGATGCTGTCGTTTTTTTTTTTTTTTTAATGCTCACAACAGTATACAAACAATAACATAATATATGATAATAGCAATTAGAAACAAACAAGAATAAAATACAAGAGGTGTCCGTTCTCATGTGTGTTTCAGATGAAACGTGCATGAGAACGTCATGAAAGCTTGAACCAGCGCGTGCATGAGACGCTTCAAGCTTTCATGACGTTCTCATGCAATAACACTCCAGCTTACTAACTTTATCATAACTCTTTTTCCACAGCAATAAAAAATGGCCTCACCCCCCTTATTTAATATTCTCGGAGGAGGGTTCTTTTTTGTAAATATTGGGACTGGTGGTGTCAACAACCCTGGGGAATGTCTGTAGTCCCTACTGGCCATTTGCTGTAGTCCTTAGAAATAGATAAAAATACAAAATAAATAAAAAAAATCTCCCTTTGCTATAAACGTTGAACGTTGTAACTTTGCAGATGTTGTTTATGCTCAGACAGCAACATTACACACTAGCTTAAGTTAGAAAAGTGAAAGTGTTTTACAAACCCTTTAAGGGATTAGTTCACTTCAAAATCAAAACTTCCTGATATTTTACTCACCCCCATCTCATCTAAGGTGTTCATGTCTTTCTTTCATCAGTCGAAAATATTTTTTTTTAAATAAGTTTTTTGAGTTTCTCAACATAATGCCCTTCTAGGACAACCAATGTATTGAAGTTCCAAATCAATGCAGTTTTAAAGGGCTTTAAATGGCTTCAAAGGGCTTTGCACGATCCCAGACAAGGAATAGGGTCATCAGTCATTTTCCAATTTTTATGTTTTACATTTAATTTTTTTTTTAACCTAAATTGCTCATCTTGCGCTGCTCTGTGGCACACCACGGATTGCATAGTCATGTCGGAAAGGTCATACTAGACGTGGACAGAAGGCCCCAAGCGAACGTACGACGACTAATACAAATGCCCTGTACACCCCATAAAACTAACAAATACAGTGAAGTGATGATTAAAATATTTAATACAAATAAATAAATGTACTGATCTTATTCATCAGGTGTCACACACTTCAGCTATTCAGCAGGTCACTATAGATAAGACAAGTGCACTGACACTCTGTGGTGAAATCATTGCGAGTGTTTAACAGCTGTGACTTTAACGGCTTGAATTGGATTAACACTTCATGACTAATGAGTTTGGAAAATTATTTACACAGTAATCATCAGAACAGCTCTTCTTCTGTCTCTGAAAATGTCCAGATTTTTAAATCTTTGTGTGAATATCCATTGAAAAAATACATAACCGAAAATAAACGAGACCCTGCATAAACCTAATCAGTGTGCCGACAGCGTTTCTGGTGGACCTTTCCCGATCCTTCCCCCCTCACTCTCCTGTTATAATAAAGACAAAATCACCAAAAATAAATCTAACAAAGATGGACAAACATAAAAGTTGTGTGGGGGAAAGATTGGCTTTTATTGCAGACCCCCCAGATAGCAAAATTGCTCTGGCCCAGATCCGGCCCACACTTTACACTTTCATCTGGCCCACTACCCGCGTGGAATGATGGCACTTGGGCGGTCCGCTCCTGTTTGTCAGATTTAGGCCGCAATCAAGCCATAGCAACGCCGCATGTCAGCCATGAACAAAACGCATGAAGCAGAACTGGCCCACATCTGGCCCAGATAGCAAAATTGCTCTGGCCCAGATCCGGCCCACACTTTACACTTTCATCTGGCCCACTACCCGCGTGGAATGATGGCACTTGGGCGGTCCACTCCTGTTTGCCAGATTTAGGCCGCAATCAAGCCATAGCAACGCCGCATGTCAGCCATGAACAAAACGCATGAAGCAGAACTGGCCCACATCTGGCCCAGATAGCAAAATTGCTCTGGCCCAGATCCGGCCCACACTTAACACTTTCATCTGGCCCACTACCCGCGTGGAATGATGGCACTTGGGCGGTCCGCTCCCGTTTGCCAGATTTAGGCCGCAATCAAGCCATAGCAACGCCGCATGTCAGCCATGAACAAAACGCATGAAGCAGAACTGGCCCACATCTGGCCCAGATAGCAAAATTGCTCTGGCCCAGATCCGGCCCACACTTTACACTTTCATCTGGCCCACTACCCGCGTGGAATGATGGCACTTGGGCGGTCCGCTCCCGTTTGCCAGATTTAGGCCGCAATCAAGCCATAACAACGCCGCATGTCAGCCATGAACAAAACGCATGAAGCAGAACTGGCCCACATCTGGCCCAGATAGCAAAATTGCTCTGGCCCAGATCCGGCCCACACTTTACACTTTCATCTGGCCCACTACCCGCGTGGAATGATGGCACTTGGGCGGTCCGCTCCCGTTTGCCAGATTTAGGCCGCAATCAAGCCATAGCAACGCCGCATGTCAGCCATGAACAAAACGCATGAAGCAGAACTGGCCCACATCTGGCCCAGATAGCAAAATTGCTCTGGCCCAGATCCGGCCCACACTTTACACTTTCATCTGGCCCACTACCCGCGTGGAATGATGGCACTTGGGCGGTCCACTCCCGTTTGTCAGATTTAGGCCACAATAAAGCCATAGCAACGCCGCATGTCAGCCATGAACAAAACGCATGAAGCAGAACTGGCCCACATCTGGCCCAGATAGCAAAATTGCTCTGGCCCAGATCCGGCCCACACTTGACACTTTCATCTGGCCCACTACCCGCGTGGAATGATGGCACTTGGGCGGTCCACTCCCGTTTGTCAGATTTAGGCCACAATCAAGCCATAGCAACGGCGCATGTCAGCCATGAACAAAACGCATGAAGCAGAACTGGCCCACATCTGGGCAACAGTTCATTTGAATTCTGGCCCAGATCCGGCCCAGATTTAATACCTTGCTTTGGCCCACATACCACGTGGAATGATGGCACTTGGGTGGTCCACTCCTGTTTGCCAGATCTAGGCCACAATCAAGCCATAGCAACGCCACATGTCAGCCATGAACAAAACGCATGAAGCAGAAATGGCCCACATCTGGGCAACAGTTTATTTTAATTCTGGCCCACAACAGTTGCCCAGATGTGGGCCAGTTCTGCTTCATGTGTAGGTATTAGATCCGGCCCAGATCTAATACCTTGCTCTGGCCCACATACCACATGGAATAATAGCACTTGGGCGGTCCGCTCTTGTTTGCCAGATTTGGGCCACAATCAAGCCATAGCAATGCCACATGTCAACCATGAACAAAACACATGAAGCAGAAATGGCCCACATCTGGCTAACAGTTGAATTTAATTCTGGCCCAGGTCTGGCCCATATCTAATACCTTGCTCTGGCCCACATACCGTGTGAAATGATGGCACTTGAGTGGTCCACTTTTGTTTCCCAGATTTGGGCCACAATCAAGCAATAGCAATGCCACATGTCAGCCATGAACAAAACACATGAAGCAGAAATGGCCCACATATGGCTCACAGTTAAATTTAATTCTGGCCCAGGTCAGGCCCAGATCTAATACCTTGCTTTGGCCGATATAAACCAGAACTGACCCTAATGTGGGCCACAGTTGGTCTTTTACACAATCCTCATGTGGCCCACATGCTGTTTGCCAAATGTGGTCCACAATCAGGCCATTGCACAATTCAAGTTACCTTTCTTTGTTAATGCTTTATAAAGTTTCAAAGCAGATTTACAGGAATAAACATGAAAATAATTATTTAATTATTCAAACAGAGTTAAATTCTGCAGTAAAGCAGCCCTAAAAAGAAAATAGTGTCACAGCTGAAGTCAGGTCAGTGTTGATTCAGTTCTGTTCAATAACTGTGTAAGGTTCATCAATTATGAAATCAGTTCAATTTGCTATAAAGCAGCTTTGCAGAAAACATGATCCAGCGCAGTTCAGTTCTCCTCCAATAGCATCAGTGCAATTAAATCAATATTATATAGACATTAGAAATACCATAGACATTTTGTAATTCTTGCTGCCAATGATACAAAAAAATTGTGCTTAGAAACAGTCTCTCTGACAGCGTGCACATGTCGTCAAACGAGGTGTCTTTCACTGCTTACTGCACTTTAGCAGTTTAAAATCCCTTGTTTTTTTAACCATAATGCTTAAAAATGCAGGCAGATGATAAGATTTCATTACCACACAAGCAGAACAGCAACGTAACTACGATAGAGATGATGGTCCAAAATCAGTAGCAGTTGATACATTTCTACCAGTTAATCATATCTACCAGTACACCCCTATTGTAGAATATTAAGCGTCCCAAACTAAGCAAGCCTAAGGCGACAGTGGCAAGGAACCCAAATCCATCAGGTGACAGAAATGGAGAAGAAAAAACCCTTGGTAGAAACCAGGCTGAGTTGGGGGACCAGTTGTCTCTGGCCAACGAACATGGTGTGAATATGATTCAGGCTGCATCACAAGTCAGACTAGGGATTGCAATAATTCAGAATATTTCATCTAGATCCACCAGCTTGAAGATCAGGATACAACATGCCGACATGGAGTTGAAGCTGGCCTTAGGGGTCTGTGCAGAGGACAGAGGATCTGTGTTGATGGCTGTTAGCAAGTTCCTCACAGGGGATTCGTCTCTAGGAGTTGTCTAGTTGACATGTTATCTGTTGACATTTAGGGCTGCGTTGATGTCTAGGTGCAGGTCCACCATCTGATCTGGATTTGGAGCAGATCCAGCTGACAATGGTAACCTCGGGATAAGAATGAAAGATTGTTAGGAAAGAATACACCAAATAAAACCATTACTGTACCTTATCGCTGCCATATTTATATAAAAATGTGTATGTCACTTTTATGTATGATTATAACATCCTAAACACTAAAATTAGGGTTTTATTGACATGATTTATTATTTTGTGCAAAAAATACTGAAAATTTGGCTTCCCAAACGTTGATTTTAATCGTGTCTGGATTTACTTTCAGTGCAGAAACAACTGCTGATCCTTGTATCATTTGGTTAATTTCTACAATTCAGAAAGATCAAAAAGATCTTAATATTAATCTGCACAAGCGACAATCAGGTCAGTTTTGGGAAAGATCTTGGGACATGTGGTCTTCACCTCACAGCCGGTAAGAAAAAAATCGGGATAGGACTCAGAAATCATGTTCCTGAAAGTGATTATTAACGTTTAGGGGTGTAACGATACACTCGTGTCACGATTAAATATGTATCTCGATACTGAACTCCCGACACGATATGTATCCCGATACGATATGTATCCCGATACGATATGTATCCCGATAAGCCGAAATAAAGTTTTTATTTTTATTTTGTACTTTTTTATTGTTATTATATTATTATTTCTGTATTATTATCAGGACCCACAAATATTCCCCCATTGCATTATTATTAATTATATTTAACATTATGTTTTGTCATTGTATGATTCTATGTAATGAGATTATTAATGTAATAGTGTCACTGAAACTCTGTAAATTAAAAAACAAAAATCCCTCACGAATTACTCGCACTTTCAATGCAGGCAGCATTGCTCATGCTCGCTATGTCCTGCTGTTCCTGCTATTAATGCAGTATAAGAATGAACCATCAAAACTGCTTTGAATAATCATACTACTAAAACTAAATGTGATCTGGTGATTTAAATTATGTTTGCGCTTTCACTAAGGATTGCCGCTTTAAATTATGTTTGCGCTTTCACTAAGGATTGCCGCTTTAAATGGTGTTTGCGCTTTGACTTTGGAGGAGTGCCACTTTAAATAATGTTTGCGCTCTCACTTTGAAGAGGGTCATTCCAGCAGTGCATGCATTTCAGATGATCAATGCAATCAATCACAGTTCTAATCGCAAGAAAGTGTGTCAAAATGGCCGCTCTCAAACTGTAAATGTTTAGCTCATCCAAGAATTTTACCTCACTCTCATGTTGTTTTCGCACGTCACGCAATCATTTGAACGTCTGTGTTTACTACAGAATGTTCACTGTGTTAAAGCTACACTGTGTAACTTTTTTAGTTTATTCTTAGCTAAAAACACTTAGTTCTTTCAAAAATATGTGCTAATTAATGTATGTAATGTGATGTAATGCACTTCTTTCAAGTAATAAAGTATTCTCGTAAGTTAATAATATACCATTGAAAATACATACGGGTGAGGGGTTCGAATGCCGGTCGCCATGTTGCCCCTCCATCTTGAAAGTACATTAGCCAAAGAGGGACATACCCGTAAATTCAAGCTTCGCCTTTCGCGTTTTAACACTCGATGGCACTCATGGACGAGGTTGAACTGGATGCCATGTTAATCTTGGACTAAATTGGCCACTGTAGGAGTTAAAACAAAATCGGACTTGAGAGGAACAGAAACTAATAATCACTGGTTGGTCAAATACCTTTTCACCACTAGATGGGGGAAATTATCACACAGTGTAGCTTTATATATTTTCACCACATAAAGCCATTGTGTCTATTCAGAAGACTTGAAGATTTCAGAAGATTTGAATTAGACCACTTGATTACTTTATTTTTTTGCATCGTTTAAGTTTGAGAGTAATGGACTTTAAAATGGGTTTCATAAAGAATATCTTCATTTGTGTTTGGAAGTTAAACGAAAAACGACATTATGGTGAGAATTATGACAGAATTTACATTTGTGTCTGGGTAAATTGTACCTTATAAATAGGCTTACTACAGCAAGTTGAGCCTTGGATAAAACAACTATATTGCAAATCATATCGTTTCCATCAACGATACATATAGTCACATTTTATTAATGCGATATAACAATTTATCATTACATCCCTATTAACGTTACTGCAGTGTGAAGCAGAGCAGGAGCGAGTGTTGTGGAGCTGAGCAAGGCTGCTGGAGTGATTGTTAATGAGATGAACAACACAAGCCTCACGAGCAGCGCGAAAAACTTTGATTATGCCATAGTCGCCGGCACTATTTCTGCTTTTCTGGTAATGAGTATGAGGTAACGCAGCTCTGTTTATCATATAACACATTTGAGTGAGTTTTAAATTATGTTATGACGTTACTCTGTGCGTTCACTCAGCGGCTGCTGTGACACTTGTTAACACTACAGTCGGAGTAAAGCGCATCAGCAGAATAAAACCAGAAACCGAGGGTTAAGAGATATGATGACATCGTTAGGTGACGCCCTCACACGTCCCGGTTCCTTGGTTAAAATAGCAATTTTCTCACGATTTACAAATAGTTGGAAACATTTGGGATATTGAAGGTTCTCAACTGAACAAAATATGTAGTATTGGCCTAGTGGTTTTGGGATATCTTACTGCAAATGTTACATAATGCTATTTTACAAATCTAGACGCACCCTAGCGGCAGCAAATCTAATTTGCCATGAGTTTAGTCTAGCAACTCTAAATACACTTCTGAGCTGTAAAAACCAAACTCTGGTCAGGCCAAACACATTGGCCCTCATTTATCAATCTTGCGTAGAAACTGGTGTATATGTTGGCGTAAGATTATGCTTACACTCCTCTCATCGCCTGATTTATGAAGCTGTGCGCACCTCTGCAATCCAGGTGTACGCAATACCTGCCCTTGATAAATGCGGCGGCTGAAAACGATCGTCATTAGAATAACACGCCCCTATATATTCAAGTCTCCGCCTCCCCCACGCCCTCATTTTACGCCATGGACAAACAGAAGACGGCAAAGAAGCGAAACTTCTCCGACGTGGAGATCGGGCGTGCTCAATCATCTCACTAGTCAGGGCACTGATTAGAACATAAGTCAATGGGCTGACTCCCTGATCAGTGCCCTGACTACTGAACTAGTGAGATGATTGAGACGCGCCCATCGAGACCATCACCAGGGAAGTGAAAAAAACCGAAATTGTTTTATTTGGGAGTTTAAAGAGTGGGATTAAAGGCGCTCACAAAAACAAAATATGGACCCAAATTACGAGTACTGTTATAGTGTGGAGGTTGAGAAGCGCACTCCAGCAGTTTAAAGCTCTTTGGATGATAAATTACCATCACTGCATTATTTTACAACACGTTTTGAAAAAATTAGCATTTAATTTCGTATCACGGCACATGTATTGGGGTGTACAATAGTGATGATGATGTGATGTGGAGTAAGATTCATTCACATTAATAATTACATGACGATTTGTAAGATTCTTATTATTATTATTATGATTATTATTCTTAATGACGCTTGTTATTCAGAAGAAGAGTGTCGTTTTTATTGATTTTATTATTAATTAAAAGAAGAAGGTCATTTTTATTATTTTGTCAGTCTGAATTATTTTAGTCCCAGTCCGTGCGCAGCTGCCGGGCCAGGCGGGCCTGAAACGTCAGATACAGCGCACAGGCTCGCGACTGGAGGAATACATATGCCTAAAAATCAAACGCTTTGGTACAGTCACACAAATTAAACATTGACGTTCATGTTGCACAAAAATAAACACTGAATGTTGTTGTTGTGGTTTTTAACAGTGGGTCATATAGCATATCTTGCCAGTGGGTTTTGTGGTGTTAGGAATTGCTTTTCTGCGCATTTTCCCACTAACTCAAACGTGCGTACACCACCTCCTGAGCTGGCGTAGGATTTGAGCGTGCCGTACGCCAACGTCCATATTGATATATCTCAAAGTCACCTTGGGTTTGGGTGTACGCAAGGTGTACGCTGGAAATTTGGTGTACGCACTTTTGATAAATGAGGGCCATTGTGTGTAGAGCCAGTGGGCGGGGCTTAACATAATGACGGCAGAGAAGGTTGCGAGAAGGTTGGTTGTAGCGCTATCCTATCGCGTGCAGAGGTAGTTTGAAAGACAACCGTTTATCCCGCCCCTCGGACTGAGCCCTGTCAATGGTGAGTTCCCAGAGCTAACTTCCTGATGTGGCTCTGGCTTGTCAGGCTAACTTAATGCAGTTTTAAGTGAACATTTGGGGAGCAGTTGGGGAAATGATGTCTAACATTATATTAGATCTGTGAATTAGGTCTTTATATTTATGTTAATGAAACAATAAAAGAAAAAAGGTAATCACTCACTGTTCTTAACTGAACTACATTTGTAGCTTTAATAATGATCAATTCATTTGTAACAAACACACTAAAGACTATACATTGATTTTTATTTTATTTGATTATTTCTTTTTCTTCCCTAAAAAGTTTAGATACGTAAAACACTACAATATCTATACAGCTCTGGGAGAAAAAAAAATTAAGAGACCACTGCAATTTTTTTCTTAAATCAGCATCTCTACAAGTATGGAAGCCTACAAGTATATTCTGGCTTTACTGGCATAGGGATACAGTGAGCGTCGGGTTGCTTCCATCCTTAAAATTTTAAAGACGGCGGTTCATAAGAACAAGGTCAAGCAGCAGACATTGGGGACAACAAAGTTACAGACTGGCAGAGGGCGAAAATAACTCTACACTGACTGGAATGACCACCAACTCATTCGAATGTCACTCAACAACCATAGGATGACCTCAGGTGACCTACAAAAAGAATGGCAAAAGGCAGCTGGGGTGAAGTTCACGGCGAGGACAGTTCGAAACAGGCTCCTAGGGGCAGGGCTGAAGTTGTGGAAAGCTAGAAAAAAGCCCTTCATCAATGAGAAGCAAAGAAGAGCCAGGCTGAGGTTTGCAAGAGACCATAAGGATTGGACTGTAGAGGACTGGAGTATGGTCATCTTCTCTGATGAGTCCAATTTTCAGCTTTGTCCAACACATGGTCTTCTGATGGTTAGACGGAGGCCTGGAGAGGCCTACAAGCCACAGTGTCTCACACCCACTGTGAAACTTGGTGGAGGATCGGTGATGATCTGGGAGTGCTTCAGCAATGCTTGAATTGGGCAGACTTGTCTTTGTGAAGGACGCATGAATTAAACCACGTACAAGGTTGTCCTACAGTCTAAAAAATGCTGGGTTAATAACAACCCAAGTTGGGTTGAAAATGGACAAACCCACACATTGAGTTGTTTGAAAAGGTCCATTCACTGGGTTCAAACAACCCAATTTCTGGGTTTGTCCATTTTCAACCCAACTTGGGTTGTTATTAACCCAGCGTGTTTAGAGTGTAGAAGAAAACATGCTTCCTTCTGCTCTGACAATGTTCCCCAACTCTGAGGACTAGTTTTTTTGCAGTGGTCTCTTAATTTTTTTCAGAGCTGTATATATATATATTAGGGATGCCACAATACTCAATATAATATTGAACCGTTAGGTACGCATTCATGGTTCAATATGCGCTGGTGAATTGTGTTTTTTTTCGGTTTTGCATTTAATTATTTATTTCCATTTCCCCCCGTTTGAAATATTCCCATAGACAGTAAAAGAAATGGACAGAGCTATCCCATTGACTTCAACGGCGGAAAAATTAGGCCAATCAGAGGCACTCACTTCCTGATGGCTGAGCGAACTGCGCAGGCTCAGACTGAGCTTGAGGACGTAGATGTGACGTGAGCTTCCTGTCTGACAGCTGTGAGTCTTCTAGTAGATGTGACGTGAGCCTCCTGTCTGACAGTTGTGAGTCTTCTAGTAGATGTGGAAAGTGAAAGCTGAATCACATTGTTTAAATATTTTCTCCCATTGCTTTTGGTTCTCTATGGGCTTCTCCCCATTCTTCCCCCTTGACTTTATCAGACTTCATGTCTCCACGTCCCCCCGACTGTCTCATAGACAGTAAAGATTTCCTGCGAGCGTCTCCTCAGGTCTATACGGTAATTTCTCAACTGTGCGACAGAGTCGCGTTGGTTATGACGCAATAGTTAGCCTATTTTTACAAAAACAGCTTCTGCGGGGCGATAGTGTAAGATACAAGGTAACGGAGCCTTTTATGCATTGTCGTGTTTCTTTAGAAATAATCAATGGACAAATGGAGTCTTTAAACGTCTCAGATGTAAAGTTATTCACTGTCAAAGAGACGCAAAAATGAATGGGAGTCAATGGGATGCTAACAGCAGGTGATGGCTTGGTTAGCAATGGTCTGATCAAGTCAAGGGAGAAGAATGGGGAGAAGCCCATAGTGAGCCAAAAGCAACGGGAGAAAATATTTAAACACCCTATGGGTGAAACGCTTTCCGAGCGCTAGATTACCCCCTTGAATATTCCTCTTTATTTATTCTGCTCTTTTTTTAATGGTTTGCCTGAGTCTATGCGCTGATTTGAGCAAATATCCAATCATATGCACTAAAGTTAAGGGTGTTTACCCGCATTTACGTTTACACTCTACATTTATTCATTCAATTTCATACTTAAATGCTACTGTACATCTCTGAGCTGCCACTGTAAATCTTTATATATATTTATTTTATTTAATACAATACACTGGGAATGTGTATACATTTTTTTATGTAAAGTTTTAAGTTTAAGTAAGGGTTTTCAAGTCTTTTAAGTAAAATAAAGAAAGAGTATTGCAATAAAAACCATTTTCTCCTTTACTCTCCTTTATTACCTTTTTCTGTTCCTGTCACCTAAGAATAGAAGAGCAAAAAAAAAAACCGAACCGAACCGGAAAACCGTGGTTAAAAACCAAAGTAAGGTTATGTATTGAACCATGGACTAACTGTATTGTTGCATCCCTAAAATATATATATATTAGGGCCGGGACTTTAACGCGTTAATTAAGATTAATTAATTACGTGACTTTAACGCGTTAATTAAGATTAATTAATTACGTGACTTTAACGCGTTAATTAATTACGCAAAAAAATTTAAAATTTAACCGCATTTATTTTTGCACCGCGGAACGTTTTTCAATGAATAAGTTCCGACGGACCGATTATACTGGAACACCAACTAGCGCTCCGGAGTCAAGACAACAACAAACCTTCGGTGCGTCTCAATCAGCTCCCTAGTTCAGTAGTCAGGGCACTGATCAGGGAGTCAGCCCATTGACTTATGTCTTGATCAGTGCCCTGACTAGGGAACTATGGAGCTGATTGAGACGCAGGGCATGAGTGAACATGAACGAAGAAGCTGATGAGACCGCTTTGCTTGGCCCCGTGGATGGGAAATTTTGTTTTAAAAAACGAAAGAATGGTGGCGTCGTCAAGAGCAGGGTTGTGTGCAAGCTATACAACAAGGAATTTGCATATCACCGCAGCACATCGAGCCTCAAATATCACAAATATGCTTTTGCTAAACTTAATGGCAAACATTGCGCTGGTCTGCTGGACTGAAATAAATAAACAATATTTTGTTGATTAAGCTTATGTATTCAGTCATTATTCAATGGGATACTAAAAATACATGTGAAAAATTACTTCTCATTGTTCACAGGTCAAATATTTATATGCGATTAAAATGCGATTAATTTAGATTAATTAATTACAAAGCCTCTAATTAATTAGATTAATTTTTTTAATCGAGTCCCGGCCCTAATATATATATATACAGTTTCTATTACTGTTTTTTATTGCATATTTCTTCAAATTTTTATTAACAAAGATGAAATAGATGAGATAGACCTAACAAGTGAAGTGAAGTGTAGTCCCGGATTTACTCCAAATGATTACAAACAATTAGTAAAATAGACCGTGTAAATTACTTGCGTGTCCATTTTCGTTACTCCTTTTCTCTTCTCCCTCTGTCTCACTTGCAATTTGAAGCCATCTGTTGAAGTGGGATCTACAGCTTACTCGCTTGCTCTGTGATCCTGTTGTTTCTGTAATACAAGTAATACAACTAGTTAGTGCAGTTTAATGTCAAATTTATACATAGATGAATTTCTTTATACATAGAATTTATACATAGATGAAATTATACATTATAATTATAACATTATAATTGGGAAAATACGTTGACCATACAGACCTGACTGCAGGTTGGTATACAGTGAGTGAAAGTGAAATCATGCTGGTCTATGCTTTTTTTTCAGCAGAAGACAATGTGATTTTCAGTTCGAAGGACTTCTTTGTAACGTTAGTGATGGGAAGATCAGATCATTTTACTGACTTGGATCTTTAAATCATTTAGCAATCACGTCAAGTAGCGCAAATTTTGATAACAACTTCATATTTAAAATAAATAATAAAATAATGATAATAAAAACTATACATATTGCAGGCAAAATAACAAATTATGAGAAACAGATGATTAATTTAGGTTATTCTGGTAACGTTAGGCCTTGTTCATACTTTTGTCACGTGAGAGCCGCATAGACTAACGTTAGTACAGCAATGAAACAGACAGATATTAATATTTTATCACCATTTATTTAGCAGTTAGTAATTATCAAAAATCACGTGACAAATGTATGAAAGAGAGGTGAACTAACGATAATCAACTTGAATTGCTAACGTTATGTCACTTACAAAATCCTTCAGGCAATGGCAAAAGTTTTGAATTGACAAATTAACTAATGTTTGATAGCTAACAATTGTAGCTTTCATTAGCTAACGTTTTAATATCACATAACATGCAGTAAGTTACTCCAACTGAATATAACGAAGCAATATTTTTTTTATTAAATCTTACCTTAACTTTCTTTGCCGTTTTCCACCGTCAAATCTCCAAACAATAATCCTCCTCTGCAGCTCCGTCTTTTGGGCGCCTTTTCCGCGGCTATTTTTTAAATTTAAAGGGCCGGAAATAGGAACTCGAACCAGTTGATTTTATATATATATATATATATATATATATATATATATTATTATTATTATTATTATTATTATTATTATTGTTTTATATATATATATATATATATATATATATATATATATATATATATATATATATATATATATATATATATATATATATATATTCTAGCAAGGGATAAAAAATGTTTTTGTAATGAAAGCATAACAAAAAAAAGGGTTGAAAAAAGTTGGCTTCAAAATAACAATAAAATGTTCTCATAGCAGGTTTTGCTGATTTGTCATTCATTTAGCCTACTCTTAAATGCATATCTCAATTAATATACTGACAGGTTATAGGACAGGACATATATGATACAGATAATATTCAATATTTAAGTCAATATTTAGCAAAAATGAAAGACAAATTGAGTATTTTATTTATAATAATTTAGAATATCAGGGTCACTTGAAGCGGTTTATAAGATGACACTGCCTTACAGTTCCATACATTTACAGGTGAATGTGATTTCAACAAGACTGTTTCTGGATATTTATTTGTTAATCCTGCATTCCAATCAACAAATCATATTTCAGTGACAAGCTTAAAGTTTATGTCAAGTTTATGTTTAAATGCAGGGTTTGGTGCTAGTTATTTACCTATCATTTCCCTCTTTGGTAGGGTTAGGGTTAGGGGGTTAGGACTATGTTTCATGGCAGGAATTGTGTTCCAGGATAAATATATACATATGTTGACCCAGGAATATGTCCTACTTAAAATCATGACAAAGATTTTCACATACAGCAACTCAAAATGTATCTCAGCCAAATATTCAAGTCAGGACCATTAAAAACAGTTCACAAATTTGACCTGTTGCAAACAATTCATAATCAGACACACACACGCACGCACGCACACACACACACACACGCACGCACGCACGCACGCACGCACGCACGCACGCACGCACGCACGCACGCACGCACGCACGCACGCACACACACACACACACACACACACACACACACACACACACACACACACACACACACACACACACACACATTTCCAACCTACTGTAGCTGTCTGTGTGTACACAGTATACACACAAACATGATTTTTATACTGTAAAAACTGTATATTGTATCACCCTACACTAAACCTACCCCTAAAACTTCTACCCTTCACAGAGAAATCTAAACTTTTTTTTTAAATTTCAAAAAGCATAATTTTTAATTTAGTTTTCTTCATAGAGACCAAAAACATCCCCACATGGACAAGGATTTCAAATATTGCCATTTTTGTGTCCCCATAACATAGGGTTTACCTAGACCACACACACACACACATTGTTTTTGTGTGAATTGTGGGGACTTTCCATAAGCGTAATGGATTTTACACTGTACATTATATCCCCCTACACTGCCCCTACCACTAATCACAGGAAACATGCTGCAGTTTTACATTTTCAAAAAACATAGTATGTTTATGAATCCGTTTACATTGTGGGGACCGCTGGCTGGTGATCTCAGGTTTATATGACATTGTTTGGTCCCTACAATATAATATAAACAAGTACACACACACACACACACACACACACACACACACACACACACACACACACACACACACATTGCCCCTAAACCTACCCATCACAGGAAACATTCTGCATTTTTATTTTCTCAACAAAAAAAAAAACTCATCCTGTATGATTTATAAGCATTTTGAAAAATGGGGTCATGGGTAATGTCCTCATATTTCACCCTCTCCCACATGTGTCATACCCATGTCATAGTACACATTTAATCAGTGTCCTGATATTTAACAAAAACATGCCCACACACACACAGACACACACACAAAATTAAAGTTATGTACTTTTTTTTATCACAAGGCAGGCCAATCCACAACTGATATAGTCTTTTTGTCCAGATTAAACTGTACAATTAAGAGTTGCATCCTATCAAACATAGCCCAATTTCGTTACAAAGTATTATGCCATATTTTCAAATGTGGGCATTTTTAGCTATACATCTAAATTAACTGTAATTATATTTATGGCATATTTTCCATGTCAGCTAGCCTAGAAATCTAGACACACCCTAGCGGCAGCAAATCTAATCTGCCACGAGTGTCGTCTAGCAACTCTCAATACCCTTCTGAGCTGTAAACGCCAAACTCTGGTCAGGCCAATCACATCGTGTATAGAGTTGGTGGGCGGGGCTTAAAATAATGACGCCAGAGTTGCGCTTGCGTGCTTCTAGTAAACACAGAAGCTGGTGAACGGCGGTCTTTCGAATCAGCTTTGACCGCGACTCTGGAAGACTTGGAGTTAAGCTTTTCTCTGAGAAAAGAACAAAGAACAGCACTGAAGTCATTCTTAAGAAGGGAAGATGTGTTCTGAGTTTAGCCGACCGGATACGGCGAATGTTTAATCTATAAACAAGCTCTGCTTCACCTTCGTTGCTCTGGTTGGTTGTAGCGCTATCCTAACGCGTGCAGAGGGAGTTTGACAGACAGCCGTTTATCCGCCCCTCTGATTGAGCCGTCAATGATGAGTTTCCAGACCAAACATCTTGATGTGGGTCTGGCTTGTCAGGCTACATGTCAACTGTACTGTATATTTGGCAAACATGGCTGTAAATGTTATTAACTATTAACAGGCTCACATCCTGGTTAGCCAGTGCTGACTTTGCTGTACATTTACCAAATGTGGCCCAAATTTGGTGTAATGTATTCGGGCCATATTTGCTATGCCATGTCTGGGCCACTTTAGGTTCACATTCAGATTTGCCAGTGATTACTGTCCCTCACCTTTGCCAAAACTGCCCCAGATATGTTTTAACATAATTGGGCCTCATTTGCTGCACTATTTATGGGCCAGTTTAGGTTTACAGCCTGGTTAGCCAGTGCTGACTTTGCCATATATTTGCCAAATGTGGCCTAAATTTGGTGTAATGTATTCTGGCCATATTGGCTATGCCATGTCTGGGCCACTTTAGGGTCACAATCAGATTTACTGTCCCTATTGGCCAAAACTGGCCCAGATATTTTTTAATAAAACTGGGCCACATTTGCTGCATAATATGTGGGCCAGTTTAGGCTCACGCTCTGGTTAGCTAGTGCTGACTTTGGCGTACTTTTGCCAAATGTGGCCCAAAGTTGGTGTATTATGTGCAGGCCATATTTGCTATGCCATGTATGGGCCACTTTAGGTTCATATTCAGATTCACGAGGGATTACTGTCCCTCATCTTTGCCAAAATTGGCCTGGATATGTTTTTAAGAAAACTGGACCATATTTGCTGCATTATATGTGGGCCAGTTTAGGTTCAAACCCTGGTTAGCCAGTGCTGACTTTGCTGTATTTTTGCCAAATGTGGCCCAAATTTGGTGTAATGTATTCGGCCCATATTTGCTATGCCATGTGTGGCCCACTTTAGGTTCATATTCAGATTTGCAAGTGATTTCTGTCCCTCACCTTTGCCAAAACTGGCCCAGATATGTTTTAACATAATTGGGCCTCATTTGCAGCACTTAATGTGGGCCAGTTTAGGTTCAAGCCCTGGTTAGCCACTGGCCAGTGTTGACTTTGCCATATATTTTCCAAATGTGGCCCAAATTTGGTGTAATGTATTCGGGCCATATTTGCTATGCCATGTCTGGGCCACTTTAGGTTCAAATTCAGATTCACCAGTAATTACTGTCCCTCACCTTTGCCAAAACTGGCCCAGATATGTTTTAACATAATTGGGCCACATTTGCAGCACTTAATGTGGGCCAGTTTAGGTTTACACCCTGGTTAGCCAGTGTTGACTTTGCCATATATTTTCCAAATCTGGCCCAAATTTGGTGTAATGTATTCGGCCCATATTTGCTATGCCATGTCTGGGCCACCATAGGTTCACATTCAGATTTGTTAGTGATTACTGTCCCTCACCTTCTCCAAAACTGGCCCAGATATGTTTTTAAGAAAACTGGGCCACATTTGCTGCATTATATGTGGGCCAGTTTAGGCTCACATTCTGGTTGGCCAGTGCTGATATTGCTATACTTTTGCCAAATGTGGCCCAAAGTTGGTGTAATGTATTCAGGCCATATTTGCTATGCCATGTGTGGCCCACTTTAGGTTCATATTCAGATTTGCGAGTGATTTCTATCCCTCACCTTTGCCAAAACTGGCCCAGATATTTTTTTAAGAAAACTGGGCCACATTTGCTGCATTATATGTGGGCCAGTTTAGGCTCACATCCTGGTTAGCCAGTGCTGACTTTGCTGTACTTTTGCCAAATGTGGCCCAAATTTGGTGTAATGTATTCAGGCCATATTTGCTATGCCATGTGTGGCCCACTTTAGGTTCATATTCAGATTTGCGAGGGATTTCTATCCCTCACCTTTACCAAAACTGGCCCAGATATGTTTTAACATAATTGGGCCACATTTGCAGCACTTAATGTGGGCCAGTTTAGGCTCACAACCTGGTTTGCCAGTGCTGACTTTGCTGTACTTTTGCCAAATGTGGCCAAAATTTGATGTAATGTATTCGGGCCATATTTGCTATGCCATGTGTGGCCCACTTTAGGTTCATATTCAGATTTGCAAGTGATTACTATCCCTCACCTTTGCCAAAACTGGGCCAGATATGTTTTAACATAATTGGGCCACATTTGCAGCACTTAATGTGGGCCAGTTTAGGTTCAAGCCCTGGTTGGCCAGTGTTGACTTTGCCATATATTTTTCAAATGTGGCCCAAATTGGGTGTAATGTATTCGGGCCATATTTGCTATGCCATGTCTGGGCCACTTTAGGTTCAAATTCAGATTTGCGAGTGATTTCTATGCCTCACCTTTGCCAAAACTGGCCCAGATATGTTTTAACATAATTGGGCCACATTTGCAGCACTTAATGTGGGCCAGTTTAGGTTCAAGCCCTGGTTGGCCAGTGTTGACTTTGCCATATATTTTCCAAATGTGGCCCAAATTTGGTGTAATGTATTCGGGCCATATTTGCTATGCCATGTCTGGGCCACTTTAGGTTCAAATTCAGATTCACCAGTAATTACTGTCCCTCACCTTTGCCAAAATTGGCCCAGATATGTTTTAACATAATTGGGCCACATTTGCAGCACTTAATGTGGGCCAGTTTAGGTTTACACCCTGGTTAGCCAGTGTTGACTTTGCCATATATTTTCCAAATCTGGCCCAAATTTGGTGTAATGTATTCGGCCCATATTTGCTATGCCATGTCTGGGCCACCATAGGTTCACATTCAGATTTGTTAGTGATTACTGTCCCTCACCTTCTCCAAAACTGGCCCAGATATGTTTTAACATAATTGGGCCACATTTGCAGCACTTAATGTGGGCCAGTTTAGGCTCACAACCTGGTTTGCCAGTGCTGACTTTGCTGTACTTTTGCCAAATGTGGCCCAAATTTGATGTAATGTATTCGGGCCATATTTGCTATGCCATGTGTGGCCCACTTTAGGTTCATATTCAGATTTGCAAGTGATTACTATCCCTCACCTTTGCCAAAACTGGCCCAGATATGTTTTAACATAATTGGGCCACATTTGCAGCACTTAATGTGGGCCAGTTTAGGTTCAAGCCCTGGTTGGCCAGTGTTGACTTTGCCATATATTTTCCAAATGTGGCCCAAATTGGGTGTAATGTATTCGGGCCATATTTGCTATGCCATGTCTGGGCCACTTTAGGTTCAAATTCAGATTTGCGAGTGATTTCTATCCCTCACCTTTGCCAAAACTGGCCCAGATATGTTTTAACATAATTGGGCCACATTTGCAGCACTTAATGTGGGCCAGTTTAGGTTCAAGCCCTGGTTGGCCAGTGTTGACTTTGCCATATATTTTTCAAATGTGGCCCAAATTTGGTGTAATGTATTCGGGCCATATTTGCTATGCCATGTCTGGGCCACTTTAGGTTCAAATTCAGATTCACCAGTAATTACTGTCCCTCACCTTTGCCAAAATTGGCCCAGATATGTTTTAACATAATTGGGCCACATTTGCAGCACTTAATGTGGGCCAGTTTAGGTTTACACCCTGGTTAGCCAGTGTTGACTTTGCCATATATTTTCCAAATCTGGCCCAAATTTGGTGTAATGTATTCGGCCCATATTTGCTATGCCATGTCTGGGCCACCATAGGTTCACATTCAGATTTGTTAGTGATTACTGTCCCTCACCTTCTCCAAAACTGGCCCAGATATGTTTTTAAGAAAACTGGGCCACATTTGCTGCATTATATGTGGGCCAGTTTAGGCTCACATTCTGGTTGGCCAGTGTTGACTTTGCCATATATTTGCCAAATGTGGCCCAAATTTGATGTAATGTATTCAGGCCATATTTGCTATGCCATGTGTGGGCCACTGTAGGTTCACATTCAGATTGGTTAGTGATTACTGTCCCTCATCTTTGCCAAAACTGGCCCAGATATTTTTTAAGAAAACTGGTCCACATTTGTTGCATTATATGTGGGCCAGTTTAGGTTCACACCCTGGTTGGCCAGTGCTGACTTTGCCATAAATTTGCCAAATGTGGCCCAAATTTGGTGTAATGTGTTCGAGCCATATTTGCTATGCCATATGTGGCCCACTTTAGGATCACATTCAGATTTGAAAGTGATTACTATCCCTCACCTTTGCCAAAACTGGCCCAGATAGGTTTTACCATAATCGAGCCTCATCTGCTGCACTCAATGTGGGCCAGTTTAGGTGTACACCCTGGTTAGCCAGTGCTGGCTTTGCCATATATTTGCCAAATGTGGCCCAAATTTGATGTAATGTATTCGGGCCATATTTGCTATACCATGTGTGGGCCACCTTAGGTTCACATTCAGATTTGTTCATGATTACTGTCCCTCACCTTTGCCAAAACTGGCCCAGATATGTTTTAACATAATTGGGCCTCATTTGCTGCACTTAATGTGGGCCAGTTTAGGTTCACTCCCTGGTTAGCCTGTGCTGACTTTGCCATATATTTTCCAAATGTGGCCCAAATTTGCTGTGATGTATTCGGCCCATATTTGCTCTGCCATGTGTGGGCCACAATAGGTTCACATTCAGATTCGTCAGTGATCAATGTCCCTCATCTTTGCCAAAACTGGGCCAGGTGTTTTTTACTTAATTGGGCCGCATTTGCTGCATTATATGTGGGCCAGTTTAGGTTTACACCCTGGTTAGCCAGTGCTGACTTTGCCATACATTTGCCAAATGTGGCCCAAATTTTGTATAATGTATCCAGGCCATATTTGCAAATTCCATGTGTGGCCCACTTTAGGTTCATATTCAGATTCGCCAGTGATTACTGTCCCTCACCTTTGCCAAAAATGGCCCAGATATGTTTTAACATAATTGGGCCTTATTTGCTGCACTATGTGTGGGCCAGTTTAGGCTCACACCCTGGTTAGCCAGTGCTGACTTTGCCATATATTTGCCAAATGTGGCCCAAATTTGATGTAAAGTATTCGGGCCTTATTTTCTTTGCCAAGTGTGGGCCACTTTAGGTTCACATTCAGATTTGCCAGTGATTACTGTCCCTCATATGTGCCAAAACTGGCCCAGATATGTTATAACATAACTGGGCCACATTTGCTGCAACATATGCGGGCCATATTTGGTTTACACCCAGATTAGTCATTGTCGGTTTTGCCAGATTTTTCCCATAGGTGGCCCACATTTGGTTTGTGATATTTGGGCCATATTCATTAATTATCATATGGGCCACTTTAGGCTCATATTCAGATTACACATTGCCATGAGTGCCGCATCTTTGCCTAAAAAGGCCCACATGTGATTTAAAATATTTGGGCCATATTTGCCATTTTACTTGTGGGCCACATCAGGCTCACATACATTTTATCCGGGCCATAAGAAGGCCTGCAGTGCCGCATCATTGCCTGAAGTGGCCCACATCCGCTTGCTATCTGGGCCCCCAACGCCTGTCTACTACATCACAGATGAAGATTTGCCCTTTATTTTCCAAAGAACGAACAGCATTCAGGCTTGAAAATAATAGTGTAGAAGTAAATAGTGACAAGATATTATTTTTGGGTGAATATTTCCTTTAATATTGTATGCGGTTTTGCTTTTCATGTAAGTTTATCTTGATAAAAGGATAGAAAACAACGCATACTTTTTAAGACAGAATAAGGCTACACTGTGGTTAAGCATTTAACAGGATTTATCATAAGCCTTGATATATTATACCCTGTCTGCTCCTCTTGACACTCATTGACAATTACAGTTTTTTATTTCAGCACAATTCATATGTCAGTCAATACATCCATATTTGTTTTTATTTTCAGTCATGTTGGTGTCTGTCAGAATATATTGTCACCGATTATTATATTTACGTCAGAAATGTTATTAAAATGAAAGGGAAGGTTTCAGCTGATAACTTCTGGCCCTTTCAATAATGATGGAAATCAACAAAAGCAATTGCCTTTGAAAGACAAGAGCATCCAAATCCCATGTGCACAAATTTAACTGAACACAAGGGCTTATGTGTCTATGGGCTGCCATACATAAGCCGTCCTCTCATATTGGACTGGTCAAAGCCGGTCTGTGAACATTTAAGTTGACTGGGTGACAGCAACTATTGTTATACACATGAATTAATATCTATATCAACAGACTTGAACATCATAAGCAAATGATTTTGCAAAACTAACACAATACAACAAGACAAAGACATCAACTAACACAACATTAAAAAGTGACTATAGTAATAGTGCCGGAGTAAAAACCTATAATAATGATATAATACAAATATAATTAAAAACACAAACCAACACATTCTCACCTGTGAAAGGGTATCCCATTTCTTTGGGAATTTATATCTCAGAGGTTTTGCAACCAGAAGCTGCGCAATGTTGTGGCATCATTCATTCTTAATGTAATAAAATATACAATCAAAATGCTAATTCATGCTAACGTGATAAAATGTGTGCAATGGGCTAAAATACGTTAGCAATGTGGTAAATCATGCTAGCAATGTGCTAAAACAAGTTAGCAAACAGGTTAAATCATGCTAGCAATGTGTTAATTTATGTTATCAACGTGTTAAAACAGGCTAGCAATGTGTTAAAACATGGTAATGAATTATAGCAAGACGTTCAAACGTGTCAGCAATATGTTAAATCATGCTAGCAATGTACTAATTTATGTTATCAGCATGTTAAAACATGTCAGCAACATGTTAAATCATGCTAGTGTTAGAAAACATTTATAACAAAATGTGGGTGTCTTAAGGACTATGTTATAGAAATGAGGACATTATTGTTGGGTAAGGGAGTATTATGTAGGAAGTGGAATTTAAGAGTTATAATGTTCTGTTTAAATAGGATTTGGAAATAATATTGCAAGAACGCCCCGTGATTTTATCCAAAATCCTATTTAAAGTCATAGAACATTACAACTCTTAAATTCCACTTCCAACACTAGCAATGTATTAATTTATGCTATCAACATGGTAATTAATTCTATCAACATGCCAAAACATGTCAGCAACATATTAAATCATGCTAGCAATGTGTTAAAACATGCAAAATCTTGAAAGCAATGTGTGATAAATCATGTTACCAACATACTATTTTTTATAGTATTGCCAATAAAACCTTCAAAACTTACAGATATTAAAAGGTGCCCTAGAATGAGTTGAAATTGTAAAATTGTTCTCTGATATCTACATAGAGGGCATTTGGCTTATTTAAGGGCAAAAAATGTCCAGATACAGTTTTACAGGTCCATTTACAACCCTAGAAATTGTCCCTAGGATATAATGCTCTGTTTTTGCCTTATTTAGAAGAGTCATTAATATTAATGTTGAGCTCTGATTGGCTGCTCTGATTGGCTTATTTCAGCAGCTCACAGCAGTTGAGTTATTCAGCAAAGCGGCTCGTGAGTCCTGACAGAACACAGACTGACTGAATGACAATTTAAGCAGAACATCTCAAATGGAGATTGCTAAAATGCAGTTTACTTGTTTATTGGTGTTTTAAGATCATCCGCGCGTAAGAGAGCGAGCTCGCGTGCATATGGTTGCCAGATTGCACGTTTAGGTAAAAAACTGGATAGTATACTTGTTCTTTTCACAGAAAAGCTCTGTTTGGGGGATTTAAATTACTGAAATCTGGCAACTGCAATGTAGGCTACACAGTGACTGTGATGTGGGCTACTCTGAAATACAAGCATGCAAAAACACCTTACTTAAGTACTCAAAAATATAAATATATAACTTATATTTTTACAAAATGACTATCGTTTTATCTTATATGGTGGAAAAGGTGACGTTTGCTAGAAGGATCGAGTGAACGATCTGTAAGCAACGTATCTACGGTTGTATTTTGTAATACAAACTAATATTAACCTTTGTGATTAGACACACTATTTAGTTTTTTATGGTACTTGGACTTTCCTATTGTTACTGTACTAGCATCTTGCGTTATCGAGATGATGCTGTCTCTCTAAGAAACTTTCAATTTAATCAGAAATTGTTTAAACAGTCAATAAGTGGATAAATAACTACTTACTGCTTGAAGCAATATAGTTGCCCCTTTCTTCAGTTTAAGATGCTGAGTGAAGCTTGCTTGAAATGGGCCGAACAAACGAATAATCTTGAATTAAATTGTTGTGGTATCTGATTAGGCTATAAACATTAACCATGACTGTTGATATTTTTTATCTGTGGGAAGGGTAGTAAAGTCCTCACTTCTCCTGCACTGCCTGGATCATGACATGTGTGTCCACAAGAGCTACCGTTTTTGCTATCGTTGCGTGAAGCTTGTTTAACCGCAGCCCCGATGATTCAGCTTCATCAATTCTACCTGACAATGCACATGTTTGGACAGATGCAAATGTTGGGGGCGTGCATATAAATGATCCCCATCGATTGCTTCACGGCTGGTGTTTTGTTGAGAATCACTTCTTTTTCCGTGGTGTTTTTGATTTACAAGATTTACATAAGAAGTAGGAGGCAATGGTGTTTGAGACTCACAGTATGTGATGTCCATGTCCAATTTTTCATTTTAGGGCACCTTCAGTCTTTCTGGTGAAGGCTTTATTTCTCAAACCAACACCAATGTTTTTGTTTATAAAATATATTTAGAAAAAACATATATAATTATATATGTTTTTTCTAAATATATTTTTTATACTTCTAAGATTTTTAGAAGTATAAAAAAAGTTTTTTTTTTATACTTCTAAGATTTTTTTTTTAAAATAATTTATTTTAGAGAATCTGGTCCAAATTGCTATAGTGTCTCAGTGGCGCCTCCAGAAATTTTTCATAGGGGTGGCCAGATGGGGCCACTTAAAATCTTGGGGTGGCACACCAAAACTAGAAACCATAATTTCAGAATTGTATTCTACTGGTGTAGTAAACCGGCCTGTAGCACGTCACGACACATAATTCCGCGTCGTCTTTAACTAAAAAATATTTTTTGACTTATTTACTTACCAGTAGTCATCGTCTTCTAACGTTAACTTCTTTTGAAATTGTTGACTGACGGGCATGCGCTGACCTGTTGCTGTCTGAGCGAGCAAAGTTTATTAATAAGTCTATTAATTTATGAGGCTCTTCAGTTCAAATTATCCAGTACCAAAATAATAATACTCTTTATTTTCCAAGTTCATAAATGATTTTCAAAACGGATTTGAAAAAAAAAAAAAAAAACATACACACAAAATGACTTATTTTAAATATAAAATACATATATAAAAGTCTTGGGCATGTCAAAGATTTGTAGCAACTTTAGCTTTGATGCATTGTTAGTTTTTGTGCAGCATCAGATTTTTTTTCTCCCTCATTTACTGTTCGTGGCTGTTTTTGCCCCATTGACTTCCATTATAGCCACAAAAAAATTATTGGAAAGCCATGACACCATACAATCATGCATTCTTGATTGTTGGTGGTTTTCCCAGTTGGGAAGAGGTAAAATGTGTAATTTTTACAGTTGATAACCAGGTGGCACCATTAACCCTTTAGATAGGCCTGTGCTGGAAAAAAAAAGAAGCTTAGTGTCTGTCATTTGTATAGAGTATAATAACTGCATATAAATGAGGGATTAAAAAAATGTAAATCTGATGCTGCACACAAACTAACAATGCATCAGAGCCACCGTTGTTACTAATCTTTGACATGTCCAAGACTGTGATAAAAGGTCAAAAAATATCCAGTCCACAATCACTTTTTATATTGAAAATAAGTTATTTTGTGTGTATGTTTTTTTTTTTCCAAATCAGTTTTGAATCCGTTTTTGAAAATAATTTATGAACTTAGTTAAAGAGTTAAAGAGTGATAAGAGTGACAATGAAACAATGACAGCAGCTCAACAATAAACATGGAATCAAGTATGTAAACTTGCAACAGAACACATTTTAAAGTATTTTACTTTTGATTATTTTATTTATTTCTAAAGATCTCTTTAGTAGCCAGAAATGCATACAGGTTTGGAACAACTTGAGGGTGAGGAAATTATGACAGATTTTTCATTTTTGGGTGCACTGTCTCTTTAAGCAGTCATTCTGAACCAGTAACCACTTTACTGACAATTCTGAAATTCACAAATGTTTAATCCTCTTTATTAATTTATTATTATGACTATATTATTATGTAATTATTTGTCCCATTTTAATCTAAATATTTTTTAAATATCAAACTGCTAAATGATAAATTGATAACATTAATATGCTATAATCTATTATTTAACCGTTCTAATATCTAGAAAAATAAGTCTGCCAAGCTCTGATAATGTATGAAATATTATATTATCCATTAAAAAAAACAATAGGCCTACCTTTAGTTCACGGATGTGTCTGTCATTGCATGCTTTCAGTCAGACAGTCTGAGACACTGAAATGCTTCTCTGCAAAGGGTGCAGTTTGTCTTGGGTTCATCTTAAGTTACTGGAGAGACCCACTCATGATACCTTTTTTTTCTATTCAGCCCTATATCTGGAAATCCTCTTGCGTTCAAACTGTGGACGCGAGCTCGACATGTTTTTAAAAAAACGCGCAAGTTTCCAGCGCATGTTCTCGAGACTCCGTCGCTATGGCAGCAAAGCGCCGCTAAAGCGCAATCTTGTGCATCGCGTCCGTATTGGTTTGATACGGGACGCGTCATTTTGCTTATTCTAAATATTGATTGATGATTGGGACTAGTACCTTGCGTCCCCCCCAGTGGGGTGGCCAGGGGTTGGCCAGGGGTGGCCGTGGCCACCCCTGGCCACCCCCTGGTGGCGCCACTGTAGTGTCTGCTAACTTTTAACTTGAACATCTAACAAGTGTTGATGATTCTAATTTTCTCACACTGGTTAAAAAAGATAGTAGTGAGTCCATAGCAGATATCAAATGCCAGCCAATGACAGCCTGTCAGCTGTTTAATCAAAGCATTATATGTAGCTTTCCTCTTCAGCAGATAAGGACACGATGGTATAAAGGCATTGCAATTAAAGTCTGTCTTTAATTTTCATGAACTTAACAACCAGATGAAAATTGCTGTCACAAAAGAGCCTGAATCAATTATGTTTCCTTGTGTGGAGACGTCGAGGAGAGCAGCTCCGGCAAATGGCGCTTGATATTTGGCTGCTACGAGATGGAGCGAAGGCCCTGAGATCAGTCAACCTGATGGTGGAAAGACAGCACGTCAGACTGAGATCTCCATATGCAGAGAATCCCTTATCCCGCTTTTAAAAAATGAGAAAAGACTGGCTCCTTTGTGTCCCAGTATGCTCTTCACTGCAAATTGCTGTCCATCTGTCTTGGCAACCTCCCACATCTGGTACGATAGAAGCCATCTGTGGCCAGTGTGGGTCTGTGCACGCAAGTATTGGTCTGTTTGTATTCATGTCTATGTCTATGTCTTTGTCAAGACAGATGTCTCACACGTCACTTCGTGTTTCCTCACTTCGTCTTGTAGTGGACTCATAGAGCTGTAAAGATCATGGGTTTGACTGGCCCCCAAGTGTCCTTTGAGGAACAAGAGCAGTTTGTCTCGTCACTGAGTCATGGACACATGGATGGTTTGCTTGCTTCCAGGTTTGACCACAAGTCAGTAAGGCCTTTGAGGACTCATAGGGCACATAAACATGGCCCCCACTCCTCTTGAGAGCTTGTTCTCATTCTGTATACTCAGGAGACCCAACCCTTGAAATAATTTTGTCTCAGATCTTTCCACTAAAATAATTAAAGGGAAATAAAAACACACAAATGGAACTTGATTTTGACATACATTAGGATCTGTTAAAATTAATATAGCATAATAGCATATTTTCCAAGACTTATTTTGAATATCTAATGTATATTCATTTTATATGAGTGAAAACATTATGACCACCTACCTAATATTTTGGCAGAACACAGAGGACAAACAGCATAAACTCACTTAATTTTGAGTTATTTTTTCTCAAAATAAGACAATTACTTTTGCTTGTCTAGTAAATACATCTTGTTTTAAAAATTGTTAGTTATTTAGACTAGAAACAAGACAAAAATACTAAGTAAGAAAAGCATCTTTGCAGTGTAACAACAGATCCTTCAAGTCCAATAGGAGATGGTGCTGCCGTGAATCGAACTTATTGTTCCAGCACATCCCACAAATGCTCATTTAGACTGAGGCCAGATCAACAAATTTGAATTTGGAGACCAGGTCAACAACTTGAACTGTTCATCATGTTCCTCAAACCAGTCCTGAACAATGTGTGCTGTGTGGCAGGCTGGATTATCCTGCTGAAAGACGCCATTTCCACCAGGGATCAGCATTGTCATGAAGGGGTGTACCTTGTCTGCAACAATGTTTAGGTAGGTGGCAAATGTCAACTTTATGTCCACATAAATGGCTGGACTCAGGGTTTCCCAGCAGAACATTGCTCAGAGCTTTACACGCCCTCCACTGGCTTGTCGTCATCCCATAGTGAATTCTGGTGCAATCACTTCCACGATGTTAGGGGTTAACAGTGTATGACCCAAGACCAATAGTGAAAAATGAAGACCAAGAGTCAGGAGTGCATTAATTAAAGATCATTTTTACTGAAGAATAGTTTACAGTTTCACCAGCAGAAGCCAGCTTCAGCTCTCACAAGGAGTTCGTAGGCCGCACTCCCTCTCTCCCCGTCTCGTCGTCCCGCCCTTGTACATACAATTTTCCCAACAGTTATACTTTTTTTAAGGTCTATCCACGTCATTACTCCAAGGTGGATGATTCTGATTGACATGGTATATTTCCACACATTGTTAGTAAAAATCAGATTCATAGACCATGTGTTGACGCTTTCACGCCGAAATTAGGTCCTCAGTGACCTTACAAATCTGAAGCTGTCCACAATGAAAAAAAAACCAAGTAGAGCTTACTCAATTTTTATTGTTCAAGTAAATGTAACACCTAAGGAAATTAAGTAAATTTACTTATAAGATGGGTGAAATTAACAAAGTTAATTAAAGCTACACTGTGTGATATTTTCCCCCATCTAGCGGTGAAAAGCTATATGACCATCCAGTGAATAATAGTTTTTGTTCCTCTGAATTCTGATTTCGTTTTAAATAAAATGGTGACCGATTTAGTCCAAGATTAACATGGCAATCCCCCTCTTCACATTCGACACGGTGACATCGAGTGTTAAAACGAGAAAGGCGAAGCTTGAATTTACGGGTTGTCCCTCTTTGGCTACTGTACTTTCAAGATGGAGAGGCAACATGGCGAGCGGCATTCGAACCCCTCACCCGTATGCATTTTCAATGGTATATTATAAACTTACGAGAATACTTGAAAAGAAGTAAATATACATTAATGAGCACATATATTTTTGAAAGAACTAAGTGTTTTTAACTAAGAATAAACTAAAAAAGTCACACAGTGTAGCTTTAATATATATTTAATATTTAATTAATATAATTAGGTAAACCTATTTGCTCTTTGAAATGCATTTTACTTGTTTATGCAATGCTGGTAATTATTTTAAATAATAAATTAAATGTTGCTTTTATAATGTGACAAGATAATACTGTGACAATGGGCAGTTAAGAGTAATTTAGTAACAAGAAATAACAAGCACTTACACAGACATCAAATACTTCACTAAGGTTTAAAAAGCCTTTAAGACTAAACACTGAAACAAAACCTGAAATACAAATTCAGAAACATTTGTTCAAAACAGTTTTTAACAGTTTCAGATTTAAACCCTCATCATCAACTCTCCTGTTGCAATACAACAGGGGCAGACTGGGGGAAAAAAGTGGCCATGGACTTTCTGGCACAAAGCAGCCCATAACAATCGGTCCGCAATACGTCAAGTCAAGTCACCTTCATTCATATAGTGCTTTTAAAACATGGATTGCTTCAAAGCAGATTTACAGTGATAGTAGGAAATTAATTTTTGCTTTTGAAGTAAAGTTTTTCATCTCACCATAAACTCACCAGCTCATTATGCACAGACAGAGCAATTTTAAACACCACTTACTAACATAACAATATAGATGCTATTTATACAGAAATATTAATGCTATTTTATTTATTGAAATGCTTATCATTAACATTAATGAATGGCTGGCACACTTAAGCCCCGTTTCCACCACAGAACTTTACCCAGGAACCAGGAACTCTGGGTGGTACTCGGTGTGTTTAGACCGCAGGAACCAGGGTCTAAATGAAGTTCCGGGTAAATATTTCTCCCTCCAAATGGCCCTGCTCGCGAGGTAGTACTTTTTCAAAGTTCAGGAACTTTCAAGGGCGGGACTTGGACGCTGAACATGCTGATAAGTTTAGAATTTTATTTCAACCGACATTTTTAAAAGTCTTTTGCGAGGTTCGATCTACGTTCAGTAAATATCAGTCTTGCTCTCTGTCTGATGGCGCGCATTCGTCTCAGCAATCTCACGTGCAATGTCCGTAATAGCTGATAATAATATACATTGTAATTTTAAATCTAGCTTTACAAGGTTTCTGAATATGCTGCATGCTGCTGAATCTGCATATTAGTACTCTTTTCTGTCATTGTTAATTACCTCTTTAGTAAACCTATACATAACCAGCAAAAGCAGCCCAGCTTGAATCTCTTCCATACTTGTTATTCATTTTTTTACAGTCTATATTTTTCACCATGTAAACGACCTGACCGATTACTTAAGTGTGCGTCCTTACATGACGTGACGGCGCTCGCCGCGCTCATGTTGACAAGAGAGGAAAGTTAATTTTTCTGAGGGGTAAACTTTTTATTTCCTAAGTTATGAAGATAATGTTGGAATAATGACACAGCGTATATTGCCCCAGGCAGTTTTTACTTTAGCTGCGCCTGACAGAAGAATTCTTTTTTTTCTGAGATGATTATTACACTTTACAACAAATAAATACCTTATATAACACTGTATATTAGTCCTGGTGGCTGTTAAGAGTTGCTATGGCTACAGTTAACACATTCCAGCTGCTGGAGAAAACAGCGTTGACATTTTTGATGCGGCAGACAAACTGCATGTGACAAAATAATGCGATTGAAAGTCATCACAAGTAAACACCACATCTGTTTAGATAACGTCTCATGTAAACAGTACACTAAATCTTTCAATCGGTACACACAAAAATGATTACTGTTCGTGTCCGTCACTGACTTGGAGGAGCAGTCGCGCGCAGTCCTACATCACCGGACTAATTTGCCTAATCTTCACGGAACTTTAGATCGCGGTGGAAACGCAGACATTTGCAGGTCTGGGGGGGGGAGAAAAGTTCCTGTAAAAAAGTTCCTGGTACAAATTGTTCCGGGTAATTTAGGTGGAAACGGGGAAAATTTAGAATTTGTATTTTTTTAAATTATTATTTTACTAATTATATATATATTTTTAAATATTATATTATTTTACTTTACAGTGAAGTTTATATCCCCAAAGTTTAATACCTGCCAATCAGTCTATATTAAATGAGCTTCTGCATTTTGGACCAGCTGGAGTTTGTTTATTAAGCGAGCAGGGCAGCCACCCAGTAGAGCATTACGATAATCTAACTTTGAGGTCTTTACACACTAGATTTTATACAAACAAGCAAAAACATAAAGTAGTGCAAAATTTGGACTATTATATGGTGCCTTTATAGTGGTTATTTGTCCTTTCAGGAGCTTGACAGCAGTCATTTTATGGAATAGAGCTCCAATTGTTTAAAAATTTAAGTTTAAAAATTATTCTGGTCCTGCAATTTTTTTTTTTAGTTGTAAAATACGGCATTTTAGATTAATTTCTGCAGGATCGCGTGACACTGAAGATTCAAGTAATTAGGGTTGGGCATCGAGAACCGGTTCTAACTTGGAACCATTTAAAAAAATAACGATGCCATTGGAATCGTTTAGAAAATTATTTTCCGATTCCGATCATCGGTTCCAAATGCTCAAGTTTTGGATTCCATAGTGGCAACCTGATTTCCAGAAGTGCTTTCCAAACCGCTTGTTCTTGCAGCCCTGGAACACGGTAAGTGGCGCTCTAAAGTGTGGACTTATTTCACTTTTAAAAAGCCTGGGTCAGCACAGTGCAACTAGTGTTGTTAAAAATATTGATGCGGAAATATCTGAAATGATTCGATACTCAGTTTCTACAGTATCGATATCAGCTCTCATCTCTGACAGCGAGTTGACATGCACCCACATATTCTCATTCTTCAGCCTGGTTAACCCTCTGAAAGCGCATTCTGCTGGACTTTTTCCTCATGACAGCGTGTTAGTGTTAGTTTGTGATCGGTTTGAATTTCGCGTGGGATTGCACATAATTCTACTAATCCCGCAGATTTCGTGCTTACATCTGAAGTGCATGAATCCTGTCAGGGCTGGATTATGGACTGGCCATTGTCTTGAAGGGTTGCACAGCTTGGGTAAAAGTATAACACCAAGGCCCTTTGTGCATAAAGACCTTGATCTGAACCTGGAGCCTGTGTCAATGAGATATGCATTTTTGACATGAGATAAAGTGAGATGGAGGGGATGTAATTGCTCTTTGTCCAGCCTGTTCCAATTACTGCCCTTCATAAACACTTAAGTGGTAAGATAAGAAGGTCAGCAAATGGCCAGTATCTTGTAATTGACTGATGGACAGTTTAATTCACTCAGGAATTAATCTAATACCACCCAGTCAAAACCATGCAGCTGCTATATTTGAGTACATAAAATAAAAAATAAAAAAAATAAAAAATTGACAGGAGAGGACAGGACATGCCTTTCCTAATTTATTTTAGTCTGGATTGTATATGAGAGAAGTGTTATAGAAAATCTGAAGTTACATTGACAGGTTGCTCTTATCTTGTTTAATACGTTTTTTTCCCCGCCAAATTCTTAAATGAGTATAATAAATCTGCATACACCCACACCAACAATGTGAACAACTCCAAGAAAAGACAAAAGTTATTTCAGTGATTTTTTTCAATATTGTACAGTGATTAAATGGTCACCAATTGCAAATAAAGCTGGTAAACAATAATCCAACAAAGGTGGGGAAGAAGGAAACAAAAGAGGGAAGGAAGACAAAGAGAAGGGGAAGAAGAAAAATAAAATAAAAATTAAGAAAATAAAGGATAAAATGTAATGTTCAGAGATATTCCTTCCCCCGCATATATCTTGTAATATATTTTCTGTTTTTTTTTTTAATTAGGCTTTCTTTTTTTTAAATTTTTTTTTTATGTCGCCTTAAAAATAAATCTTGTCCTAACCAGGTTTTTAAGCACTAATTAAGCATTAGGAATTACAGTAGACAGTAGCAACATCAAATGGGAGGATCTGTTGCAGTAAAGTCTTTACCCAATCAGGATGGTTAAGCCATTGGACTTAAGATCCACTGGACAAATGTGGTAATTAAAGTGAGATTTTTTTAGCACAAATTAAGCATTTGAAATTACAGTACAGAGCATCAATTTGAAATGTGAGGGTCTGTTGCAGAAACACAAAAATTTCACAGAGCCAGGATGGCTGAGTGGTTAAGGCATTTGACTCAATATCCAACAGACAAACCAAATATCCTTGTTCAAATCCTGTAGGTTTTTCAATGAACAAATGGCCATGTGGGTTCAAACCCCACTCCTGGTTATTAAAGTGATATTTTTTTAGAACAAATGAACCATTTGAAATTATAGTGCAAAGAAGCAACTTCAAATGTGAGGATCTGTTACCGTAACACAACACATTCACCTAACCAGGATAGCCGAGTAATTTAGGCTTTGGACTAGAGGCTGACATTTTTCCGGGAATCTCATGGGTCACGGGATTCCCGTGGGATTCCTGCAGGATGGGAGTCATCTTTGCTATTAATCACGGGATTTGGACGGTAAAGGATAAATGGTGAACGGGAGCGGGAATTAACCAATAGCAAAGAAAAGTAAATGCAACATTTTGTAGTTTCCTACAACTAAAACTATAAATGTAAACTATAAATGCATTGTTTACTCAACAATAAATGAGTAAAATGCAGCTTTATGTGCTGTTTGGATTTATTAAATGATTGTAGACATGGTGTGAACTATGTACTGTTTTTCTTTTATTTGCTGTCTTCCATTTTCTGGAGAAAATCTAGAAACAGGGGCTCAGCAGATTGTCTAAAACAGGATGGAGAGCAGATTAAATCAAATTCTATGTATTAACTAAACACTAATTGAAGAAAAAAAAAATATGGGAGTGGTATAGGAGCAGGAGTCAGTTTAAACAGGAGCGGGATGGGATGGGATTATTTTTTAAACTTTGGTCTGGGAGTGGGACGGGACAAGATTTCTTTCTAAGGGAGTGGGACGGGACAGGAGTGAAAATCCACTCCCGTGTCATCCGCTACTTTGGACTTAAGATCTAATGGACAAATGTCATTGTGGTTTCAAACCCTACTCCTTGTAAATAAAGTGTAATTATTAAGCAAAAAATAAGCAATTGAATTTACAGTGCATAGCAGCAACTTCAAATGTGAGGGTCTGTTGCAATAAAGCAGAACCTGCACCGAGCCAGGATGGCTGAGTGGTTAAGTCTTTTGACTTAAGATCCAATAGACAAATGTCCTCGTTCAAATCCTGTAGATATTTCTACAGTAGAGAGCGGTAAATTCAAATGTTAAGGCCTGTTACAGTAACAAAAAAAAAACCTTGCTGAACCAGGATGCCTGAGTGGTCAAGGTGTTTGAGTTAAGAACCAATGGATAAATGTCCTTGTGGGTTCAAACCCTACTCCTAGTAATTAAAGTGATACTTTTAAGCACAAATTAGGCATTTGAAATTAAAGTGCAGAGCAGCAACTTCAAATATGAAGGTCTGTTGCAGTAACAAATTAAGCAGTAGGAATTCCAGTAGAGAGCAGTAAGATCAAACATGAGGGTCTGCAAATCAAGGTAAGATCTCAAGAACTCAGAATGGGCAAATGTCCTCCTGTGTTCAAACCGTACTCCTGGTAATTACAGTGAGATTTTTAAGCACAAAGGAAGCATTCAGAATTACATTAGAGAGCAGTAAGTTCAATTGTGAAGTCCTGTTGCAGTAACATAAAAAGTTCTCAAACGACTAGGTTGGCCGAGTGTCTAAGGCGATAGACTTAAGATTCAATGGGCAAATGTCCCTGTGGGTTCAAACCCCTCTCCCGGTCAGGGGCGTAGCACCAAATTTTGGGCCCTGGGTACAAACCATCTTGCTGGGCCCCCGTACCATTTATGTGTATGTATAGAAAACGGACTTCCCTGCCTTGGGCCCTGGTTACTCAGTACCCTTTATCCCCCCAGTCCCACGCCCCTGCTCCCGGTAATTAAAGTTAGATTCTTAAGCAAAGATTTAGCATTAGGAATTGTTACAAGCCTGTTACAGTAACAAAAATTCTTCACCCGACAAGGATGGCTGAGTGAATAAGGCATCCCAGCAAACATTGGTCCGACGGCAACGTTGTGTCCCTGGCCAAAAATAGTCGTGGTAGGACGGCATGAATCAGTAAAAATGTGTAATACAGAAACATTTCTTAAAAATGTATTCAGATACGTTTGTTCATGTCTACAGTTCTCTGGAGTTGTATGTATAATTATTACTTTGACTTTTAGCTCCGTGTAGTTCAATATACACCCTGTTGTGATTCGGTTGTGAGAGGACGTCACCTGGCGACGTCTTTTACACGTGCAATTATAGTCCAACCTGACCCGTTATGAAATCCTTGTGAAATATGCAAAAGCTGTGCTTACCTTATACATTGGTTAATAGTGCAATAATTAATTTAAGTGCACCAAGTAGTTTTTAAGAGGTTGTGAATAAGACGTCCACTGACGTCAAGCGAGATAGCAGGAAAAAAACTGAAATTATCTTTATGAAATACACAGTTTGCATGCAAAATAAATATATTTACTTGATCTCATTTAATTAATTATAATCACAAAGTGCCCATGTGGTTAAGTGATTGTAAAGCTGCATTTTAGTATTTTTTTTCCAATCAGTTTAGGCTATTCGTTTTTATTTTTATGTAAAACAGATACATTTCCATTCACCATTTAGGTCTGAGTTGGATGAAGATAGCCAAAACTGTGCTGCCAAGATGAAGTAACAATATATAGTAATAGTGCGTCATAAATAAAATCTATTATTATTAATACATCTTGCGATATTACAAACTCCCGCGATAGGATATTATCTCGCGAGATATGCTCTCCCGGAAGGCCGGACAGGACCGTTGAACAACCACGAGGAGAGGAATTGAGGAGTTGTATCGATATATTATTAAAAATCTACTGTTGGGTAAGTACATTTTGTGTTATTTAATTAACATGCTTGAGTGTTACTTTTTTTTACACGAATGAAATGGAAGAAATTATGCTACATTGAACGTATACATAGAATACCGTTGTATAAGTATGTTAAATGATACAGTCAAAGTTATTACTGTAACTTATTAATGTATCCTTTATATGATGTACTTTATATGATGTACTTATATTGATGGGCCATATGCCAATCAAAAAAATATTTTTTTCCTTAATATAATTTTTATTGGTACCATTTATCTATTTAGGGGACATCTCAGCCCACCTGTCTTTCACTTTCTCACAGACACACACCTAGTTAAGGGTCTTTCTCACAGACACAAACCTAGTTAAGGGTATTTCTCACAGACACACACCCAGTTAAGGGTCCTTCTCACAGACACACACCTAGTTAAGGGTCCTTCTCACAGACACACACCTAGTTAAGGGTCCTTCTCACAGACACACACCTAGTTAAGGGTATTTCTCACAGACACACACCTAGTTAAGGGTCCTTCTCACAGACACACACCTAGTTAAGGGTCCTTCTCACAGTCACACACCTAGTTAAGGGTCCTTCTCACAGACACACACCTAGTTAAGGGTATTTCTCACAGACACACACCTAGTTAAGGGTCCTTCTCACAGACACACACCTAGTTAAGGGTCCTTCTCACAGTCACACACCTAGTTAAGGGTATTTCTCACAGACACACACCCAGTTAAGGGTCCTTCTCACAGACACACACCTAGTTAAGGGTCCTTCTCACAGACACACACCTAGTTAAGGGTCTTTCTCACAGACACACACCTAGTTAAGGGTCTTTCTCACAGACACACACCCAGTTAAGGGTCCTTCTCACAGACACACACCTAGTTAAGGGTCCTTCTCACAGACACACACCTAGTTAAGGGTCCTTCTCACAGACACACACCTAGTTAAGGGTCCTTCTCACAGACACACACCTAATTAAGGGTCTTTCTCACAGACACACACCTAGTTAAGGGTCCTTCTCACAGACACACACCTAGTTAAGGGTCTTTCTCACAGACACAAACCTAAGTTTTTTTTTTAGGGCAGCACAGTGGTATTGAAGAGGGAGCGGACAGATGCTGATCCCCCAACTGATGGACCCATCTAACACCCATTTAAAGCAGAGCATCTTTTATACAATAAAATAAAATGTAATGCTTTTATGTGTTGATTGTTTTTATTATTATATCATTTTACTTATTTTTATTGATTTTTGTCATTTTCCCATGTAGCACTTTTGAGATTCTTCGGAATGAAGTGCGTTATAAATAAAATGTATTATTATTATTATTATTATTATTTTTATTATACATGTTGTTCCATTGTTTTTTTATTTTGCTGTACTCCATTAAGCTATTTTGAGAATAAATGCATGTAACTTACCTCACATTTTCCCTTTTATTCATTAAATATATATATATATATATATATATATATATATATATATATATATATATATATATATATATATATATATATATATATATATATATATATATATATATATATATATATTCTCTTCCCTCAGATGCTGTGACGAGGTGGAACCCGAATGCTCCAGACTCTGAGATTGATGCAGCGATGGAGGAACACCTGAAGCCCTATACAGGAAGAGCTGGGGTGGTGCTTACAAAAATGAGCCAAAAAACTTTAATGTGTTTAAGCCAGGGATAGTTCACCCAAAAATGAAAATTCATTGTTATCCCTTTCAATGTTCTGCTGTACACAAATATGTTTGGAAGCCAGTTTGTAACCAAGCAGATATAACCTCCCATTAACTAACATTATATTATTTGCCTACTTTAGTAGTTAATGTGTTGAGATCTGTTCGGTTTCAAATGTTCTTCCAAATATCTTTGTGTTCAGCAGAACATAGAAAGGTATACAGGTTTGAAACATGGGTGAACTATCCCTTTATATAGGCTGTATCACTTTACAATAAGGTTGTATCAGTTAACATTAGTTATTGCATTAGTTAACATGAAACGAGCAATACATTTGTTACTGTGTATTTGTTAATCTTTGTTAACGTTAGTTAATAAAAAAATACAGCTGTTCATGTTAGTTCACAGTGCATTAACTAATGTTAACAAGATTTTAATTATGCATTAGTAAATGCTGAAATTAACATTAACAAAGTTCATTATTAGTTAATGTTAACTTTGAACCTTATTGTAAAATGTTATCTTAAAGGCTAATAATTCAGTATTTTGAATTTGGTATTTTAGTTTGGTTAACAGATGTTAAACAATGATGCAAAATAAATAAAGAGGAAAAGTTGTGGCTGTTCAAAACAATAAAATGTTGTGGTAAATCAGAACATGCTGGTTTTTTTTTTTGCTTATGTCCTCAATGTGTTCTTGTTTGTGGTGCACGTGATTAAAACGTTGTATGGAGGTTCAGGTCTGACTGGACCTATTTTGGACCTTTTTTGAACCTTTGTCAAGATGTGTTAAACCTCACGCCATAACTGATTGCCTTTCACGATGTTACACAATGGGTATGTAATTATTTTATATATGCAGGCTTATAAATACACGTAAATTATGTAGCAACACATTTAAACAGCCAGAAGACGTCGCATTTAGACGTCCAGGGACGCGCAGAAGAGACGTGCAGTTCACGGCCAGATGACGTCAAAGACGTCGGTTCAACTTTCATTTTGGAACTATTTTTCAACCGTGACGGGACGTGTAGGATTGACGTCTTTTCAACGGTCATTAAACGTCCAAATGTTTGCTGGGATTGGACTTAAGATTTAATGGACAAATGTGATTGTGGGTTTCAAACCCCATTTCTGCTAGTTTAAATCAGGATTTTAACCACAAATTAAGCATTTGAAAGTACAGTGCAGAGCAGCAATTTCAAACGTCAGGGTCTGCCAATCATGGTAAGGTGTTGGACTCAAGACCCAATGGACAAATGTCCTTGTGGGTTCAAACCCTACTCTTGGTAATTAAAGTGGGGAATTAAGCATTTGAAATTACAGTGCAGAGCAGCAACTTCAAATATGAGGATCTTTTACAGTAACACAACATCTGCACCTGATCAGGATAGCCGAGTTATTTGGGCTTTGGACTTAATATCTAATGGACAAATGTCCTTGTGGTTTCAAACCCTACTCCTTGTAATTAATGTGGGATTATTAAGCAAAAAATAAGCATTTGAAATTACAGTGAAAAGCAGCAACTACAAATGTGAGGGTCTGTTACAGTAATAAAAACTGCTTTATTGGACCAGAATGGCGGAGTGTTTAAGGCGTTGGACTTAAGATCCAATGGACAAATGTCCTTGTGGGTTCAAACCCTACTCCTGGTAATTAAAGTGTGTTTTTTAAGCACAAATTTAGCAATGGGAATTGCGTTAGTGAGCGGAAAGTTCAAATATGAATTCCGGTTACAGTAACAAACACCTTCCTCGCTTGACCAGGATGGCTGAGTGGTTAAGGCGTTGGACTTAAGATCCAATGGACAAATGTCCTCGTGGGTTCAAACCCCACTCCTGGTAATTAAATTATGTTTTTTAAGCACTAATTAAGCAATGGGAATTGCGTTAGTGAGCGGAAAGTTCAAATGTGAATGTATGTTACAATAACAAAAACGCCCTCACTTGACCAGGATGGCCGAGTGGTTAAGGTGTTGTACTTCAGATCCAATGGACGAATTAAGCAATGGGAATTACATTAGAGAGCGGAAAGTTCAAATGTGAATGCCTGTTACAATAACAAAAGCACCCTCATTTGACCAGGATGGCCGAGTGGTTAAGGCGTTAGACTTAAGATCCAATGGACAAATGTCCTCGTGGGTTCAAACCCCACTCCTGGTAATTAAAATGCGATTTTTAAGCAAAAATTAAGCAATGGGAAGTACTTTAGAGAGTGGAAAGTTCAAATATGAATTCCGGTTACAGTAACAAACACCATTCTCGCTTGACCAGGATGGCTGAGTGGTTCAGGCGTTGGACTTAAGATTCAATGGACGAATGTACTCGTGGGTTCAAACCCCACTCCTGGTAATTAAAGTGTGTTTTTTAAGCACAAATTAAGCAATGGGAATTACATTAGAGAGCAGAAAGTTCAAATGTGAATGCATGTTACTATGACAAAAGTGCCCTCATTTGACCAGGATGGCCAAGTGGTTAAGGCATGGGACTTAAGATCCAATGGACAAATATCCTCGTGGGTTCAAACCCCAATCCTGGAAAATAAAGTTTGTTTCTCAAGCACTAATAAAGCAATGGGAATTACGTTAGAGTGCGGAAAGTTCAAATATGAATGCCGGTTACAATAACAAACATCATCCTATATTGACCAGGATGGCCGAGTGGTTAAGGCGTTGGACAAATGTCCTCGTGGGTTCAAACCCCAATCCTGGAAAATAAAGTGTTTTTCAAGCACTAATAAAGCAATGGGAATTACGTTAGAGTGCGGAAAGTTCAAATGTGAATGCATGTTAGAATAACAAAAACACCCTCACTTGACCAGGGTGGCAGAGTGGTTCAGGCGTTGGACTTAAGATTCAATGGACAAACGTCCTCGTGGGTTAAAACCCCATTCCTGGTAATTAAAGTGTGATTTTTAAGCACTAATTAGGCAATGGGAATTACATTAGAGAGCGGAAAGTTCAAATATGAATGCCTGTTACAATAACAAAGATCATCCGCACTTGACCAGGTTGGCCGAGTGGTTAAGGCGTTGGACTTAAGATCCAATGGACGCATGTCCTCGTGGTTTCAAACCGCACTCCTGGTAATTAAAGTGTGATTTTTAAGCAAAAATTAAGCAATGGGAATTACTTTAGAGAGCGGAAAGTACAAATATGAATTCCGGTTACAGTAACAAACACCATCCTCGCTTGACCAGGATGGCCGAGTGGTTAAGGCGTTGGACTTAAGATCCAATGGACGCATGTCCTCGTGGTTTCCGACCTCACTCCTTGTAATTCAATTGTGGTTTTTAAAGGGATCCCCTGGTGTTGAGACTTGTATGGCTTAATATAACATAAATGATGTCTCTTACTGAATTATGTAGTAGAAAACCCATGAAAGATCTATGTTATTTAAAAAATCGATTTTATATTTGGACCATGGGCGGCGCCATTTTGTTTGCGTTCTAGGTTGATGACGTAGAATGGTTGAACTCCTCAATCAGCTGGCGTTACCCGTAGCTATTTTTATCACAACGCAACTCGAAAATTGTTTCAGAGTTAAACAAAACCAATGAATTGCTTTTGTAATTGTACTTAAAACACACTCAAACATACATGTGCACACAAACTCACCTACACAAGTCACAAACAGATCGGCGGCCGGGCACACACACCTGACAGACTGCGTTGTCTCAATCGAGATGTTGGGCTGCTCAGTCTCCACGACAGGGGCTGAATCCGAAATCGACCCCCTATACCCTGAAATAGGGCATTATTTGAAGGGACGGCCATTTGTAGTGTTGTCCGACACCATATAGGGACATGTTCGAGTGCAGTCATTCAGTCTCACGTTCACCGCAATAACGAGTGTACAGCCGATTTACAACAGCTGTCCGACTTCACGCACCCAAACATACATGTGCACACAAACTCTCTCGCTCACACAGACTCACACACACCCCAACAGATCGGCGCGAACACACACACACACACACACACACACACACACACACACACACCCCAACAGATCGGCGCGAACACACACGCACTGCGTGCGCGCATACATAACCCTCAATCACTATTCTCCGTGTTGATATCATAGATAGACTGTTGATATGCAGTAGATTAACTGTAATGCCTAATGTATCCAGCAGAGGGAAATATCTAGGTAGGATGATGGGATAAGTTAACGTGAGGAAGAGAGGCAGGATGTTTTGGTGATGATGCATGGGATTGGTTTGTGCATTTAAGTTTGAGCACAAGCTCAGTGAATTAACCTCAATCTTTAAACTTTCACTTTTAAGACACAAATTACTTTCGCTACTTTTGTTCACTAATACAACTTGAAAGAGTGAATGAAGACGATCGAGTGCGTGAAGTCGGACAGCTGTTGTGTGTAAATCGGCTGTACACTCGTTATTGCGGTGAACGTGAGACTGAATGACTGCACTCGAACATGTCCCTATATGGTGAACATGTCCCTATGGTGTCGGAAAACACTACAAATGGCCGTCCCTTCAAATAATGCCCTATTTCAGGGTATAGGGGGTCGATTTCGGATTGAGCCCCTGTCGTGGAGACTGAGCAGCCCAAAATCTCAATTGAGACAGCGCAGTCTGTCAGGTGTGTGTGCCCGGCCGCCGATCTGTTTGTGACTTGTGTAGGTGAGTTTGTGTGCACATGTATGTTTGAGTGTGTTTTAAGTACAATTACAAAGCAATTCATTGGTTTTGTTTAACTCTGAAACAATTTTCGAGTTGCGTTGTGGTAAAAATAGCTACGGGTAACGCCAGCTGATTGAGGTGTTCAACCATTCTACGTCACCAACATAGAACACAAACAAAATGGCGCCGCCCATGGTCCAAATATAAAATCGATTTTTTTAAATAACGTAGATCTTTCATGGGTTTTCTACTACATAATTCAGTAAGAGACATCATTTATGTTATTTTAAGCCATACAAGTCTCAACACCAGGGGATCCCTTTAAGTACAAATGAAGCAATGGGAATTAGCGAGCGGAAAGTTCAAAGGTGAATGCCTGTTACAATAACAAAGACCATACTCACTTGACCAGGATGGCCGAGTGGTTAAGGCGTTGAACTTAAGATCCAATGAACGAATGTCCTCGTGGGTTCAAACCCCACTCCTGGTAATTGAAGCGTGATTTTTAAGCACAAATTAAGCAATGGGAATAACATTAGCGAGCGGAAAGTTCAAATGTGAATGCATGTTACAATAACAAAGACGTCTTCACTTGACCAGGATGGCCGAGTGGTTAAGGCGTTGGACTTAAAATCCAATGGACAAATGTCCTCGTGGGTTCAAACCCCACTCCTGGTAATTGAAGTGTGATTTTTAAGCACAAATTAAGCAATGGGAATTACATTAGAGAGCGGAAAGTTCAAATTTGAATGAATGTTACAATAACAAAAACTCCCTCACTTGACCAGGATGGCTGATTGGTTAAGGCGTTGGACTTAAGATCCAATGGACGAATATCCTAGTGGGTTCAAACCCCACTCCTGGTAATTAAAGTGTGTTTTTTAAGCACTAATTAAGCAATGGGAATTACTTTAGAGAGCGGAAAGTTCAAATATGAATGCCAGTTACAATAACAAACTTCACCCTTGGTTGACCAGGATGGCTGAGTGGTTAAGGCGTTGGACTTAAGATCGAATGGAGACATGCCCTCATGGGTTCAAACCCCACTCCTGGTAATTAAAGTGTGATTTTTAAGCACAAATTAAGCAATGGGAATTACTTTAGAGAGCGGAAAGTTCAAATATGAATTCCGGTTACAGTAACAATCACTATCCTTGCTTGACCAGGATGGCTGAGTGGTTAAGGCGTTGGACTTAAAATCCAATGAACAAATGTCCTTGTGGGTTCAAACCCCACTCCTGGTAATTAAAGTGTGTTTTTTAAGCACTAATTAAGCAATGGGAATTGCGTCAGTGAGCGGAAAGTTCAAATGTGAATGTATGTTACAATAACAAAAACGCCCTCACTTGACCAGGATGGCCGAGTGGTTAAGGTGTTGTACTTCAGATCCAATGGACGAATTAAGCAATGGGAATTACATTGGAGAGCGGAAAGTTCAAATGTGAATGCCTGTTACAATAATAAAGATCAACCGCACTTGACTAGGATGGCCGAGTGGTTAAGGCGTTGGACTTAAGATCCAATTGACAAATGTCCTCGTGGGTTCAAACCCCACTCCTGGTAATTAAAGTGTGATTTTAAAGCAAAAATTAAGCAATGGGAATTACTTTAGAGAGCAGAAAGTTCAAATATTAATTCCGGTTACAGTAACAAACACCATCCTCGCTTGACCAGGATGGCCGAGTGGTTAAGGCGTTGGACTTAAGATCCAATGGACAAATGTCCTCGTGGGTTCAAACCCCAATCCTGGAAAATAAAGTGTGTTTTTCAAGCACTAATACAGCAATGGGAATTACGTTAGAGTGCGGAAAGTTCAAATGTGAATGCATGTTAGAATAACAAAAACACCCTCACTTGACCAGGGTGGCCGATTGGTTAAGGCGTTGGACTTAAGATTCAATGGACGAACGTCCTTGTGGGTTAAAACCCCATTCCTGGTAATTAAAGTGTGATTTTTAAGCACTAATTAAGCAATGGGAATTATATTAGAGGGCGGAAAGTTCAAATATAAATCCTGGTTACAATAACAAACATCATCCTATATTGACCAGGATGGCCGAGTGGTTAAGGCGTTGGATTTAAGATCCAACGGACAAATGTCCTCGTGGTTTCAGACCTCACTCCTTGTAATTCAATTTTGGTTTTTAAGTACAAATTAAGCAATGGGAATTACATTAGCGAGCGGAATGTTCAAAGGTGAATGCCTGTTACAATAACAAATACCATACTCACTTGACCAGGATGGCAGAGTGGTTAAGGCGTTGGACTTAAGATCCAATGGACGAATGTCCTCGTGGGTTCAAACCCCACTACTGTTAATTAAAGTGTGTTTTTTAAGCACAAATTAAGCAATGGGAATTATGTTAGCGAGCGGAAATTTAAAATGTGAATGCATGTTACAATAACAAAAGTGGTCTCATTCGACAAGGATGGCCGAGTGGTTAAGGCATGGGTCTTAGGATCCAATGGACAAATATTCTCGTGGGTTCGAACCCCAATCCTGGAAAATAAAGTGTTTTTCAAGCACTAATAAAGCAATGGGAATTACGTTAGAGAGCGGAAAGTTCAAATGTGAATGCATGTTAGAATAACAAAAACACCCTCACTTGACCAGTGTGGCCGAGTGGTTAAGGCGTTGGACTTAATATCCAATGGAGAAATGTCCTCGTGGGTTAAAACCCCATTCCTGGTAATTAAAGTTTGATTTTTAAGCACTAATTAAGCAATAGGAATTACCTTAGAGTGGAAAGTTCAAATATGAATGCCGGTTACAATAACAAACATCATCCTCAAATGACCAGGATGGCCGAGTGGTTAAGGCGTTGGACTTAAGATCCAATGGAAGAATGTCCTCGTGGGTTCAGACCTCTCTCCTTGTAATTCAATTGTGGTTTTTAAGTACAAATTAAGCAATGGGAATTACATTAGCGAGCGGAAAGTTCAAAGGTGAATGCCTGTTACAATAACAAAGACCATACACACTTGACCAGGATGGCTGAGTGGTTAAGGCGTTGTACTTAAGATCCAATGGACGAATGTCCTCGTGGGTTCAGACCTCACTCCTTGTAATTCAATTGTGGTTTTTAAGTACAAATTAAGCAATGGGAATTACATTAGCGAGCGGTAAGTTCAAAGGTGAATGCCTGTTACAATAACAAAGACCATTCTCTCTTGACCAGGATGGCCGAGTGGTTAAGGCGTTGGACTTAAGATCCATTGGACGAATGTCCTCTTGGGTTCAAACCCCACTCCTGGTAATTAAAGTGTGTTTTTTAAGCACAAATTAAGCAATGGGATTTACATTAGAGAGCGGCAAGTTCAAATTTGAATGCATGTTACAATATCAAAAGGGCCTTCACTTGACCAGGATGGCCGAGTGGTTAAGGCGTTGGACTTAAGATCCAATGGACAAATGTCCTCGTGGGTTCAAACCCCACTCCTGGTAATAAAAGTGTGATTTTTAAGCACATATTAAGGAATGGGAATAACGTTAGCGAGCGGAAAGATCAAATGTGAATGCATGTTACAATAACAAAGGCGTCTTCACTTGACCAGGATGGCCGAGTGGTTAAGGCGTTGGACTTAAGATCCAATGGACGAGTGTCCTCGTGGGTTCAAACCCCACTTCTGGTAATTAAAGTGTGTTTTTTAAGCACTAATTAAAGGGGGGGTGAAATGCTGTTTCATGCATACTGATCTTTTTACACTGTTAAAGACTTGGAATCCCATACTAAACATAGACAAAGTTTCAAAAGTTAAGGTGGACGTTTGATGGGAGTATTTCTTTGTCAAAAATACTACTTCCGGTTAGTCATAAGTTTCGGCAAGTTTTTTGAGATCATGCGTCCCCTTTGACGTTAATGGGGGCGGAATTTCCTTGTATGGGCCTTACGGACAATTCTACCGGAAGCGCGTGAGAGAGAGAGAGGGAGAGAGCGAAAGTAACAGGCTACGCCCATCAAAGCGCTGGCTTCTAGGATGCTGGACAGGTGATGTGCACATAACAATGTCACCAAAAAAGTGCGTTTTTGGTTGCCAGACCAAGACAGTCCTGCACAGATTCCCCAAAAACCCCGCGTTAAGGCAACAGTGGATGTAATTTGCTTTTCCGGATCAGCAACTGAGTTGCGCAAATGTTTATATCTGTTCGTTGCATTTCGGTGCCGACTGTTTCATAAACAAGGCCCAGCTCGACGCCGGATTTTCCCGATCGCCTAATGCTGAATGATGGAGCAGTCCCAAAGTTAGAACTGCAGGCGGTGAGTGAGACTGCTTCAAATGTCTGTGTTTTTGCCTATGCTCATCAAGTAGCCCAAACATGATCACGTATAGTTAATTGATCAATGGAGCATGCGATGTGTAGTGCGTGTAGATTTGTTTAGCTGTCCACTATATGTGTACCTTTATGTTTGTGTATTGTAAAAGCACTCCAAACAACAATACACAAATTGTGGGGAAATATGTTGAACTAAATAAGCACGCTTCTTCATTCAAATGCGCTACTATTCCGTGTCTTTCTATGTAAACACTAACTTAACCTGCCGTGCAAAACCAGTCCGCTTACTGTCTACACAAACCACGCGTAAACACACAAACACACGTGCACAACTGCACTTCCCACATGTACACCTTCAAAGACAAAAATACGACGATATAATTCAAGTATAAATATGTAAATAACACAAGCCGCTAAGCATATTATATAGTTAGTGTATAACTTGTACCACATAGAGACGTCCTGCTCTTGTCGTTTTTGCTGCTGCTCCTGTTCAACTGCAGCCTCTGGGTCTGATTCCGGATCATAGATGTATGGCTGTATCTGATTAAAAGCCATATTTTTATTTTGAATAAAGTTTTTTTCCCGCTGTTAGGGATGACACAGCTTTACGACGCACTCGACTCAACACAATAGCAGCAGCGAGCACACGTCATTATTTAGCTCCGCTCACACGACACGCCCCCACCCGCTCGGCTTTTTTCGGAAAGACTCGGAACAGCGCATCTTTCTTATATAATTATAAAAAAAATAAAGACTTTTCGGAGATATGCAGGATGTAATGCTACTCTATAGGTACTCAAGATTGACATGACACTGACTGAAACTGAGTGTTTCACCCCCCCTTTAAGCAATGGTAATTGCGTTAGTGAGCGGAAAGTTCAAATGTGAATGTATGTTACAATCACAAAAACCTCCTCACTTGACCAGGATGGCCGAGTGGTTAAGGCGTTGGCCTTAAGATCTAATGGACAAATGTCTTTGTGGGTTCAAACCGCACGCCTGGTAATTAAATTGTGATTTTTAAGCAAAAATTAAGCAATGGGAATTACTTTAGAGGGCGGAAAGTACAAATATGAATTCCGGTTACAGTAACAAACACAATCCTCGCTTGACCAGGATGGCCGAGTGGTTAAGGCGTTAGACTTAAGATCCAATGGACAAATGTCCTCTTGGGTTCAAACCCCACTCCTGGTAATTAAAGTGTGTTTTTTAAGCACAAATTAAGCAATGGGAATTATGTTAGCGAGCGGAAAGTTAAAATGTGAATGCATGTTACAATAACAAAAGTGGCTTCATTCGACCAGGATGGCCGAGTGGTTAAGGCGTTGGACTTAAGATCCAATGGACGAATGTCCTCGTGGGTTCAAACCCCACTCCTGGTAATTAAAGTGTGTTTTTTAAGCACTAATTAAGCAATGGGAATTCCGTTGGTGAGCGGAAAGTTCAAATGTGAATGTATGTTACAATCACAAAACCTCCTCACTTAACCAGGATGGCCGAGTGGTTGAGGCGTTGGACTTAAGATCCAATGGACAAATGTCCTTGTGGGTTCAGACCTCACTCCTTGTAATTCAATTGTGGTTTTTAAGTACAAATTAAGCAATGGGAATTACATTAGCGAGCGGTAAGTTCAAAGGTGAATGCGTGTTACAATAACAAAGAACATACTCACTTGACCAGGATGGCCGAGTGGTTAAGGCGTTGGACTTAAGATCCAATGGACGAATGTCCTCGTGGGTTCAAACCCCACTCCTGGTAATTAAAGTGTGTTTTTTAAGCACTAATTAAGCAATGGGAATTGCGTCAGTGAGCGGAAAGTTCAAATGTGAATGTATGTTACAATAACAAAAACACCCTCACTTGACCAGGATGGCCGAGTGGTTAAGGTGTTGTACTTCAGATCCAATGGACGAATTAAGCAATGGGAATTACATTGGAGAGCAGAAAGTTCAAATGTGAATGCCTGTTACAATAATAAAGATCATCCGCACTTTACTAGGATGGCCGAGTGGTTAAGGCGTTGGACTTAAGATCCAATTGACAAATGTCCTTTCAAACCCCACTCCTGGTAATTAAAGTGTGATTTTAAAGCAAAAATTAAGCAATGGGAATTACTTTAGAGAGCAGAAAGTTCAAATATTAATTCCGGTTACAGTAACAAACACCATCCTCGCTTGACCAGGATGGCCGAGTGGTTAAGGCGTTGGACTTAAGATCCAATGGACAAATGTCCTCGTGGGTTCAAACCCCAATCCTGGAAAATAAAGTGTGTTTTTCAAGCACTAATAAAGCAATGGGAATTACGTTAGAGTGCGGAAAGTTCAAATGTGAATGCATGTTAAAATAACAAAAACACCCTCACTTGACCAGGGTGGCCGATTGGTTAAGGCGTTGGACTTAAGATTCAATGGACGAACGTCCTTGTGGGTTAAAACCCCATTCCTGGTAATTAAAGTGTGATTTTTAAGCACTAATTAAGCAATGGGAATTATATTAGAGGGCGGAAAGTTCAAATATAAATCCTGGTTACAATAACAAACATCATCCTACATTGACCAGGATGGCCGAGTGGTTAAGGCGTTGGATTTAAGATCCAACGGACAAATGTCCTCGTGGTTTCAGACCTCACTCCTTGTAATTCAATTTTGGTTTTTAAGTACAAATTAAGCAATGGGAATTACATTAGCGAGCGGAATGTTCAAAGGTGAATGCCTGTTACAATAACAAATACCATACTCACTTGACCAGGATGGCAGAGTGGTTAAGGCGTTGGACTTAAGATCCAATGGACGAATGTCCTCGTGGGTTCAAACCCCACTCCTGGTGATTAAAGTGTGTTTTTAAGCACTAATTAAGCAATGGGAATTGCGTTAGTGAGCGGAAAGTTCAAATGTGAATTACAATCACAAAATCCTCCTCACCTGACCAGGATGGCTGAGTGGTTAAGGCGTTGGACTAAGGCGTTGGATCCAATGGACAAATATCCTCGTGGGTTCAAACCCCAATCCTGGTAATTGAAGCGTTATTTTTAAGCACAAATTAAGCAATTGGGAATAACGTTAGCGAGCGGAAAATTAAAATGTGAATGCGTGTTACAATAACAAAAAGTTCAAATATGAATGCCAGTTACAATAACAAACTTCACCCTCGTTTGACCAGGATGGCCGAGTGGTTAAGGCGTTGGACTTAAGATCTAATGGACGAATGTCCTTGTGGGTTCAGACCTCACTCCCTGTAATTCAATTGTGGTTTTTAAGTACAAATTAAGTAATGGGAATTACATTAGCGAGCGGAAAGTTCAAAGGTGAATGCCTGTTACAATAACAAAGACCATACTCACTTGACCAGGATGGCCGAGTGGTTAAGGCGTTGGACTTAAGATCCAATGGACGAATGTCCTCGTGGGTTCAAACCCCACTACTGTTAATTAAAGTGTGTTTTTTAAGCACAAATTAAGCAATGGGAATTATGTTAGCGAGCGGAAATTTAAAATGTGAATGCATGTTACAATAACAAAAGTGGTCTCATTCGACCAGGATGGCCGAGTGGTTAAGGCATGGGTCTTAGGATCCAATGGACAAATATTCTCGTGGGTTCAAACCCCAATCCTGGAAAATAAAGTGTTTTTCAAGCACTAATAAAGCAATGGGAATTACGTTAGAGAGCGGAAAGTTCAAATGTGAATGCATGTTAGAATAACAAAAACACCCTCACTTGACCAGTGTGGCCGAGTGGTTAAGGCGTTGGACTTAATATCCAATGGAGAAATGTCCTCGTGGGTTAAAACCCCATTCCTGGTAATTAAAGTTTGATTTTTAAGCACTAATTAAGCAATAGGAATTACCTTAGAGTGGAAAGTTCAAATATGAATGCCGGTTACAATAACAAACATCATCCTCAATTGACCAGGGTGGCCGAGAGGTTAAGGCATTGGACTTAAGATCCAATGGAAGAATGTCCTCGTGGGTTCAGACCTCACTCCTTGTAATTCAATTGTGGTTTTTAAGTACAAATTAAGCAATGGGAATTACATTAGCGAGCGGAAAGTTCAAAGGTGAATGCCTGTTACAATAACAAAGACCATACACACTTGACCAGGATGGCCGAGTGGTTAAGACGTTGTACTTAAGATCCAATGGACGAATGTCCTCGTGGGTTCAGACCTCACTCCTTGTAATTCAATCGTGGTTTTTAAGTACAAATTAAGCAATGGGAAATACATTAGCGAGCGGTAAGTTAAAAGGTGAATGCATGTTACAATAACAAAGACGCATTGACTTGACCAGGATGGCCGAGTGGTTAAGACGTTGGACTTAAGATCCAATGGACGAGTGTCCTTGTGGGTTCAAACCCCACTTCTAGTAATTAAAGTGTGTTTTTTGAGCACTAATTAAGCAATGGGAATTACGTTAGTGAGCGGAAAGTTCAAATGTGAATGTATGTTACAATCACAAAAACCTCGTCACTTGACCAGGATGGCCAAGTGGTTAAGGCGTTGGACTTAAGAGCTAATGGACAAATGTCCTCTTGGGTTCAAACCGCCCTCCTGGTAATTAAAGTGTGATTTTTAAGCAAAAATTAAGCAATGGGGATGACTTTAGGGAGCGGAAAGTACAAATATGAATTCCGGTTACAGTAACAAACACCGTCCTCGCTTGAACAGGATGGCCGAGTGGTTAAGGCGTTGGACTTAAGATCCAATGGACGAATGTCCTCGTGGGTTCAAACCCCATTCCTGATAATTAAAGTGTGTTTTTTAAGCACAAATTAAGCAATGGGAATTATGTTAGCGAGCGGAAAGTTAAAATGTGAATGCATGTTACAATAACAAAAGTGGCCACATTCGACCAGGATGGCCGAGTGGTTAAGGCATGGGACTTAGGATCCAATGGACAAATTATTCTCGTGGGTTCAAACCCCAATCCTGGAAAATAAAGTGTTTTTCAAGCACTAATAAAGCAATGGGAATTACGTTAGAGAGCGGAAAGTTCAAATGTGAATGCATGTTAGAATAACAAAAACACCCTCACTTGACCAGGGTGGCCGAGTGGTTAAGAGGTTGGACTTAATATACAATGGAGAAATGTCCTCGTGGGTTAAAACCCCATTCCTGGTAATTAAAGTGTGCTTTTTAAGCACTAATTAAGCAATGGGAATTACATTGGAGAGCGGAAAGTTAAAATATGAATGCCGGTTACAATAACAAACATCATCCTCAATTGACCAGGATGGCCGAGTGGTTAAGGCGTTGGACTTAAGATCCAATGGATGAATGTCCTCGTGGGTTCAGACCTTACTCCTTGTAATTCAATGGTGGTTTTTAAGTACAAATTAAGCAATGGGAATTACATTAGCGAGCGGTAAGTTCAAAGGTGAATGCCTGTTACAATAACAAAGACCATACTCACTTGACCAGGATGGCCGAGTGGTTAAGGCGTTGAACTTAAGATCCAATGGACGAATGTCCTTGTGGGTTTAAACCCCACTCCTGGTAATTAAAGTGTGTTTTTTAAGCACTAATTAAGCAATGGGAATTATGTTAGTGAGCGCAAAGTTCAAATGTGAATGTATGATACAATCACAAAAACCTCCTCACTTGACCAGGATGGCTGAGTGGTTAAGGCGTTGGACTTAAGATCCAATGGATGAATGTCCTCGTGGGTTCAGACCTCACTCCTTGTAATTCAATTGTGGTTTTTAAGTACAAATTAAGCAATGGGAATTACATTAGCGAGCGGTAAGTTCAAAGGTGAATGCCTGTTACAATCACAAGACCATACTCACTTGATCAGGATGGCCGAGTGGTTAAGGCGTTGGACTTAAGATCCAATGGACGAATGTTCTCGTGGGTTCAAACCCCACTCCTGGTAATAAAAGTGTGATATTTAAGCACAAATTAAGGAACGGGAATAACGTTAGCGAGCGGAAAGATCCAATTTGAATGCATGTTACAATAAAAAGACTCCTTCACTTGACCAGGATGGCCGAGTGGTTAAGGAGTTGGCCTTAAGATCCAATGGACGAATGTCCTCGTGGGTTCAAACCCCACTCCTGGTAATTAAAGTGTGTTTTGTAAGCACTAATTAAGCAATGGGAATTCTGTTGGTGAGCGGAAAGTTCAAATGTGAATGTATGTTACAATCACAAAAACCTCCTCACTTGACCAGGATGGCGAGTGGTTAAGGTGTTGGACTTAAGATCCAATGGACGAATGTCCTCGTGGGTTCAGTCCTCACTCCTTGTAATTCAATTGTGGTTTTTAAGTACAAATTAAGCAATGGGAATTACATTAGCGAGCGGTAAGTTCAAAGGTGAATGCCTGTTACAATAACAAAGACCATAGTTACTTGACCAGGATGGCCGAGTGGTTAAGGCGTTGGACTTAAGATCCAATGGACGAATGTCCTCGTGGGTTCAAACCCCTCTCCTGGCAATTAAAGTGTGATTTTTAAGCAATAATTAAGCAATGGGAATTACATTAGAGAGCGGAAAGTTCAAATATGAATGCCCGTTACAATATCAAAAGGGCCCTCACTTGACCAGGATGGCCGAGTGGTTAAGGCGTTGGACTTAAGATCCAATGGCCAAATGTCCTCGTGGGTTCAAACCCCACTCCTGGTAATTAAAGTGTGTTTTTTAAGCACAAATTAAGCAATGGGACTTACATTAGAGAGCGGCAAGTTCAAATTTGAATGCATGTTACAATATCAAAAGTGCCCTCAGTTGACCAGGATGGCCGAGTGGTTAAGGTGTTGGACTTAAGATACAATGGACGAATGTCCTCGTGCGTTCAAACCCCACTCCTGGTAATTAAAGTGTGTCTTTTAAGCACTAATTAAGCAATGGGAATTCTGTTGGTGAGCGGAAAGTTCAAATGTGAATGTATGTTACAATCATAAGAACGTCCTCACTTGACCAGGATGGCCGAGTGGTTAAGGCGTTGGGCTTAAGATCCAATGGACGAATGTCCTCGTGGGTTCAGACCTCACTCCTTGTAATTCAATTGTGGTTTTTAAGTACAAATTAAGCAATGGGAATTACATTAGCGAGTGGTAAGTTCAAAGGTGAATGCCTGTTACAATAACAAAGACCATAGTCACTTGACCAGGATGGCCGAGTGGTTAAGGCGTTGGACTTAAGATCCAATGGACAAATGTCCTCGTGGGTTCAAACCCCACTCCTGGTAATAAAAGTGTGATTTTTAAGCACATATTAAGGAATGGGAATAAAGTTAGCGAGCGGTAAGTTCAAAGGTGAATGCCTGTTACAATAACAAAGACCATAGTCACTTGACCAGGATGGCCGAGTGGTTAAGGCGTTGGACTTAAGATCCAATGGACGAATGTCCTCGTGGGTTCAAACCCCTCTCCTGGCAATTAAAGTGTGATTTTTAAGCAATAATTAAGCAATGGGAATTACATTAGAGAGCGGAAAGTTCAAATATGAATGCCCGTTACAATATCAAAAGGGCCCTCACTTGACCAGGATGGCCGAGTGGTTAAGGCGTTGAACTTAAGATCCAATGGACAAATGTCCTCGTGGGTTCAAACCCCACTCCTGGTAATTAAAGTGTGCTTTTTAAGCACAAATTAAGCAATGGGAATAAAGTTAGCGAGCGGAAAGATCAAATGTGAATGCATGTTATAATAACAAAGACTCCTTCACTTGACCAGGATGACCGAGTGGTTAAGGCGTTGGACTTAAGATCCAATGGACGAATGTCCTCGTGGGTTCAAACCCCTCTCCTGGCAATTAAAGTGTGATTTTTAAGCAATAATTAAGCAATGGGAATTACATTAGAGAGCGGAAAGTTCAAATATGAATGCCCGTTACAATATCAAAAGGGCCGTCACTTGACCAGGATGGCCGAGTGGTTAAGGCGTTGGACTTAAGATCCAATGGACAAATGTCCTCGTGGGTTCAAACCCCACTCCTGGTAATTAAAGTGTGTTTTTAAGCACAAATTAAGCAATGGGACTTACATTAGAGAGCGGCAAGTTCAAATTTGAATGCATGTTACAATATCAAAAGTGCCCTCATTTGACCAGGATGGCCGAGTGGTTAAGGTGTTGGACTTAAGATACAATGGACGAATGTCCTCGTGGGTTCAAACCCCACTCCTGGTAATTAAAGTGTGTCTTTTAAGCACTAATTAAGCAATGGGAATTCTGTTGGTGAGCGGAAAGTTCAAATGTGAATGTATGTTACAATCACAAGAACGTCCTCACTTGACCAGGATGGCCGAGTGTTTAAGGCGTTGGACTTAAGATCCAATGGACGAATGTCCTCGTGGGTTCAGACCTCACTCCTTGTAATTCAATTGTGGTTTTTAAGTACAGATTAAGAAATGGGAATTACATTAGCGAGCGGTAAGTTCAAAGGTGAATGCCTGTTACAATAACAAAGACCATAGTCACTTGACCATGATGGCCGAGTGGTTAAGGCGTTGGACTTAAGATCCAATGGACAAATGTCCTCGTGGGTTCAAACCCCACTCCTGGTAATTAAAGTGTGTTTTTTAAGCACAAATTAAGCAATGGGACTTACATTAGAGAGTGGCAAGTTCAAATTTGAATGCCCGTTACAATATCAAAAGGGCCCTCACTTGACCAGGATGGCCGAGTTGTTAAGGCGTTGGACTTAAGATCCAATGGACGAATGTCCTCGTGGGTTCAAACGCCACTCCTGGTAATTAAAGTGTGTTTTTTAAGCACTAATTAAGCAATGGGAATTCCGTTGGTGAGCGGAAAGTTCAAATGTGAATGTATGTTACAATCACAAAAACCTCCTCACTTGACCAGGATGGCGAGTGGTTAAGGCGTTGGACTTAAGATCCAATGGACGAATGTCCTCGTGGGTTCAGACCTCACTCCTTGTAATTCAATTGTGGTTTTTAAGTACAAATTAAGCGATGGGAATTACATTAGCGAGCGGTAAGTTCAAAGGTGAATGCCTGTTACAATAACAATGCCCATACTCACTTGACCAGGATGGCCGAGTGGTTAAGGCGTTGGACTTAAGATCCAATGGACAAATGTCCTCGTGGGTTCAAACCCCACTCCTGATAATTAAAGTGTGTTTTTTAAGCACAAATTAAGCAATGGGACTTACATTAGAGAGCGGCAAGTTCAAATTTGAATGCATGTTACAATATCAAAAGGGCCCTCACTTGACCAGGATGGCCGAGTGGTTAAGGCGTTGGACTTAAGATCCAATGGACGAATGTCCTCGTGGGTTCAAACCCCACTCCTGGTAATTAAAGTGTGTTTTTTAAGCACTAATTAAGCAATGGGAATTCCGTTGGTGAGCGGAAAGTTCAAATGTGAATGTATGTTACAATCACAAAAACCTCCTCACTTGACCAGGATGGCGAGTGGTTAAGGCGTTGGACTTAAGATCCAATGGACGAATGTCCTCGTGGGTTCAGACCTCACTCCTTGTAATTCAAATGTGGTTTTTAAGTACAAATTAAGCAATGGGAATTACATTAGCGAGCGGTAAGTTCAAAGGTGAATGCCTGTTACAATAACAAAGACCATAGTCACTTGACCAGGATGGCCGAGTGGTTAAGGCGTTGGACTTAAGATCCAATGGACGAATGTCCTCGTGTGTTCAAACCCCTCTCCTGGTAATTAAAGTGTGTTTTTAAGCAATAATTAAGCAATGGGAATTACATTAGAGAGCGGAAATTTGAATGCATGTTACAATATCAAAAGGGCTCTCACTTGACCAGGATGGCCGAGTGGTTAAGGCGTTGGACTTAAGATCCAATGGACAAATGTCCTCGTGGGTTCAAACCCCACTCCTGGTAATTAAAGTGTGTTTTTTAAGCACTAATTAAGCAATGGGAATTCCGTTGGTGAGCGGAAAGTTCAAATGTGAATGTATGTTACAATCACAAAAACCTCCTCACTTGACCAGGATGGCCGAGTGGTTAAGGCGTTGGACTTAAGATCCAATGGACAAATGTCCTTGTGGGTTCAAACCCCACTCCTGGTAATTAAAGAGTGTTTTTTAAGCACAAATTAAGCAATGGGACTTACATTAGAGAGCGGCAAGTTCAAATTTGAATGCATGTTACAATATCAAAAGTGCCCTCACTTGACCAGGATGGCCGACTGGACTTAAGAACCAATGGACGAATGTCCTCGTGGGTTCAAACCCCACTCCTGGTAATTAAAGTGTCTTTTTTAAGCACAAATTAAGCAATGGGACTTACATTAGAGAGCGGCAAGTTCAAATTTGAATGCATGTTACAATATCAAAAGGGCCCTCACTTGACCAGGATGGCCGAGTGGTTAAGGCGTTGGACTTAAGATCCAATGGACGAATGTCCTCGTGGGTTCAAACCCCACTCCTGGTAATTAAAGTGTGTCTTTTAAGCACTAATTAAGCAATGGGAATTCCTTTGGTGAGCGGAAAGTTCAAATGTGAATGTATGTTACAATCACAAAAACCTCCTCACTTGACCAGGATGGCGAGTGGTTAAGGCGTTGGACTTAAGATCCAATGGACGAATGTCCTCGTGGGTTCAGACCTCACTCCTTGTAATTCAATTGTGGTTTTTAAGTACAAATTAAGCGATGGGAATTACATTAGCGAGCGGTAAGTTCAAAGGTGAATGCCTGTTACAATAACAAAGACCATAGTCACTTGACCAGGATGGCCGAGTGGTTAAGGCGTTGGACTTAAGATCCAATGGACGAATGTCCTCGTGGGTTCAAACCCCTCTCCTGGCAATTAAAGTGTGATTTTTAAGCAATAATTAAGCAATGGGAATTACATTAGAGAGCGGAAAGTTCAAATATGAATGCCTGTTACAATATCAAAAGGGCCCTCACTTGACCAGGATGGCCGAGTGGTTAAGGCGTTGGACTTAAGATCCAATGGACAAATGTCCTCGTGGGTTCAAACCCCACTCCTGGTAATTAAAGAGTGTTTTTTAAGCACAAATTAAGCAATGGGACTTACATTAGAGAGCGGCAAGTTCAAATTTGAATGCATGTTACAATATCAAAAGTGCCCTCACTTGACCAGGATGGCCGACTGGTTAAGGCGTTGGACTTAAGATCCAATGGACGAATGTCCTCGTGGGTTCAAACCCCACTCCTGGTAATTAAAGTGTGTTTTTTAAGCACTAATTAAGCAATGGGAATTCCTTTGGTGAGCGGAAAGTTCAAATGTGAATGTATGTATGTTACAATCACAAAAACCTCCTCACTTGACCAGAATGGCCGAGTGGTTAAGGCGTTGGACTTAAGATCCAATGGACGAATGTCCTCGTGGGTTCAGACCTCCCTCCTTGTAATTCAATTGTGGTTCTTAAGTACAAATTAAGCAATGGGAATTACATTAGCGAGCGGTAAGTTCAAAGGTGAATGCCTGTTACAATAACAAAGACCATAGTCACTTGACCAGGATGGCCGAGTGGTTAAGGCGTTGGACTTAAGATCCAATGGACGAATGTCCTCGTGGGTTCAAACCCCTCTCCTGGCAATTAAAGTGTGATTTTTAAGCAATAATTAAGCAATGGGAATTACATTAGAGAGCGGAAAGTTCAAATATGAATGCCTGTTACAATATCAAAAGGGCCCTCACTTGACCAGGATGGCCGAGTGGTTAAGGCGTTGGACTTAAGATCCAATGGACAAATGTCCTCGTGGGTTCAAACCCCACTCCTGGTAATTAAAGTGTGTTTTTTAAGCACAAATTAAGCAATGGGACTTACATTAGAGAGCGGCAAGTTCAAATTTGAATGCATGTTACAATATCAAAAGGGCCCTCACTTGACCAGGATGGCCGAGTGGTTAAGTCGTTGGACTTAAGATCCAATGGACGAATGTCCTCGTGGGTTCAAACCCCACTCCTGGTAATTAAAGTGTGTTTTTTAAGCACTAATTAAGCAATGGGAATTCCGTTGGTGAGCGGAAAGTTCAAATGTGAATGTATGTTACAATCACAAAAACCTCCTCACTTGACCAGGATGGCGAGTGGTTAAGGCGTTGGACTTAAGATCCAATGGACGAATGTCCTCGTGGGTTCAGACCTCACTCCTTGTAATTCAAATGTGGTTTTTAAGTACAAATTAAGCAATGGGAATTACATTAGCGAGCGGTAAGTTCAAAGGTGAATGCCTGTTACAATAACAAAGACCATAGTCACTTGACCAGGATGGCCGAGTAGTTAAGGCGTTGGACTTAAGATCCAATGGACGAATGTCCTCGTGTGTTCAAACCCCTCTCCTGGTAATTAAAGTGTGTTTTTAAGCAATAATTAAGCAATGGGAATTACATTAGAGAGCGGAAATTTGAATGCATGTTACAATATCAAAAGGGCTCTCACTTGACCAGGATGGCCGAGTGGTTAAGGCGTTGGACTTAAGATCCAATGGACAAATGTCCTCGTGGGTTCAAACCCCACTCCTGGTAATTAAAGTGTGTTTTTTAAGCACTAATTAAGCAATGGGAATTCCGTTGGTGAGCGGAAAGTTCAAATGTGAATGTATGTTACAATCACAAAAACCTCCTCACTTGACCAGGATGGCCGAGTGGTTAAGGCGTTGGACTTAAGATCCAATGGACAAATGTCCTTGTGGGTTCAAACCCCACTCCTGGTAATTAAAGAGTGTTTTTTAAGCACAAATTAAGCAATGGGACTTACATTAGAGAGCGGCAAGTTCAAATTTGAATGCATGTTACAATATCAAAAGTGCCCTCACTTGACCAGGATGGCCGACTGGACTTAAGAACCAATGGACGAATGTCCTCGTGGGTTCAAACCCCACTCCTGGTAATTAAAGTGTGTTTTTTAAGCACAAATTAAGCAATGGGACTTACATTAGAGAGCGGCAAGTTCAAATTTGAATGCATGTTACAATATCAAAAGGGCCCACACTTGACCAGGATGGCCGAGTGGTTAAGGCGTTGGACTTAAGATCCAATGGACGAATGTCCTCGTGGGTTCAAACCCCACTCCTGGTAATTAAAGTGTGTCTTTTAAGCACTAATTAAGCAATGGGAATTCCTTTGGTGAGCGGAAAGTTCAAATGTGAATGTATGTTACAATCACAAAAACCTCCTCACTTGACCAGGATGGCGAGTGGTTAAGGCGTTGGACTTAAGATCCAATGGACGAATGTCCTCGTGGGTTCAGACCTCACTCCTTGCAATTCAATTGTGGTTTTTAAGTACAAATTAAGCGATGGGAATTACATTAGCGAGCGGTAAGTTCAAAGGTGAATGCCTGTTACAATAACAAAGACCATAGTCACTTGACCAGGATGGCCGAGTGGTTAAGGCGTTGGACTTAAGATCCAATGGACGAATGTCCTCGTGGGTTCAAACCCCTCTCCTGGCAATTAAAGTGTGATTTTTAAGCAATAATTAAGCAATGGGAATTACATTAGAGAGCGGAAAGTTCAAATATGAATGCCTGTTACAATATCAAAAGGGCCCTCACTTGACCAGGATGGCCGAGTGGTTAAGGCGTTGGACTTAAGATCCAATGGACAAATGTCCTCGTGGGTTCAAACCCCACTCCTGGTAATTAAAGAGTGTTTTTTAAGCACAAATTAAGCAATGGGACTTACATTAGAGAGCGGCAAGTTCAAATTTGAATGCATGTTACAATATCAAAAGTGCCCTCACTTGACCAGGATGGCCGACTGGTTAAGGCGTTGGACTTAAGATCCAATGGACGAATGTCCTCGTGGGTTCAAACCCCACTCCTGGTAATTAAAGTGTGTTTTTTAAGCACTAATTAAGCAATGGGAATTCCTTTGGTGAGCGGAAAGTTCAAATGTGAATGTATGTATGTTACAATCACAAAAACCTCCTCACTTGACCAGAATGGCCGAGTGGTTAAGGCGTTGGACTTAAGATCCAATGGACGAATGTCCTCGTGGGTTCAGACCTCCCTCCTTGTAATTCAATTGTGGTTCTTAAGTACAAATTAAGCAATGGGAATTACATTAGCGAGCGGTAAGTTCAAAGGTGAATGCCTGTTACAATAACAAAGACCATAGTCACTTGACCAGGATGGCCGAGTGGTTAAGGCGTTGGACTTAAGATCCAATGGACGAATGTCCTCGTGGGTTCAAACCCCTCTCCTGGCAATTAAAGTGTGATTTTTAAGCAATAATTAAGCAATGGGAATTACATTAGAGAGCGGAAAGTTCAAATATGAATGCCTGTTACAATATCAAAAGGGCCCTCACTTGACCAGGATGGCCGAGTGGTTAAGGCGTTGGACTTAAGATCCAATGGACAAATGTCCTCGTGGGTTCAAACCCCACTCCTGGTAATTAAAGTGTGTTTTTTAAGCACAAATTAAGCAATGGGACTTACATTAGAGAGCGGCAAGTTCAAATTTGAATGCATGTTACAATATCAAAAGGGCCCTCACTTGACCAGGATGGCCGAGTGGTTAAGTCGTTGGACTTAAGATCCAATGGACGAATGTCCTCGTGGGTTCAAACCCCACTCCTGGTAATTAAAGTGTGTTTTTTAAGCACTAATTAAGCAATGGGAATTCCGTTGGTGAGCGGAAAGTTCAAATGTGAATGTATGTTACAATCACAAAAACCTCCTCACTTGACCAGGATGGCGAGTGGTTAAGGCGTTGGACTTAAGATCCAATGGACGAATGTCCTCGTGGGTTCAGACCTCACTCCTTGTAATTCAAATGTGGTTTTTAAGTACAAATTAAGCAATGGGAATTACATTAGCGAGCGGTAAGTTCAAAGGTGAATGCCTGTTACAATAACAAAGACCATAGTCACTTGACCAGGATGGCCGAGTAGTTAAGGCGTTGGACTTAAGGTCCAATGGACGAATGTCCTCGTGTGTTCAAACCCCTCTCCTGGTAATTAAAGTGTGTTTTTAAGCAATAATTAAGCAATGGGAATTACATTAGCGAGCGGAAATTTGAATGCATGTTACAATATCAAAAGGGCTCTCACTTGACCAGGATGGCCGAGTGGTTAAGGCGTTGGACTTAAGATCCAATGGACAAATGTCCTTGTGGGTTCAAACCCCACTCCTGGTAATTAAAGTGTGTTTTTTAAGCACTAATTAAGCAATGGGAATTCCGTTGGTGAGCGGAAAGTTCAAATGTGAATGTATGTTACAATCACAAAAACCTCCTCACTTGACCAGGATGGCCGAGTGGTTAAGGCGTTGGACTTAAGATCCAATGGACAAATGTCCTTGTGGGTTCAAACCCCACTCCTGGTAATTAAAGAGTGTTTTTAAGCACAAATTAAGCAATGGGACTTACATTAGAGAGCGGCAAGTTCAAATTTGAATGCATGTTACAATATCAAAAGTGCCCTCACTTGACCAGGATGGCCGACTGGACTTAAGAACCAATGGACGAATGTCCTCGTGGGTTCAAACCCCACTCCTGGTAATTAAAGTGTGTTTTTTAAGCACAAATTAAGCAATGGGACTTACATTAGAGAGCGGCAAGTTCAAATTTGAATGCATGTTACAATATCAAAATGGCCCTCACTTGACCAGGATGGCCGAGTGGTTAAGGCGTTGGACTTAAGATCCAATGGACGAATGTCCTCGTGGGTTCAAACCCCACTCCTGGTAATTAAAGTGTGTCTTTTAAGCACTAATTAAGCAATGGGAATTCCGTTGGTGAGCGGAAAGTTCAAATGTGAATGTATGTTACAATCACAAAAACCTCCTCACTTGACCAGGATGGCGAGTGGTTAAGGCGTTGGACTTAAGATCCAATGGACGAATGTCCTCGTGGGTTCAGACCTCACTCCTTGTAATTCAATTGTGGTTTTTAAGTACAAATTAAGCGATGGGAATTACATTAGCGAGCGGTAAGTTCAAAGGTGAATGCCTGTTACAATAACAAAGACCATAGTCACTTGACCAGGATGGCCGAGTGGTTAAGGCGTTGGACTTAAGATCCAATGGACGAATGTCCTCGTGGGTTCAAACCCCTCTCCTGGCAATTAAAGTGTGATTTTTAAGCAATAATTAAGCAATGGGAATTACATTAGAGAGCGGAAAGTTCAAATATGAATGCCTGTTACAATATCAAAAGGGCCCTCACTTGACCAGGATGGCCGAGTGGTTAAGGCGTTGGACTTAAGATCCAATGGACAAATGTCCTCGTGGGTTCAAACCCCACTCCTGGTAATTAAAGAGTGTTTTTTAAGCACAAATTAAGCAATGGGACTTACATTAGAGAGCGGCAAGTTCAAATTTGAATGCATGTTACAATATCAAAAGTGCCCTCACTTGACCAGGATGGCCGACTGGTTAAGGCGTTGGACTTAAGATCCAATGGACGAATGTCCTCGTGGGTTCAAACCCCACTCCTGGTAATTAAAGTGTGTTTTTTAAGCACTAATTAAGCAATGGGAATTCCTTTGGTGAGCGGAAAGTTCAAATGTGAATGTATGTATGTTACAATCACAAAAACCTCCTCACTTGAACAGAATGGCCGAGTGGTTAAGGCGTCGGACTTAAGATCCAATGGACGAATGTCCTCGTGGGTTCAGACCTCCCTCCTTGTAATTCAATTGTGGTTCTTAAGTACAAATTAAGCAATGGGAATTACATTAGCGAGCGGTAAGTTCAAAGGTGAATGCCTGTTACAATAACAAAGACCATAGTCACTTGACCAGGATGGCCGAGTGGTTAAGGCGTTGGACTTAAGATCCAATGGACGAATGTCCTCGTGGGTTCAAACCCCTCTCCTGGCAATTAAAGTGTGATTTTTAAGCAATAATTAAGCAATGGGAATTACATTAGAGAGCGGAAAGTTCAAATATGAATGCCTGTTACAATATCAAAAGGGCCCTCACTTGACCAGGATGGCCGAGTGGTTAAGGCGTTGGACTTAAGATCCAATGGACAAATGTCCTTGTGGGTTCAAACCCCACTCCTGGTAATTAAAGAGTGTTTTTTAAGCACAAATTAAGCAATGGGACTTACATTAGAGAGCGGCAAGTTCAAATTTGAATGCATGTTACAATATCAAAAGTGCCCTCACTTGACCAGGATGGCCGACTGGTTAAGGCGTTGGACTTAAGATCCAATGGACGAATGTCCTCGTGGCTTCAAACCCCACTCCTGGTAATTAAAGTGTGTTTTTTAAGCACTAATTAAGCAATGGGAATTCCTTTGGTGAGCGGAAAGTTCAAATGTGAATGTATGTATGTTACAATCACAAAACCCTCCTCACTTGACCAGAATGGCCGAGTGGTTAAGGCGTTGGACTTAAGACCCAATGGACGAATGTCCTCGTGGGTTCAGACCTCCCTCCTTGTAATTCAATTGTGGTTCTTAAGTACAAATTAAGCAATGGGAATTACATGAGCGAGCGGTAAGTTCAAAGGTGAATGCCTGTTACAATAACAATGCCCATACTCACTTGACCAGGATGGCTGAGTGGTTAAGGCGTTGGACTTAAGATCCAATGGACAAATGTCCTCGTGGGTTCAAACCCCACTCCTGGTAATTAAAGTGTGTTTTTTAAGCACAAATTAAGCAATGGGACTTACATTAGAGAGCGGCAAGTTCAAATTTGAATGCATGTTACAATATCAAAAGAGCCCTCACTTGACCAGGATGGCCGAGTGTTTAAGGCATTGCACTTAAGATCCAATGGACGAATGTCCTCGTGGGTTCAAACCCCACTCCTGGTAATTAAAGTGTGTTTTTTAAGCACTAATTAAGCAATGGGAATTCCGTTGGTGAGCGGAAAGTTCAAATGTGAATGTATGTTACAATCACAAAAACCTCCTCACTTGACCAGGATGGCGAGTGGTTAAGGCGTTGGACGTAAGATCCAATGGACGAATGTCCTCGTGGGTTCAGACCTCACTCCTTGTAATTCAAATGTGGTTTTTAAGTACAAATTAAGCAATGGGAATTACATTAGCGAGCGGTAAGTTCAAAGGTGAATGCCTGTTACAATAACAAAGACCATAGTCACTTGACCAGGATGGCCGAGTGGTTAAGGCGTTGGACTTAAGATCCAATGTACGAATGTCCTCGTGGGTTCAAACCCCTCTCCTGGTAATTAAAGTGTGTTTTTTAAGCAATAATTAAGCAATGGGAAATACATTAGAGAGCGGACATTTGAATGCATGTTACAATATCAAAAGGGCCCTCACTTGACCAGGATGGCCGAGTGGTTAATGCGTTGGACTTAAGATCCAATGGACAAATGTCCTCGTGGGTTCAAACCCCACTCCTGGTAATTAAAGTGTGTATTTTAAGCACTAATTAAGCAATGGGAATTCCGTTGGTGAGCGGAAAGTTCAAATGTGAATATATGTTACAATCACAAAAACCTCCTCACTTGACCAGGATGGCGAGTGGTTAAGGTGTTGGACTTAAGATCCAATGGACGAATGTCCTCGTGGGTTCAGACCTCACTCCTTGTAATTCAATTGTGGTTTTTAAGTACAAATTAAGCAATGGGAATTACATTAGCGAGCGGTAAGTTCAAAGGTGAATGCCTGTTACAATAACAAAGACCATAGTCACTTGACCAGGATGGCCGAGTGGTTAAGGCGTTGGACTTAAGATCCAATGGACGAATGTCCTCGTGGGTTCAAACCCCACTCCTGGTAATTAAAGTGTGTTTTTTAAGCACTAATTAAGCAATGGGAATTCCGTTGGTGAGCGGAAAGTTCAAATGTGAATGTATGTTACAATCACAAAAACCTCCTCACTTGACCAGGATGGCCGAGTGGTTAAGGCGTTGGACTTAAGATCCAATGGACAAATGTCCTTGTGGGTTCAAACCCCACTCCTGGTAATTAAAGAGTGTTTTTTAAGCACAAATTAAGCAATGGGACTTACATTAGAGAGCGGCAAGTTCAAATTTGAATGCATGTTACAATATCAAAAGTGCCCTCACTTGACCAGGATGGCCGACTGGACTTAAGAACCAATGGACGAATGTCCTCGTGGGTTCAAACCCCACTCCTGGTAATTAAAGTGTGTTTTTTAAGCACAAATTAAGCAATGGGACTTACATTAGAGAGCGGCAAGTTCAAATTTGAATGCATGTTACAATATCAAAAGGGCCCTCACTTGACCAGGATGGCCGAGTGGTTAAGGCGTTGGACTTAAGATCCAATGGACGAATGTCCTCGTGGGTTCAAACCCCACTCCTGGTAATTAAAGTGTGTCTTTTAAGCACTAATTAAGCAATGGGAATTCCTTTGGTGAGCGGAAAGTTCAAATGTGAATGTATGTTACAATCACAAAAACCTCCTCACTTGACCAGGATGGCGAGTGGTTAAGGCGTTGGACTTAAGATCCAATGGACGAATGTCCTCGTGGGTTCAGACCTCACTCCTTGTAATTCAATTGTGGTTTTTAAGTACAAATTAAGCGATGGGAATTACATTAGCGAGCGGTAAGTTCAAAGGTGAATGCCTGTTACAATAACAAAGACCATAGTCACTTGACCAGGATGGCCGAGTGGTTAAGGCGTTGGACTTAAGATCCAATGGACGAATGTCCTCGTGGGTTCAAACCCCTCTCCTGGCAATTAAAGTGTGATTTTTAAGCAATAATTAAGCAATGGGAATTACATTAGAGAGCGGAAAGTTCAAATATGAATGCCTGTTACAATATCAAAAGGGCCCTCACTTGACCAGGATGGCCGAGTGGTTAAGGCGTTGGACTTAAGATCCAATGGACAAATGTCCTCGTGGGTTCAAACCCCACTCCTGGTAATTAAAGAGTGTTTTTTAAGCACAAATTAAGCAATGGGACTTACATTAGAGAGCGGCAAGTTCAAATTTGAATGCATGTTACAATATCAAAAGTGCCCTCACTTGACCAGGATGGCCGACTGGTTAAGGCGTTGGACTTAAGATCCAATGGACGAATGTCCTCGTGGGTTCAAACCCCACTCCTGGTAATTAAAGTGTGTTTTTTAAGCACTAATTAAGCAATGGGAATTCCTTTGGTGAGCGGAAAGTTCAAATGTGAATGTATGTATGTTACAATCACAAAAACCTCCTCACTTGACCAGAATGGCCGAGTGGTTAAGGCGTTGGACTTAAGATCCAATGGACGAATGTCCTCGTGGGTTCAGACCTCCCTCCTTGTAATTCAATTGTGGTTCTTAAGTACAAATTAAGCAATGGGAATTACATTAGCGAGCGGTAAGTTCAAAGGTGAATGCCTGTTACAATAACAAAGACCATAGTCACTTGACCAGGATGGCCGAGTGGTTAAGGCGTTGGACTTAAGATCCAATGGACGAATGTCCTCGTGGGTTCAAACCCCTCTCCTGGCAATTAAAGTGTGATTTTTAAGCAATAATTAAGCAATGGGAATTACATTAGAGAGCGGAAAGTTCAAATATGAATGCCTGTTACAATATCAAAAGGGCCCTCACTTGACCAGGATGGCCGAGTGGTTAAGGCGTTGGACTTAAGATCCAATGGACAAATGTCCTCGTGGGTTCAAACCCCACTCCTGGTAATTAAAGTGTGTTTTTTAAGCACAAATTAAGCAATGGGACTTACATTAGAGAGCGGCAAGTTCAAATTTGAATGCATGTTACAATATCAAAAGGGCCCTCACTTGACCAGGATGGCCGAGTGGTTAAGTCGTTGGACTTAAGATCCAATGGACGAATGTCCTCGTGGGTTCAAACCCCACTCCTGGTAATTAAAGTGTGTTTTTTAAGCACTAATTAAGCAATGGGAATTCCGTTGGTGAGCGGAAAGTTCAAATGTGAATGTATGTTACAATCACAAAAACCTCCTCACTTGACCAGGATGGCGAGTGGTTAAGGCGTTGGACTTAAGATCCAATGGACGAATGTCCTCGTGGGTTCAGACCTCACTCCTTGTAATTCAAATGTGGTTTTTAAGTACAAATTAAGCAATGGGAATTACATTAGCGAGCGGTAAGTTCAAAGGTGAATGCCTGTTACAATAACAAAGACCATAGTCACTTGACCAGGATGGCCGAGTAGTTAAGGCGTTGGACTTAAGATCCAATGGACGAATGTCCTCGTGTGTTCAAACCCCTCTCCTGGTAATTAAAGTGTGTTTTTAAGCAATAATTAAGCAATGGGAATTACATTAGAGAGCGGAAATTTGAATGCATGTTACAATATCAAAAGGGCTCTCACTTGACCAGGATGGCCGAGTGGTTAAGGCGTTGGACTTAAGATCCAATGGACAAATGTCCTTGTGGGTTCAAACCCCACTCCTGGTAATTAAAGTGTGTTTTTTAAGCACTAATTAAGCAATGGGAATTCCGTTGGTGAGCGGAAAGTTCAAATGTGAATGTATGTTACAATCACAAAAACCTCCTCACTTGACCAGGATGGCCGAGTGGTTAAGGCGTTGGACTTAAGATCCAATGGACAAATGTCCTTGTGGGTTCAAACCCCACTCCTGGTAATTAAAGAGTGTTTTTAAGCACAAATTAAGCAATGGGACTTACATTAGAGAGCGGCAAGTTCAAATTTGAATGCATGTTACAATATCAAAAGTGCCCTCACTTGACCAGGATGGCCGACTGGACTTAAGAACCAATGGACGAATGTCCTCGTGGGTTCAAACCCCACTCCTGGTAATTAAAGTGTGTTTTTTAAGCACAAATTAAGCAATGGGACTTACATTAGAGAGCGGCAAGTTCAAATTTGAATGCATGTTACAATATCAAAATGGCCCTCACTTGACCAGGATGGCCGAGTGGTTAAGGCGTTGGACTTAAGATCCAATGGACGAATGTCCTCGTGGGTTCAAACCCCACTCATGGTAATTAAAGTGTGTCTTTTAAGCACTAATTAAGCAATGGGAATTCCGTTGGTGAGCGGAAAGTTCAAATGTGAATGTATGTTACAATCACAAAAACCTCCTCACTTGACCAGGATGGCGAGTGGTTAAGGCGTTGGACTTAAGATCCAATGGACGAATGTCCTCGTGGGTTCAGACCTCACTCCTTGTAATTCAATTGTGGTTTTTAAGTACAAATTAAGCGATGGGAATTACATTAGCGAGCGGTAAGTTCAAAGGTGAATGCCTGTTACAATAACAAAGACCATAGTCACTTGACCAGGATGGCCGAGTGGTTAAGGCGTTGGACTTAAGATCCAATGGACGAATGTCCTCGTGGGTTCAAACCCCTCTCCTGGCAATTAAAGTGTGATTTTTAAGCAATAATTAAGCAATGGGAATTACATTAGAGAGCGGAAAGTTCAAATATGAATGCCTGTTACAATATCAAAAGGGCCCTCACTTGACCAGGATGGCCGAGTGGTTAAGGCGTTGGACTTAAGATCCAATGGACAAATGTCCTCGTGGGTTCAAACCCCACTCCTGGTAATTAAAGAGTGTTTTTTAAGCACAAATTAAGCAATGGGACTTACATTAGAGAGCGGCAAGTTCAAATTTGAATGCATGTTACAATATCAAAAGTGCCCTCACTTGACCAGGATGGCCGACTGGTTAAGGCGTTGGACTTAAGATCCAATGGACGAATGTCCTCGTGGGTTCAAACCCCACTCCTGGTAATTAAAGTGTGTTTTTTAAGCACTAATTAAGCAATGGGAATTCCTTTGGTGAGCGGAAAGTTCAAATGTGAATGTATGTATGTTACAATCACAAAAACCTCCTCACTTGACCAGAATGGCCGAGTGGTTAAGGCGTCGGACTTAAGATCCAATGGACGAATGTCCTCGTGGGTTCAGACCTCCCTCCTTGTAATTCAATTGTGGTTCTTAAGTACAAATTAAGCAATGGGAATTACATTAGCGAGCGGTAAGTTCAAAGGTGAATGCCTGTTACAATAACAAAGACCATAGTCACTTGACCAGGATGGCCGAGTGGTTAAGGCGTTGGACTTAAGATCCAATGGACGAATGTCCTCGTGGGTTCAAACCCCTCTCCTGGCAATTAAAGTGTGATTTTTAAGCAATAATTAAGCAATGGGAATTACATTAGAGAGCGGAAAGTTCAAATATGAATGCCTGTTACAATATCAAAAGGGCCCTCACTTGACCAGGATGGCCGAGTGGTTAAGGCGTTGGACTTAAGATCCAATGGACAAATGTCCTTGTGGGTTCAAACCCCACTCCTGGTAATTAAAGAGTGTTTTTTAAGCACAAATTAAGCAATGGGACTTACATTAGAGAGCGGCAAGTTCAAATTTGAATGCATGTTACAATATCAAAAGTGCCCTCACTTGACCAGGATGGCCGACTGGTTAAGGCGTTGGACTTAAGATCCAATGAACGAATGTCCTCGTGGCTTCAAACCCCACTCCTGGTAATTAAAGTGTGTTTTTTAAGCACTAATTAAGCAATGGGAATTCCTTTGGTGAGCGGAAAGTTCAAATGTGAATGTATGTATGTTACAATCACAAAACCCTCCTCACTTGACCAGAATGGCCGAGTGGTTAAGGCGTTGGACTTAAGATCCAATGGACGAATGTCCTCGTGGGTTCAGACCTCCCTCCTTGTAATTCAATTGTGGTTCTTAAGTACAAATTAAGCAATGGGAATTACATGAGCGAGCGGTAAGTTCAAAGGTGAATGCCTGTTACAATAACAATGCCCATACTCACTTGACCAGGATGGCTGAGTGGTTAAGGCGTTGGACTTAAGATCCAATGGACAAATGTCCTCGTGGGTTCAAACCCCACTCCTGGTAATTAAAGTGTGTTTTTTAAGCACAAATTAAGCAATGGGACTTACATTAGAGAGCGGCAAGTTCAAATTTGAATGCATGTTACAATATCAAAAGAGCCCTCACTTGACCAGGATGGCCGAGTGTTTAAGGCATTGCACTTAAGATCCAATGGACGAATGTCCTCGTGGGTTCAAACCCCACTCCTGGTAATTAAAGTGTGTTTTTTAAGCACTAATTAAGCAATGGGAATTCCGTTGGTGAGCGGAAAGTTCAAATGTGAATGTATGTTACAATCACAAAAACCTCCTCACTTGACCAGGATGGCGAGTGGTTAAGGCGTTGGACGTAAGATCCAATGGACGAATGTCCTCGTGGGTTCAGACCTCACTCCTTGTAATTCAAATGTGGTTTTTAAGTACAAATTAAGCAATGGGAATTACATTAGCGAGCGGTAAGTTCAAAGGTGAATGCCTGTTACAATAACAAAGACCATAGTCACTTGACCAGGATGGCCGAGTGGTTAAGGCGTTGGACTTAAGATCCAATGGACGAATGTCCTCGTGGGTTCAAACCCCTCTCCTGGTAATTAAAGTGTGTTTTTTAAGCAATAATTAAGCAATGGGAAATACATTAGAGAGCGGACATTTGAATGCATGTTACAATATCAAAAGGGCCCTCACTTGACCAGGATGGCCGAGTGGTTAATGCGTTGGACTTAAGATCCAATGGACAAATGTCCTCGTGGGTTCTAACCCCACTCCTGGTAATTAAAGTGTGTATTTTAAGCACTAATTAAGCAATGGGAATTCCGTTGGTGAGCGGAAAGTTCAAATGTGAATATATGTTACAATCACAAAAACCTCCTCACTTGACCAGGATGGCGAGTGGTTAAGGTGTTGGACTTAAGATCCAATGGACGAATGTCCTCGTGGGTTCAGACCTCACTCCTTGTAATTCAATTGTGGTTTTTAAGTACAAATTAAGCAATGGGAATTACATTAGCGAGCGGTAAGTTCAAAGGTGAATGCCTGTTACAATAACAAAGACCATAGTCACTTGACCAGGATGGCCGAGTGGTTAAGGCGTTGGACTTAAGATCCAATGGACGAATGTCCTCGTGGGTTCAAACCCCTCTCCTGGCAATTAAAGTGTGATTTTTAAGCAATAATTAAGCAATGGGAATTACATTAGAGAGCGGAAAGTTCAAATATGAATGCCTGTTACAATATCAAAAGGGCCCTCACTTGACCAGGATGGCCGAGTGGTTAAGGCGTTGGACTTAAGATCCAATGGACAAATGTCCTCGTGGGTTCAAACCCCACTCCTGGTAATTAAAGAGTGTTTTTTAAGCACAAATTAAGCAATGGGACTTACATTAGAGAGCGGCAAGTTCAAATTTGAATGCATGTTACAATATCAAAAGTGCCCTCACTTGACCAGGATGGCCGACTGGTTAAGGCGTTGGACTTAAGATCCAATGGACGAATGTCCTCGTGGGTTCAAACCCCACTCCTGGTAATTAAAGTGTGTTTTTTAAGCACTAATTAAGCAATGGGAATTCCTTTGGTGAGCGGAAAGTTCAAATGTGAATGTATGTATGTTACAATCACAAAAACCTCCTCACTTGACCAGAATGGCCGAGTGGTTAAGGCGTTGGACTTAAGATCCAATGGACGAATGTCCTCGTGGGTTCAGACCTCCCTCCTTGTAATTCAATTGTGGTTCTTAAGTACAAATTAAGCAATGGGAATTACATTAGCGAGCGGTAAGTTCAAAGGTGAATGCCTGTTACAATAACAAAGACCATAGTCACTTGACCAGGATGGCCGAGTGGTTAAGGCGTTGGACTTAAGATCCAATGGACGAATGTCCTCGTGGGTTCAAACCCCTCTCCTGGCAATTAAAGTGTGATTTTTAAGCAATAATTAAGCAATGGGAATTACATTAGAGAGCGGAAAGTTCAAATATGAATGCCTGTTACAATATCAAAAGGGCCCTCACTTGACCAGGATGGCCGAGTGGTTAAGGCGTTGGACTTAAGATCCAATGGACAAATGTCCTCGTGGGTTCAAACCCCACTCCTGGTAATTAAAGAGTGTTTTTTAAGCACAAATTAAGCAATGGGACTTACATTAGAGAGCGGCAAGTTCAAATTTGAATGCATGTTACAATATCAAAAGTGCCCTCACTTGACCAGGATGGCCGACTGGTTAAGGCGTTGGACTTAAGATCCAATGGACGAATGTCCTCGTGGGTTCAAACCCCACTCCTGCTAATTAAAGTGTGTTTTTTAAGCACTAATTAAGCAATGGGAATTCCTTTGGTGAGCGGAAAGTTCAAATGTGAATGTATGTATGTTACAATCACAAAAACCTCCTCACTTGACCAGAATGGCCGAGTGGTTAAGGCGTTGGACTTAAGATCCAATGGACGAATGTCCTCGTGGGTTCAGACCTCCCTCCTTGTAATTCAATTGTGGTTCTTAAGTACAAATTAAGCAATGGGAATTACATGAGCGAGCGGTAAGTTCAAAGGTGAATGCCTGTTACAATAACAATGCCCATACTCACTTGACCAGGATGGCTGAGTGGTTAAGGCGTTGGACTTAAGATCCAATGGACAAATGTCCTCGTGGGTTCAAACCCCACTCCTGGTAATTAAAGTGTGTTTTTTAAGCACAAATTAAGCAATGGGACTTACATTAGAGAGCGGCAAGTTAAAATTTGAATGCATGTTACAATATCAAAAGAGCCCTCACTTGACCAGGATGGCCGAGTGGTTAAGGCATTGGACTTAAGATCCAATGGACAAATGTCCTCGTGGGTTCAAACCCCACTCCTGGTAATTAAAGTGTGTTTTTTAAGCACTAATTAAGCAATGGGAATTCCGTTGGTGAGCGGAAAGTTCAAATGTGAATGTATGTTACAATCACAAAAACCTCCTCACTTGACCAGGATGGCGAGTGGTTAAGGCGTTGGACGTAAGATCCAATGGACGAATGTCCTCGTGGGTTCAGACCTCACTCCTTGTAATTCAAATGTGGTTTTTAAGTACAAATTAAGCAATGGGAATTACATTAGCGAGCGGTAAGTTCAAAGGTGAATGCCTGTTACAATAACAAAGACCATAGTCACTTGACCAGGATGGCCGAGTGGTTAAGGCGTTGGACTTAAGATCCAATGGACGAATGTCCTCGTGGGTTCAAACCCCTCTCCTGGTAATTAAAGTGTGTTTTTTAAGCAATAATTAAGCAATGGGAAATACATTAGAGAGCGGACATTTGAATGCATGTTACAATATCAAAAGGGCCCTCACTTGACCAGGATGGCCGAGTGGTTAAGGCGTTGGACTTAAGATCCAATGGACAAATGTCCTCGTGGGTTCAAACCCCACTCCTGGTAATTAAAGTGTGTTTTTTAAGCACTAATTAAGCAATGGGAATTCCGTTGGTGAGCGGAAAGTTCAAATGTGAATATATGTTACAATCACAAAAACCTCCTCACTTGACCAGGATGGCGAGTGGTTAAGGTGTTGGACTTAAGATCCAATGGACGAATGTCCTCGTGGGTTCAGACCTCACTCCTTGTAATTCAATTGTGGTTTTTAAGTACAAATTAAGCAATGGGAATTATATTAGCGAGCGGTAAGTTCAAAGGTGAATGCCTGTTACAATAACAAAGACCATAGTCACTTGACCAGAATGCCCGAGTGGTTAAGGCGTTGGACTTAAGATCCAATGGACGAATGTCCTCGTGGGTTCAAACCCCTCTCCTGGCAATTAAAGTGTGATTTTTAAGCACAAATTAAGCAATGGGACTTACATTAGAGAGCGACAAGTTCAAATTTGAATGCATTTTACAATATCAAAAGTGCCCTCAGTTGAACAGGATGGCCGAGTGGTTAAGGCGTTGGACTTAAGATCCAATGGCCTAATGTCCTCGTGGGTTCAAACCCCACTCCTGGTAATTAAAGTGTGTCTTTTAAGCACTAATTAAGCAATGGGAATTCTGTTGGTGAGCAGAAAGTTCAAATGTGAATGTATGTTACAATCACAAGAACGTCCTCACTTGACCAGGATGGCCAAGTGGTTAAGGCGTTGGACTTAAGATCCAATGGACGAATGTCCTCGTGGGTTCAGACCTCACTCCTTGTAATTCAATTGTGGTTTTTAAGTACAAATTAAGCAATGGGAATTACATTAGCGAGCGGTAAGTTCAAAGGTGAATGCCTGTTACAATAACAAAGACCATAGTCACTTGACCAGGATGGCCGAGTGGTTAAGGCGTTGGACTTAAGATCCAATGGACAAATGTCCTCGTGGGTTCAAACCCCACTCCTGGTAATTAAAGTGTGTTTTTTAAGCACAAATTAAGCAATGGGACTTACATTAGAGAGCGACAAGTTCAAATTTGAATGCATGTTACAATATCAAAAGTGCCCTTAGTTGACCAAGATGGCCGAGTGGTTAAGGCGTTGGACTTAAGATCCAATGGCCTAATGTCCTCGTGGGTTCAAACCCCACTCCTGGTAATTAAAGTGTGTCTTTTAAGCACTAATTAAGCAATGGGAATTCTGTTGGTGAGCGGAAAGTTCAAATGTGAATGTATGTTACAATCACAAGAACGTCCTCACTTGACCAGGATGGCCGAGTGGTTAAGGCGTTGGACTTAAGATTCAATGGACGAATGTCCTCGTGGGTTCAAACCCCTCTCCTGGCAATTAAAGTGTGATTTTTAAGCAATAATTAAGCAATGGGAATTACATTAGAGAGCGGAAAGTTCAAATATGAATGCCCGTTACAATATCAAAAGGGCCCTCACTTGACCAGGATGGCCGAGTGGTTAAGGCGTTGGACTTAAGATCCAATGGACAAATGTCCTCGTGGGTTCAAACCCCACTCCTGGTAATTAAAGTGTGTTTTTTAAGCACTAATTAAGCAATGGGAATTCCATTGGTGAGCGGAAAGTTCAAATGTGAATGTATGTATGTTACAATCACAAAAACCTCCTCACTTGACCAGGATGGCCGAGTGGTTAAGGCGTTGGACTTAAGATCCAATGGACGAATGTCCTCGTGGGTTCAGACCTCACTCCTTGTAATTCAATTGTGGTTCTTAAGTACAAATTAAGCAATGGGAATTACATGAGTGAGCGGTAAGTTCAAAGGTGAATGCCTGTTACAATAACAAAGTCCATACTCACTTGACCAGGATGGCCGAGTGGTTAAGGCGCTGGACTTAAGAACCAATGGACGAATGTCCTCGTGGGTTCAAACCCCACTCCTGGCAATTAAAGTGTGTTTTTTAAGCACAAATTAAGCAATGGGACTTACATTAGAGAGCGGCAAGTTCAAATTTGAATGCATGTTACAATATCAAAAGGGCCCTCACTTGACCAGGATGGCCGAGTGGTTAAGGCGTTGGACTTAAGATCCAATGGACGAATGTCCTCGTGGGTTCAAACCCCACTCCTGGTAATTAAAGTGTGACTTTTAAGCACTAATTAAGCAATGGGAATTCCGTTGGTGAGCGGAAAGTTCAAATGTGAATGTATGTTACAATCACAAAAACCTCCTCACTTGACCAGGATGGCGAGTGGTTAAGGCGTTGGACTTAAGATCAAATGGACGAATGTCCTCGTGGGTTCAGACCTCACTCCTTGTAATTCAATTGTGGTTTTTAAGTACAAATTAAGCGATGGGAATTACATTAGCGAGCGGTAAGTTCAAAGGTGAATGCCTGTTACAATAACAAAGACCATAGTCACTTGACCAGAATGCCCGAGTGGTTAAGGCGTTGGACTTAAGATCCAATGGACGAATGTCCTCGTGGGTTCAAACCCCTCTCCTGGCAATTAAAGTGTGATTTTTAAGCAATAATTAAGCAATGGGAATTACATTAGAGAGCGGAAAGTTCAAATATGAATGCCTGTTACAATATCAAAAGGGCCCTCACTTGACCAGGATGGCCGAGTGGTTAAGGCGTTGGACTTAAGATCCAATGGACAAATGTCCTCGTGGGTTCAAACCCCACTCCTGGTAATTAAAGAGTGTTTTTTAAGCACAAATTAAGCAATGGGACTTACATTAGAGAGCGGCAAGTTCAAATTTGAATGCATGTTACAATATCAAAAGTGCCCTCACTTGACCAGGATGGCCGACTGGTTAAGGCGTTGGACTTAAGATCCAATGGACGAATGTCCTCGTGGGTTCAAACCCCACTCCTGGTAATTAAAGTGTGTTTTTTAAGCACTAATTAAGCAATGGGAATTCCTTTGGTGAGCGGAAAGTTCAAATGTGAATGTATGTATGTTACAATCACAAAAACCTCCTCACTTGACCAGAATGGCCGAGTGGTTAAGGCGTTGGACTTAAGATCCAATGGACGAATGTCCTCGTGGGTTCAGACCTCCCTCCTTGTAATTCAATTGTGGTTCTTAAGTACAAATTAAGCAATGGGAATTACATGAGCGAGCGGTAAGTTCAAAGGTGAATGCCTGTTACAATAACAATGCCCATACTCACTTGACCAGGATGGCTGAGTGGTTAAGGCGTTGGACTTAAGATCCAATGGACAAATGTCCTCGTGGGTTCAAACCCCACTCCTGGTAATTAAAGTGTGTTTTTTAAGCACAAATTAAGCAATGGGACTTACATTAGAGAGCGGCAAGTTCAAATTTGAATGCATGTTACAATATCAAAAGAGCCCTCACTTGACCAGGATGGCCGAGTGGTTAAGGCATTGGACTTAAGATCCAATGGACGAATGTCCTCGTGGGTTCAAACCCCACTCCTGGTAATTAAAGTGTGTTTTTTAAGCACTAATTAAGCAATGGGAATTCCGTTGGTGAGCGGAAAGTTCAAATGTGAATGTATGTTACAATCACAAAAACCTCCTCACTTGACCAGGATGGCGAGTGGTTAAGGCGTTGGACGTAAGATCCAATGGACGAATGTCCTCGTGGGTTCAGACCTCACTCCTTGTAATTCAAATGTGGTTTTTAAGTACAAATTAAGCAATGGGAATTACATTAGCGAGCGGTAAGTTCAAAGGTGAATGCCTGTTACAATAACAAAGACCATAGTCACTTGACCAGGATGGCCGAGTGGTTAAGGCGTTGGACTTAAGATCCAATGGACGAATGTCCTCGTGGGTTCAAACCCCTCTCCTGGTAATTAAAGTGTGTTTTTTAAGCAATAATTAAGCAATGGGAAATACATTAGAGAGCGGACATTTGAATGCATGTTACAATATCAAAAGGGCCCTCGCTTGACCAGGATGGCCGAGTGGTTAAGGCGTTGGACTTAAGATCCAATGGACAAATGTCCTCGTGGGTTCAAACCCCACTCCTGGTAATTAAAGTGTGTTTTTTAAGCACAAATTAAGCAATGGGACTTACATTAGAGAGCGACAAGTTCAAATTTGAATGCATGTTACAATATCAAAAGTGCCCTCAGTTGACCAGGATGGCCGAGTGGTTAAGGCGTTGGACTTAAGATCCAATGGCCTAATGTCCTCGTGGGTTCAAACCCCACTCCTGGTAATTAAAGTGTGTTTTTTAAGCACAAATTAAGCAATGGGACTTACATTAGAGAGCGACAAGTTCAAATTTGAATGCATGTTACAATATCAAAAGTGCCCTTAGTTGACCAAGATGGCCGAGTGGTTAAGGCGTTGGACTTAAGATCCAATGGCCTAATGTCCTCGTGGGTTCAAACCCCACTCCTGGTAATTAAAGTGTGTCTTTTAAGCACTAATTAAGCAATGGGAATTCTGTTGGTGAGCGGAAAGTTCAAATGTGAATGTATGTTACAATCACAAGAACGTCCTCACTTGACCAGGATGGCCGAGTGGTTAAGGCGTTGGACTTAAGATTCAATGGACGAATGTCCTCGTGGGTTCAAACCCCTCTCCTGGCAATTAAAGTGTGATTTTTAAGCAATAATTAAGCAATGGGAATTACATTAGAGAGCGGAAAGTTCAAATATGAATGCCCGTTACAATATCAAAAGGGCCCTCACTTGACCAGGATGGCCGAGTGGTTAAGGCGTTGGACTTAAGATCCAATGGACAAATGTCCTCGTGGGTTCAAACCCCACTCCTGGTAATTAAAGTGTGTTTTTTAAGCACAAATTAAGCAATGGGACTTACATTAGAGAGCGACAAGTTCAAATTTGAATGCATGTTACAATATCAAAAGTGCCCTTAGTTGACCAAGATGGCCGAGTGGTTAAGGCGTTGGACTTAAGATCCAATGGCCTAATGTCCTCGTGGGTTCAAACCCCACTCCTGGTAATTAAAGTGTGTCTTTTAAGCATTAATTAAGCAATGGGAATTCTGTTGGTGAGCGGAAAGTTCAAATGTGAATGTATGTTACAATCACAAGAACGTCCTCACTTGACCAGGATGGCCGAGTGGTTAAGGCGTTGGACTTAAGATTCAATGGACGAATGTCCTCGTGGGTTTAAACCCCTCTCCTGGCAATTAAAGTGTGATTTTTAAGCAATAATTAAGCAATGGGAATTACATTAGAGAGCGGAAAGTTCAAATATGAATGCCCGTTACAATATCAAAAGGGCCCTCACTTGACCAGGATGGCCGAGTGGTTAAGGCGTTGGACTTAAGTTCCAATGGACAAATGTCCTCGTGGGTTCAAACCCCACTCCTGGTAATTAAAGTGTGTTTTTTAAGCACTAATTAAGCAATGGGAATTCCATTGGTGAGCGGAAAGTTCAAATGTGAATGTATGTATGTTACAATCACAAAAACCTCCTCACTTGACCAGGATGGCCGAGTGGTTAAGGCGTTGGACTTAAGATCCAATGGACGAATGTCCTCGTGGGTTCAGACCTCACTCCTTGTAATTCAATTGTGGTTCTTAAGTACAAATTAAGCAATGGGAATTACATGAGTGAGCGGTAAGTTCAAAGGTGAATGCCTGTTACAATAACAAAGTCCATACTCACTTGACCAGGATGGCCGAGTGGTTAAGGCGCTGGACTTAAGAACCAATGGACGAATGTCCTCGTGGGTTCAAACCCCACTCCTGGCAATTAAAGTGTGTTTTTTAAGCACAAATTAAGCAATGGGACTTACATTAGAGAGCGGCAAGTTAAAATTTGAATGCATGTTACAATATCAAAAGGGCCCTCACTTGACCAGGATGGCCGAGTGGTTAAGGCGTTGGACTTAAGATCCAATGGACGAATGTCCTCGTGGGTTCAAACCCCACTCCTGGTAATTAAAGTGTGACTTTTAAGCACTAATTAAGCAATGGGAATTCCGTTGGTGAGCGGAAAGTTCAAATGTGAATGTATGTTACAATCACAAAAACCTCCTCACTTGACCAGGATGGCGAGTGGTTAAGGCGTTGGACTTAAGATCAAATGGACGAATGTCCTCGTGGGTTCAGACCTCACTCCTTGTAATTCAATTGTGGTTTTTAAGTACAAATTAAGCGATGGGAATTACTTTAGCGAGCGGTAAGTTCAAAGGTGAATGCCTGTTACAATAACAAAGACCATAGTCACTTGACCAGAATGCCCGAGTGGTTAAGGCGTTGGACTTAAGATCCAATGGACAAATGTCCTCGTGGGTTCAAACCCCACTCCTGGTAATTAAAGTGTGTTTTTTAAGCACAAATTAAGCAATGGGACTTACATTAGAGAGCGGCAAGTTCAAATTTGAATGCATGTTACAATATCAAAAGAGCCCTCACTTGACCAGGATGGCCGAGTGGTTAAGGCATTGGACTTAAGATCCAATGGACGAATGTCCTCGTGGGTTCAAACCCCACTCCTGGTAATTAAAGTGTGTTTTTTAAGCACTAATTAAGCAATGGGAATTCCGTTGGTGAGCGGAAAGTTCAAATGTGAATGTATGTTACAATCACAAAAACCTCCTCACTTGACCAGGATGGCGAGTGGTTAAGGCGTTGGACGTAAGATCCATTGGACGAATGTCCTCGTGGGTTCAGACCTCACTCCTTGTAATTCAAATGTGGTTTTTAAGTACAAATTAAGCAATTAGAATTACATTAGCGAGCGGTAAGTTCAAAGGTGAATGCCTGTTACAATAACAAAGACCATAGTCACTTGACCAGGATGGCCGAGTGGTTAAGGCGTTGGACTTAAGATCCAATGGACGAATGTCCTCGTGGGTTCAAACCCCTCTCCTGGTAATTAAAGTGTGTTTTTTAAGCAATAATTAAGCAATGGGAAATACATTAGAGAGCGGACATTTGAATGCATGTTACAATATCAAAAGGGCCCTCACTTGACCAGGATGGCCGAGTGGTTAAGGCGTTGGACTTAAGATCCAATGGACAAATGTCCTCGTGGGTTCAAACCCCACTCCTGGTAATTAAAGTGTGTTTTTTAAGCACAAATTAAGCAATGGGACTTACATTAGAGAGCGACAAGTTCAAATTTGAATGCATGTTACAATATCAAAAGTGCCCTCAGTTGACCAGGATGGCCGAGTGGTTAAGGCGTTGGACTTAAGATCCAATGGCCTAATGTCCTCGTGGGTTCAAACCCCACTCCTGGTAATTAAAGTGTGTTTTTAAGCACAAATTAAGCAATGGGACTTACATTAGAGAGCGACAAGTTCAAATTTGAATGCATGTTACAATATCAAAAGTGCCCTTAGTTGACCAAGATGGCCGAGTGGTTAAGGCGTTGGACTTAAGATCCAATGGCCTAATGTCCTCGTGGGTTCAAACCCCACTCCTGGTAATTAAAGTGTGTCTTTTAAGCACTAATTAAGCAATGGGAATTCTGTTGGTGAGCGGAAAGTTCAAATGTGAATGTATGTTACAATCACAAGAACGTCCTCACTTGACCAGGATGGCCGAGTGGTTAAGGCGTTGGACTTAAGATTCAATGGACGAATGTCCTCGTGGGTTCAAACCCCTCTCCTGGCAATTAAAGTGTGATTTTTAAGCAATAATTAAGCAATGGGAATTACATTAGAGAGCGGAAAGTTCAAATATGAATGCCCGTTACAATATCAAAAGGGCCCTCACTTGACCAGGATGGCCGAGTGGTTAAGGCGTTGGACTTAAGATCCAATGGACAAATGTCCTCGTGGGTTCAAACCCCACTCCTGGTAATTAAAGTGTGTTTTTTAAGCACTAATTAAGCAATGGGAATTCCATTGGTTAGCGGAAAGTTCAAATGTGAATGTATGTATGTTACAATCACAAAAACCTCCTCACTTGACCAGGATGGCCGAGTGGTTAAGGCGTTGGACTTAAGATCCAATGGACGAATGTCCTCGTGGGTTCAGACCTCACTCCTTGTAATTCAATTGTGGTTCTTAAGTACAAATTAAGCAATGGGAATTACATGAGTGAGCGGTAAGTTCAAAGGTGAATGCCTGTTACAATAACAAAGTCCATACTCACTTGACCAGGATGGCCGAGTGGTTAAGGCGCTGGACTTAAGAACCAATGGACGAATGTCCTCGTGGGTTCAAACCCCACTCCTGGCAATTAAAGTGTGTTTTTTAAGCACAAATTAAGCAATGGGACTTACATTAGAGAGCGGCAAGTTCAAATTTGAATGCATGTTACAATATCAAAAGGGCCCTCACTTGACCAGGATGGCCGAGTGGTTAAGGCGTTGGACTTAAGATCCAATGGACGAATGTCCTCGTGGGTTCAAACCCCACTCCTGGTAATTAAAGTGTGACTTTTAAGCACTAATTAAGCAATGGGAATTCCGTTGGTGAGCGGAAAGTTCAAATGTGAATGTATGTTACAATCACAAAAACCTCCTCACTTGACCAGGATGGCGAGTGGTTAAGGCGTTGGACTTAAGATCAAATGGACGAATGTCCTCGTGGGTTCAGACCTCACTCCTTGTAATTCAATTGTGGTTTTTAAGTACAAATTAAGCGATGGGAATTACATTAGCGAGCGGTAAGTTCAAAGGTGAATGCCTGTTACAATAACAAAGACCATAGTCACTTGACCAGAATGCCCGAGTGGTTAAGGCGTTGGACTTAAGATCCAATGGACGAATGTCCTCGTGGGTTCAAACCCCTCTCCTGGCAATTAAAGTGTGATTTTTAAGCAATAATTAAGCAATGGGAATTACATTAGAGAGCGGAAAGTTCAAATATGAATGCCTGTTACAATATCAAAAGGGCCCTCACTTGACCAGGATGGCCGAGTGGTTAAGGCGTTGGACTTAAGATTCAATGGACAAATGTCCTCGTGGGTTCAAACCCCACTCCTGGTAATTAAAGAGTGTTTTTTAAGCACAAATTAAGCAATGGGACTTACATTAGAGAGCGGCAAGTTCAAATTTGAATGCATGTTACAATATCAAAAGTGCCCTCACTTGACCAGGATGGCCGACTGGTTAAGGCGTTGGACTTAAGATCCAATGGACGAATGTCCTCGTGGGTTCAAACCCCACTCCTGGTAATTAAAGTGTGTTTTTTAAGCACTAATTAAGCAATGGGAATTCCTTTGGTGAGCGGAAAGTTCAAATGTGAATGTATGTATGTTACAATCACAAAAACCTCCTCACTTGACCAGAATGGCCGAGTGGTTAAGGCGTTGGACTTAAGATCCAATGGACGAATGTCCTCGTGGGTTCAGACCTCCCTCCTTGTAATTCAATTGTGGTTCTTAAGTACAAATTAAGCAATGGGAATTACATGAGCGAGCGGTAAGTTCAAAGGTGAATGCCTGTTACAATAACAATGCCCATACTCACTTGACCAGGATGGCTGAGTGGTTAAGGCGTTGGACTTAAGATCCAATGGACAAATGTCCTCGTGGGTTCAAACCCCACTCCTGGTAATTAAAGTGTGTTTTTTAAGCACAAATTAAGCAATGGGACTTACATTAGAGAGCGGCAAGTTCAAATTTGAATGCATGTTACAATATCAAAAGAGCCCTCACTTGACCAGGATGGCCGAGTGGTTAAGGCATTGGACTTAAGATCCAATGGACGAATGTCCTCGTGGGTTCAAACCCCACTCCTGGTAATTAAAGTGTGTTTTTTAAGCACTAATTAAGCAATGGGAATTCCGTTGGTGAGCGGAAAGTTCAAATGTGAATGTATGTTACAATCACAAAAACCTCCTCACTTGACCAGGATGGCGAGTGGTTAAGGCGTTGGACGTAAGATCCAATGGACGAATGTCCTCGTGGGTTCAGACCTCACTCCTTGTAATTCAAATGTGGTTTTTAAGTACAAATTAAGCAATGGGAATTACATTAGCGAGCGGTAAGTTCAAAGGTGAATGCCTGTTACAATAACAAAGACCATAGTCACTTGACCAGGATGGCCGAGTGGTTAAGGCGTTGGACTTAAGATCCAATGGACGAATGTCCTCGTGGGTTCAAACCCCTCTCCTGGTAATTAAAGTGTGTTTTTTAAGCAATAATTAAGCAATGGGAAATACATTAGAGAGCGGACATTTGAATGCATGTTACAATATCAAAAGGGCCCTCACTTGACCAGGATGGCCGAGTGGTTAAGGCGTTGGACTTAAGATCCAATGAACAAATGTCCTCGTGGGTTCAAACCCCACTCCTGGTAATTAAAGTGTGTTTTTTAAGCACAAATTAAGCAATGGGACTTACATTAGAGAGCGACAAGTTCAAATTTGAATGCATGTTACAATATCAAAAGTGCCCTCAGTTGACCAGGATGGCCGAGTGGTTAAGGCGTTGGACTTAAGATCCAATGGCCTAATGTCCTCGTGGGTTCAAACCCCACTCCTGGTAATTAAAGTGTGTTTTTTAAGCACAAATTAAGCAATGGGACTTACATTAGAGAGCGACAAGTTCAAATTTGAATGCATGTTACAATATCAAAAGTGCCCTTAGTTGACCAAGATGGCCGAGTGGTTAAGGCGTTGGACTTAAGATCCAATGGCCTAATGTCCTCGTGGGTTCAAACCCCACTCCTGGTAATTAAAGTGTGTCTTTTAAGCACTAATTAAGCAATGGGAATTCTGTTGGTGAGCGGAAAGTTCAAATGTGAATGTATGTTACAATCACAAGAACGTCCTCACTTGACCAGGATGGCCGAGTGGTTAAGGCGTTGGACTTAAGATTCAATGGACGAATGTCCTCGTGGGTTCAGACCTCACTCCTTGTAATTCAATTGTGGTTTTTAAGTACAAATTAAGCAATGGGAATTACATGAGCGAGCGGTAAGTTCAAAGGTGAATGCCTGTTACAATAACAAAGACCATAGTCACTTGACCAGGATGGCCGAGTGGTTAAGGCGTTGGACTTAAGATCCAATGGACAAATGTCCTCGTGGGTTCAAACCCCACTCCTGGTAATAAAAGTGTGATTTTTAAGCACATATTAAGGAATGGGAATAAACTTAGCGAGCGGAAAGATCAAATGTGAATGCATGTTATAATAACAAAGACTCCTTCACTTGACCAGGATGGCTGAGTGGTTAAGGCGTTGGACTTAAGATCCAATGGACAAATGTCCTCGTGGGTTCAGACCTCACTCCTTGTAATTCAATTGTGGTTTTTAAGTACAAATTAAGCAATGGGAATTACATTAGCGAGCGGTAAGTTCAAAGGTGAATGCCTGTTACAATAACAAAGTTCATAGTCACTTGACCAGGATGGCCGAGTGGTTAAGGCGTTGGACTTAAGATCCAATGGACAAATGTCCTCGTGGGCTCAAACCCCACTCCTGGTAATTAAAGTGTGTTTTTTAAGCACAAATTAAGCAATGGGACTTACATTAGAGAGCGGAAAGTTCAAATTTGAATGCATGTTACAATATCAAAAGTGCCCTCACTTGACCAGGATGGACGAGTGGTTAAGGCGTTGGACTTAAGATCCAATGGACGAATGTCCTCGTGAGTTCAAACCCCTCTCCTGGCAATTAAAGTGTGATTTTTAAGCAATAATTAAGCAAAGGGAATTACATTAGAGAGCGGAAAGTTCAAATATGAATGCCTGTTACAATATCAAAAGGGCCCTCACTTGACCAGGATGGCAGAGTGGTTAAGGCGTTGGACTTAAGATCCAATGGACAAATGTCCTCGTGGGTTCAAACCCCACTCCTGGTAATTAAAGTGTGTCTTTTAAGCACTAATTAAGCAATGGGAATTCTGTTGGTGAGCGGAAAGTTCAAATGTGAATGTATGTTACAATCACAAGAACGTCCTCACTTGACCAGGATGGCCGAGTGGTTAAGGCGTTGGACTTAAGATCCAATGGACGAATGTCCTCGTGGGTTCAGACCTCACTCCTTGTAATTCAATTGTGGTTTTTAAGTACAAATTAAGCAATGGGAATTACATGAGCGAGCGGTAAGTTCAAAGGTGAATGCCTGTTACAATAACAAAAACCATAGTCACTTGACCAGGATGGCCGAGTGGTTAAGGCGTTGGACTTAAGATCCAATGGACAAATGTCCTCGTGGGTTCAAACCCCACTCCTGGTAATAAAAGTGTGATTTTTAAGCACATATTAAGGAATGGGAATAAAGTTAGCGAGCGGAAAGATCAAATGTGAATGCATGTTAAGATCCAATGGACGAATGTCCTCGTGGGTTCAGACCTCACTCCTTGTAATTCAAATGTGGTTTTTAAGTACAAATTAAGCAATGGGAATTACATTAGCGAGCGGTAAGTTCAAAGGTGAATGCCTGTTACAATAACAAAGACCATAGTCACTTGACCAGGATGGCCGAGTGGTTAAGGCGTTGGACTTAAGATCCAATGGACGAATGTCCTCGTGAGTTCAAACCCCTCTCCTGGCAATTAAAGTGTGATTTTTAAGCAATAATTAAGCAATGGGAATTACATCAGAGAGCGGAAAGTTCAAATATGAATGCCCGTTACAATATCAAAAGGGCCCTCACTTGACCAGGATGGCCGAGTGGTTAAGGCGTTGGACTTAAGATACAATGGACAAATGTCCTCGTGGGTTCAAACCCCACTCCTGGTAATTAAAGTGTGTTTTTTAAGCACTAATTAAGCAATGGGATTTCCGTTGGTGAGCGGAAAGTTCAAATGTGAATGTATGTTACAATCACAAAAACCTCCTCACTTGACCAGGATGGCGAGTGGTTAAGGTGTTGGACTTAAGATCCAATGGACGAATGTCCTCGTGGGTTCAGACCTCACTCCTTGTAATTCAATTGTGGTTTTTAAGTACAAATTAAGCAATGGGAATTACATTAGCGAGCGGTAAGTTCAAAGGTGAATGCCTGTTACAATAACAAAGACCATAGTCACTTGACCAGGATGGACGAGTGGTTAAGGCGTTGGACTTAAGATCCAATGGACGAATGTCCTCGTGAGTTCAAACCCCTCTCCTGGCAATTAAAGTGTGATTTTTAAGCAATAATTAAGCAATGGGAATTACATCAGAGAGCGGAAAGTTCAAATATGAATGCCCGTTACAATATCAAAAGGGCCCTCACTTGACCAGGATGGCCGAGTGGTTAAGGCGTTGGACTTAAGATCCAATGGACAAATGTCCTCGTGGGTTCAAACCCCACTCCTGGTAATTAAAGTGTGTTTTTTAAGCACAAATTAAGCAATGGGACTTACATTAGAGAGCGACAAGTTCAAATTTGAATGCATGTTACAATATCAAAAGTGCCCTCAGTTGACCAGGATGGCCGAGTGGTTAAGGCGTTGGACTTAAGATCCAATGGCCTAATGTCCTCGTGGGTTCAAACCCCACTCCTGGTAATTAAAGTGTGTTTTTTAAGCACTAATTAAGCAATGGGAATTCCGTTGGTGAGCGGAAAGTTCAAATGTGAATGTATGTTACAATCACAAAAACCTCCTCACTTGACCAGGATGGCGAGTGGTTAAGGTGTTGGACTTAAGATCCAATGGACGAATGTCCTCGTGGGTTCAGACCTCACTCCTTGTAATTCAATTGTGGTTTTTAAGTACAAATTAAGCAATGGGAATTACATTAGCGAGCGGTAAGTTCAAAGGTGAATGCCTGTTACAATAACAAAGACCATAGTCACTTGACCAGGATGGACGAGTGGTTAAGGCGTTGGACTTAAGATCCAATGGACGAATGTCCTCGTGAGTTCAAACCCCTCTCCTGGCAATTAAAGTGTGATTTTTAAGCAATAATTAAGCAATGGGAATTACATCAGAGAGCGGAAAGTTCAAATATGAATGCCCGTTACAATATCAAAAGGGCCCTCACTTGACCAGGATGGCCGAGTGGTTAAGGCGTTGGACTTAAGATCCAATGGACAAATGTCCTCGTGAGTTCAAACCCCTCTCCTGGCAATTAAAGTGTGATTTTTAAGCAATAATTAAGCAATGGGAATTACATCAGAGAGCGGAAAGTTCAAATATGAATGCCCGTTACAATTTATCAAAAGGGCCCTCACTTGACCAGGATGGCCGAGTGGTTAAGGCGTTGGACTTAAGATCCAATGGACAAATGTCCTCGTGGGTTCAAACCCCACTCCTGGTAATTAAAGTGTGTTTTTTAAGCACTAATTAAGCAATGGGAATTCCGTTGGTGAGCGGAAAGTTCAAATGTGAATGTATGTTACAATCACAAAAACCTCCTCACTTGACCAGGATGGCGAGTGGTTAAGGTGTTGGACTTAAGATCCAATGGACGAATGTCCTCGTGGGTTCAGACCTCACTCCTTGTAATTCAATTGTGGTTTTTAAGTACAAATTAAGCAATGGGAATTACATTAGCGAGCGGTAAGTTCAAAGGTGAATGCCTGTTACAATAACAAAGACCATAGACACTTGACCAGGATGGACGAGTGGTTAAGGCGTTGGACTTAAGATCCAATGGACGAATGTCCTCGTGAGTTCAAACCCCTCTCCTGGCAAATAAAGTGTGATTTTTAAGCAATAATTAAGCAATGGGAATTACATCAGAGAGCGGAAAGTTCAAATATGAATGCCCGTTACAATATCAAAAGGGCCCTCACTTGACCAGGATGGCCGAGTGGTTAAGGCGTTGGACTTAAGATCCAATGGACAAATGTCCTCGTGGGTTCAAACCCCACTCCTGGTAATTAAAGTGTGTTTTTTAAGCACAAATTAAGCAATGGGACTTACATTAGAGAGCGACAAGTTCAAATTTGAATGCATGTTACAATATCAAAAGTGCCCTCAGTTGACCAGGATGGCCGAGTGGTTAAGGCGTTGGACTTAAGATCCAATGGCCTAATGTCCTCGTGGGTTCAAACCCCACTCCTGGTAATTAAAGTGTGTCTTTTAAGCACTAATTAAGCAATGGGAATTCTGTTGGTGAGCGGAAAGTTCAAATGTGAATGTATGTTACAATCACAAGAACGTCCTCACTTGACCAGGATGGCCGAGTGGTTAAGGCGTTGGACTTAAGATCCAATGGACGAATGTCCTCGTGGGTTCAGACCTCACTCCTTGTAATTCAATTGTGGTTTTTAAGTACAAATTAAGCAATGGGAATTACATGAGCGAGCGGTAAGTTCAAAGGTGAATGCCTGTTACAATACCAAAAACCATAGTCACTTGACCAGGATGGCCGAGTGGTTAAGGCGTTGGACTTAAGATCCAATGGACAAATGTCCTCGTGGGTTCAAACCCCACTCCTGGTAATAAAAGTGTGATTTTTAAGCACATATTAAGGAATGGGAATAAAGTTAGCGAGCGGAAAGATCAAATGTGAATGCATGTTAAGATCCAATGGATGAATGTCCTCGTGGGTTCAGACCTCACTCCTTGTAATTCAAATGTGGTTTTTAAGTACAAATTAAGCAATGGGAATTACATTAGCGAGCGGTAAGTTCAAAGGTGAATGCCTGTTACAATAACAAAGACCATAGTCACTTGACCAGGATGGCCGAGTGGTTAAGGCGTTGGACTTAAGATCCAATGGACGAATGTCCTCGTGAGTTCAAACCCCTCTCCTGGCAATTAAAGTGTGATTTTTAAGCAATAATTAAGCAATGGGAATTACATCAGAGAGCGGAAAGTTCAAATATGAATGCCCGTTACAATATCAAAAGGGCCCTCACTTGACCAGGATGGCCGAGTGGTTAAGGCGTTGGACTTAAGATCCAATGGACAAATGTCCTCGTGGGTTCAAACCCCACTCCTGGTAATTAAAGTGTGTTTTTTAAGCACTAATTAAGCAATGGGATTTCCGTTGGTGAGCGGAAAGTTCAAATGTGAATGTATGTTACAATCACAAAAACCTCCTCACTTGACCAGGATGGCGAGTGGTTAAGGTGTTGGACTTAAGATCCAATGGACGAATGTCCTCGTGGGTTCAGACCTCACTCCTTGTAATTCAATTGTGGTTTTTAAGTACAAATTAAGCAATGGGAATTACATTAGCGAGCGGTAAGTTCAAAGGTGAATGCCTGTTACAATAACAAAGACCATAGTCACTTGACCAGGATGGACGAGTGGTTAAGGCGTTGGACTTAAGATCCAATGGACGAATGTCCTCGTGAGTTCAAACCCCTCTCCTGGCAATTAAAGTGTGATTTTTAAGCAATAATTAAGCAATGGGAATTACATCAGAGAGCGGAAAGTTCAAATATGAATGCCCGTTACAATATCAAAAGGGCCCTCACTTGACCAGGATGGCCGAGTGGTTAAGGCGTTGGACTTAAGATCCAATGGACAAATGTCCTCGTGGGTTCAAACCCCACTCCTGGTAATTAAAGTGTGTTTTTTAAGCACAAATTAAGCAATGGGACTTACATTAGAGAGCGACAAGTTCAAATTTGAATGCATGTTACAATATCAAAAGTGCCCTCAGTTGACCAGGATGGCCGAGTGGTTAAGGCGTTGGACTTAAGATCCAATGGCCTAATGTCCTCGTGGGTTCAAACCCCACTCCTGGTAATTAAAGTGTGTCTTTTAAGCACTAATTAAGCAATGGGAATTCTGTTGGTGAGCGGAAAGTTCAAATGTGAATGTATGTTACAATCACAAGAACGTCCTCACTTGACCAGGATGGCTGAGTGGTTAAGGCGTTGGACTTAAGATCCAATGGACGAATGTCCTCGTGGGTTCAGACCTCACTCCTTGTAATTCAATTGTGGTTTTTAAGTACAAATTAAGCAATGGGAATTACATGAGCGAGCGGTAAGTTCAAAGGTGAATGCCTGTTACAATAACAAAGACCATAGTCACTTGACCAGGATGGCCGAGTGGTTAAGGCGTTGGACTTAAGATCCAATGGACAAATGTCCTCGTGGGTTCAAACCCCACTCCTGGTAATAAAAGTGTGATTTTTAAGCACATATTAAGGAATGGGAATAAACTTAGCGAGCGGACAGATCAAATGTGAATGCATGTTATAATAACAAAGACTCCTTCACTTGACCAGGATGGCTGAGTGGTTAAGGCGTTAGACTTAAGATCCAATGGACAAATGTCCTCGTGGGTTCAGACCTCACTCCTTGTAATTCAATTGTGGTTTTTAAGTACAAATTAAGCAATGGGAATTACATTAGCGAGCGGTAAGTTCAAAGGTGAATGCCTGTTACAATAACAAAGACCATAGTCACTTGACCAGGATGGCCGAGTGGTTAAGGCGTTGGACTTAAGATCCAATGGACAAATGTCCTCGTGGGCTCAAACCCCACTCCTGGTAATTAAAGTGTGTTTTTTAAGCACAAATTAAGCAATGGGACTTACATTAGAGAGCGGCAAGTTCAAATTTGAATGCATGTTACAATATCAAAAGTGCCCTCACTTGAGCAGGATGGCCGAGTGGTTAAGGCGTTGGACTTAAGATCCAATGGACAAATGTTCTCGTGGGTTCAAACCCCACTCCTGGTAATTAAATTGTGTTTTTTAAGTACAAATTAAGCAATGAGAATTACATTATAGAGCGGCAAGTTTAAATTTGAATGCATGTTACAATATCAATAGTGCCCTCACTTGACCAGGATGGCGAGTGGTTAAGGTGTTGGACTTAAGATCCAATGGACGAATGTCCTCGTGGGTTCATACCTAACTCCTTGTAATTCAATCTTGGTTTTTAGGTACAAATTAAGCAATGGGAATTACATTAGCGAGCGGTAAGTTCAAAGGTGAATGCCTGTTACAATAACAAAGACCATAGTCACTTGACCAGGATGGCCGAGTGGTTAAGGCGTTGGACTTAAGATCCAATGGACAAATGTCCTCGTGGGTTCAAACCCCACTCCTGGTAATAAAAGTGTGATTTTTAAGCACATATTAAGGAATGGGAATAAACTTAGCGAGCGGAAAGATCAAATGTGAATGCATGTTATAATAACAAAGACTCCTTCACTTGACCAGGATGGCCGAGTGGTTAAGGCGTTGGACTTAAGATCCAATGGACAAATGTCCTCGTGGGTTCAAACCCCACTCCTGGTAATTAAATTGTGTTTTTTAAGTACAAATTAAGCAATGAGAATTACATTAGAGAGCGGCAAGTTTAAATTTGAATGCATGTTACAATATCAAAAGTGCCCTCACTTGACCAGGATGGCCGAGTGGTTAAGGTGTTGGACTTAAGATCCAATGGACGAATGTTCTCGTGGGTTCAGACCTCACTCCTTGTAATTCAATCGTGGTTTTTAGGTACAAATTAAGCAATGGGAATTACATTAGCGAGCGGTAAGTTCAAAGGTGAATGCCTGTTACAATAACAAAGACCATAGTCACTTGACCAGGATGGCCGAGTGGTTAAGGCGTTGGACTTAAGATCCAATGGACAAATGTCCTCGTGGGTTCAAACCCCACTCCTGGTAATTAAAGTGTGTTTTTTAAGCACTAATTAAGCAATGGGAAATCCGTTGCTGAGCGGAAAGTTCAAATGTGAATGTATGTATGTTACAATCACAAAAACCTCCTCACTTGACCAGGATGGCCGAGTGGTTAAGGCGTTGGACTTAAGATCCAATGGACGAATGTCCTCGTGGGTTCAGACCTCCCTCCTTGTAATTCAATTGTGGTTCTTAAGTACAAATTAAGCAATGGGAATTACATGAGCGAGCGGTAAGTTCAAAGGTGAATGCCTGTTACAATAACAATGCCCATACTCACTTGACCAGGATGGCTGAGTGGTTAAGGCATTGGACTTAAGATCCAATGGACGAATGTCCTCGTGGGTTCAAACCCCACTCCTGGTAATTAAAGTGTGTTTTTTAAGCACTAATTAAGCAATGGGAATTCCGTTGGTGAGCGGAAAGTTCAAATGTGAATGTATGTTACAATCACAAAAACCTCCTCACTTGACCAGGATGGCGAGTGGTTAAGGCGTTGGACTTAAGATCCAATGGACGAATGTCCTCGTGGGTTCAGACCTCACTCCTTGTAATTCAAATGTGGTTTTTAAGTACAAATTAAGCAATGGGAATTACATTAGCGAGCGGTAAGTTCAAAGGTGAATGCCTGTTACAATAACAAAGACCATAGTCACTTGACCAGGATGGCCGAGTGGTTAAGGCGTTGGACTTAAGATCCAATGGACGAATGTCCTCGTGGGTTCAAACCCCTCTCCTGGTAATTAAAGTGTGTTTTTTAAGCAATAATTAAGCAATGGGAAATACATTAGAGAGCGGACATTTGAATGCATGTTACAATATCAAAAGGGCCCTCACTTGACCAGGATGGCCGAGTGGTTAAGGCGTTGGACTTAAAATCCAATGGACAAATGTCCTCGTGGGTTCAAACCCCACTCCTGGTAATTAAAGTGTGTTTTTTAAGCACTAATTAAGCAATGGGAATTCCGTTGGTGAGCGGAAAGTTCAAATGTGAATGTATGTTACAATCACAAAAACCTCCTCACTTGACCAGGATGGCGAGTGGTTAAGGTGTTGGACTTAAGATCCAATGGACGAATGTCCTCGTGGGTTCAGACCTCACTCCTTGTAATTCAATTGTGGTTTTTAAGTACAAATTAAGCAATGGGAATTATATTAGCGAGCGGTAAGTTCAAAGGTGAATGCCTGTTACAATAACAAAGACCATAGGCACTTGACCAGGATGGACGAGTGGTTAAGGCGTTGGACTTAAGATCCAATGGACGAATGTCCTTGTGAGTTCAAACCCCTCTCCTGGCAATTAAAGTGTGATTTTTAAGCAATAATTAAGCAAAGGGAATTACATTAGAGAGCGAAAGTTCAAATATGAATGCCCGTTACAATATCAAAAGGGCCCTCACTTGACCAGGATGGCAGAGTGGTTAAGGCGTTGTACTTAAGATCCAATGGACAAATGTCCTCGTGGGTTCAAACCCCACTCCTGGTAATTAAAGAGTGTTTTTTAAGCACAAATTAAGCAATGGGACTTACATTAGAGAGCGACAAGTTCAAATTTGAATGCATGTTACAATATCAAAAGTGCCCTCAGTTGAACAGGATGGCCGAGTGGTTAAGGCGTTGGACTTAAGATCCAATGGCCTAATGTCCTCGTGGGTTCAAACCTCACTCCTGGTAATTAAAGTGTGTCTTTTAAGCACTAATTAAGCAATGGGAATTCTGTTGGTGAGCGGAAAGTTCAAATGTGAATGTTTGTTACAATCACAAGAACGTCCTCACTTGACCAGGATGGCCGAGTGGTTAAGGCGTTGGACTTAAGATCCAATGGACGAATGTCCTCGTGGGTTCAGACCTCACTCCTTGTAATTCAATTGTGGTTTTTAAGTACAAATTAAGCAATGGGAATTACATTAGCGAGCGGTAAGTTCAAAGGTGAATGCCTGTTACAATAACAAAGACCATAGTCACTTGACCAGGATGGCCGAGTGGTTAAGGCGTTGGACTTAAGATCCAATGGACAAATGTCCTCGTGGGTTCAAACCCCACTCCTGGTAATAAAAGTGTGATTTTTAAGCACATATTAAGGAATGGGAATAAAGTTAGCGAGCGGAAAGATCAAATGTGAATGCATGTTATAATAACAAAGACTCCTTCACTTGACCAGGATGGCCGAGTGGTTAAGGCGTTGGACTTAAGATCCAATGGACAAATGTCCTCGTGGGCTCAAACCCCACTCCTGGTAATTAAAGTGTGTTTTTTAAGCACAAATTAAGCAATGGGACTTACATTAGAGAGCGGCAAGTTCAAATTTGAATGCATGTTACAATATCAAAAGTGCCCTCACTTGACCAGGATGGCCGAGTGGTTAAGGCGTTGGACTTAAGATCCAATGGACAAATGTCCTCGTGGGTTCAAACCCCACTCATGGTAATTAAATTGTGTTTTTTAAGTACAAATTAAGCAATGAGAATTACATTAGAGAGCGGCAAGTTTAAATTTGAATGCATGTTACAATATCAAAAGTGCCCTCACTTGACCAGGATGGCGAGTGGTTAAGGTGTTGGACTTAAGATCCAATGGACGAATGTCCTCGTGGGTTCAGACCTCACTCCTTGTAATTCAATCGTGGTTTTTAGGTACAAATTAAGCAATGGGAATTACATTAGCGAGCGGTAAGTTCAAAGGTGAATGCCTGTTACAATAACAAAGACCATAGTCACTTGACCAGGATGGCCGAGTGGTTAAGGCGTTGGACTTAAGATCCAATGGACGAATGTCCTCGTGGGTTCAGACCTCACTCCTTGTAATTCAATTGTGGTTTTTAAGCACAAATTAAGCAATGGGACTTACATTAGAGAGCGGCAAGTTCAAATTTGAATGCATGTTACAATATCAAAAGGGCCCTCACTTGACCAGGATGGCCGAGTGGTTAAGGCGTTGGACTTAAGATCCAATGGATGAATGTCCTCGTGGGTTCAAACCCCACTCCTGGTAATTAAAGTGTGTTTTTTAAGCACTAATTAAGCAATGGGAATTCCATTGGTGAGCGGAAAGTTCAAATGTGAATGTATGTATGTTACAATCACAAAAACCTCCTCACTTGACCAGGATGGCCGAGTGGTTAAGGCGTTGGACTTAAGATCCAATGGACGAATGTCCTCCTGGGTTCAGACCTCACTCCTTGTAATTCAATTGTGGTTCTTAAGTACAAATTAAGCAATGGGAATTACATGAGTGAGTGGTAAGTTCAAAGGTGAATGCCTGTTAAAATAACAAAGCCCATACTCACTTGACCAGGATGGCCGAGTGGTTAAGGCGCTGGACTTAAGAACCAATGGACGAATGTCCTCGTGGGTTCAAACCCCACTCCTGGTAATTAAAGTGTGTTTTTTAAGCACAAATTAAGCAATGGGACTTACATTAGAGAGTGGCAAGTTCAAATTTGAATGCATGTTACAATATCAAAAGGGCCCTCACTTGACCAGGATGGCCGAGTGGTTAAGGCGTTGGACTTAAGATCCAATGGACGAATGTCCTCGTGGGTTCAAACCCCACTCCTGGTAATTAAAGTGTGTTTTTTAAGCACTAATTAAGCAATGGGAATTCCGTTGGTGAGCGGAAAGTTCAAATGTGAATGTATGTTACAATCACAAAAACCTCCTCACTTGACCAGGATGGCGAGTGGTTAAGGCGTTGGACTTAAGATCCAATGGACGAATGTCCTCGTGGGTTCAGACCTCACTCCTTGTAATTCAATTGTGGTTTTTAAGTACAAATTAAGCGATGGGAATTACATTAGCGAGCGGTAAGTTCAAAGGTGAATGCCTGTTACAATAACAAAGACAATAGGCACTTGACCAGGATGGCCGAGTGGTTAAGGCGTTGGACTAAAGATCCAATGGCCGAATGTCCTCGTGGGTTCAAACCCCTCTCCTGGCAATTGAAGTGTGATTTTTAAGCAATAATTAAGCAATGGGAATTACATTAGAGAGCGGAAAGTTCAAATATGAATGCCTGTTACAATATCAAAAGGGCCCTCACTTGACCAGGATGGCCGAGTGGTTAAGGCGTTGGACTTAAGATCCAATGGACAAATGTCCTCGTGGGTTCAAACCCCACTCCTGGTAATTAAAGAGTGTTTTTTAAGCACAAATTAAGCAATGGGACTTACATTAGAGAGCGGCAAGTTCAAATTTGAATGCATGTTACAATATCAAAAGTGCCCTCACTTGACCAGGATGGCCGACTGGTTAAGGCGTTGGACTTAAGATCCAATGGACGAATGTCCTCGTGGGTTCAAACCCCACTCCTGGTAATTAAAGTGTGTTTTTTAAGCACTAATTAAGCAATGGGAAATCCGTTGGTGAGCGGAAAGTTCAAATGTGAATGTATGTATGTTACAATCACAAAAACCTCCTCACTTGACCAGGATGGCCGAGTGGTTAAGGCGTTGGACTTAAGATCCAATGGACGAATGTCCTCGTGGGTTCAGACCTCCCTCCTTGTAATTCAATTGTGGTTCTTAAGTACAAATAAAGCAATGGGAATTACATGAGCGAGCGGTAAGTTCAAAGGTGAATGCCTGTTACAATAACAATGCCCATACTCACTTGACCAGGATGGCTGAGTGGTTAAGGCGTTGGACTTAAGATCCAATGGACAAATGTCCTCGTGGGTTCAAACCCCACTCCTGGTAATTAAAGTGTGTTTTTTAAGCACAAATTAAGCAATGGGACTTACATTAGAGAGCGGCAAGTTCAAATTTGAATGCATGTTACAATATCAAAAGGGCCCTCACTTGACCAGGATGGCCGAGTGGTTAAGGCGTTGGACTTAAGATCCAATGGACGAATGTCCTCGTGGGTTCAAACCCCACTCCTGGTAATTAAAGTGTGTTTTTTAAGCACTAATTAAGCAATGGGAATTCCGTTGGTGAGCGGAAAGTTCAAATGTGAATGTATGTTACAATCACAAAAACCTCCTCACTTGACCAGGATGGCCGAGTGGTTATGGCTTTGGACTTAAGATCCAATGGACGAATGTCCTCGTGGGTTCAAACCCCACTCCTGGTAATTAAAGTGTGTTTTTTAAGCACTAATTAAGCAATGGGAATTCCATTGGTGAGCGGAAAGTTCAAATGTGAATGTATGTATGTTACAATCACAAAAACCTCCTCACTTGACCAGGATGGCCGACTGGTTAAGGCGTTGGACTTAAGATCCAATGGACGAATGTCCTTGTCGGTTCAGACCTCACTCCTTGTAATTCAATTGTGGTTCTTAAGTACAAATTAAGCAATGGGAATTACATGAGTGAGTGGTAAGTTCAAAGGTGAATGCCTGTTACAATAACAAAGCCCATACTCACTTGACCAGGATGGCCGAGTGGTTAAGGCGCTGGACTTAAGAACCAATGGACGAATGTCCTCGTGGGTTCAAACCCCACTCCTGGTAATTAAAGTGTGTTTTTTAAGCACAAATTAAGCAATGGGACTTACATTAGAGAGTGGCAAGTTCAAATTTGAATGCATGTTACAATATCAAAAGGGCCCTCACTTGACCAGGATGGCCGAGTGGTTAAGGCGTTGGACTTAAGATCCAATGGACGAATGTCCTCGTGGGTTCAAACCCCACTCCTGGTAATTAAAGTGTGTTTTTTAAGCACTAATTAAGCAATGGGAATTCCGTTGGTGAGCGGAAAGTTCAAATGTGAATGTATGTTACAATCACAAAAACCTCCTCACTTGACCAGGATGGCGAGTGGTTAAGGCGTTGGACTTAAGATCCAATGGACGAATGTCCTCGTGGGTTCAGACCTCACTCCTTGTAATTCAATTGTGGTTTTTAAGTACAAATTAAGCGATGGGAATTACATTAGCGAGCGGTAAGTTCAAAGGTGAATGCCTGTTACAATAACAAACACAATAGGCACTTGACCAGGATGGCCGAGTGGTTAAGGAGTTGGACTAAAGATCCAATGGCCGAATGTCCTCGTGGGTTCAAACCCCTCTCCTGGCAATTAAAGTGTGATTTTTAAGCAATAATTAAGCAATGGGAATTACATTAGAGAGCGGAAAGTTCAAATATGAATGCCCGTTACAATATCAAAAGGGCCCTCACTTGACCAGGATGGCAGAGTGGTTAAGGCGTTGGACTTAAGATCCAATGGACAAATGTCCTCGTGGGTTCAAACCCCACTCCTGGTAATTAAAGAGTGTTTTTTAAGCACAAATTAAGCAATGGGACTTACATTAGAGAGCGGCAAGTTCAAATTTGAATGCATGTTACAATATCAAAAGTGCCCTAACTTGACCAGGATGGCCGACTGGTTAAGGCGTTGGACTTAAGATCCAATGGACGAATGTCCTCGTGGGTTCAAACCCCACTCCTGGTAATTAAAGTGTGTTTTTTAAGCACTAATTAAGCAATGGGAATTACATGAGCGAGCGGTAAGTTCAAAGGTGAATGCCTGTTACAATAACAAAGACAATAGGCACTTCACCAGGATGGCCGAGTGGTTAAGGCGTTGGACTAAAGATCCAATGGCCGAATGTCCTCGTGGGTTCAAACCCCTCTCCTGGCAATTGAATGTGATTTTTAAGCAATAATTAAGCAATGGGAATTACATTAGAGAGCGGAAAGTTCAAATATGAATGCCCGTTACAATATCAAAAGGGCCCTCACTTGACCAGGATGGCCGAGTGGTTAAGGCGTTGGACTTAAGATCCAATGGACAAATGTCCTCGTGGGTTCAAACCCCACTCCTGGTAATTAAAGAGTGTGTTTTAAGCACAAATTAAGCAATGAGACTTACATTAGAGAGCGGCAAGTTCAAATTTGAATGCATGTTACAATATCAAAAGTGCCCTCACTTGACCAGGATGGCCGACTGGTTAAGGCGTTGGACTTAAGATCCAATGGACGAATGTCCTCGTGGGTTCAGACCTCACTCCTTGTAATTCAAATGTGGTTTTTAAGTACAAATTAAGCAATGGGAATTACATTAGCGAGCGGTAAGTTCAAAGGTGAATGCCTGTTACAATAACAAAGACCATAGTCACTTGAAAAGGATGGCCGAGTGTTTAAGGCGTTGGACTTAAGATCCAATGGATGAATGTCCTCGTGGGTTCAAACCCCTCTCCTGGTAATTAAAGTGTGTTTTTAAGCAATAATTAAGCAATGGGAATTCCGTTGGTGAGCGGAAAGTTCAAATGTGAATGTATGTTACAAACACAAAAACCTCCTCACTTGACCAGGATGGCGAGTGGTTAAGGTGTTGGACTTAAGATCCAATGGACGAATGTCCTCCTGGGTTCAGACCTCACTCCTTGTAATTCAATTGTGGTTTTTAAGTACAAATTAAGCAATGGGAATTACATTAGCGAGCGGTAAGTTCAAAGGTGAATGCCTGTTACAATAACAAAGACCATAGTCACTTGACCAGGATGGACGAGTGGTTAAGGCGTTGGACTTAAGATCCAATGGATGAATGTCCTCGTGAGTTCAAACCCCTCTCCTGGCAATTAAAGTGTGATTTTTAAGCAATAATTAAGCAATGGGAATTACATCAGAGAGCGGAAAGTTCAAATATGAATGCCCGTTACAATATCAAAAGGGCCCTCACTTGACCAGGATGGCCGAGTGGTTAAGGCGTTGGACTTAAGATCCAATGGACAAATGCCCTCGTGGGTTCAAACCCCACTCCTGGTAATTAAAGTGTGTTTTTTAAGCACAAATTAAGCAATGGGACTTACATTAGAGAGCGACAAGTTCAAATTTGAATGCATGTTACAATATCAAAAGTGCCCTCAGTTGACCAGGATGGCCAAGTGGTTAAGGCGTTGGACTTAAGATCCAATGGCCTAATGTCCTCGTGGGTTCAAACCCCACTCCTGGTAATTAAAGTGTGTCTTTTAAGCACTAATTAAGCAATGGGAATTCTGTTGGTGAGCGGAAAGTTCAAATGTGAATGTATGTTACAATCACGAGAAAGTCCTCACTTGACCAGGATGGCCGAGTGGTTAAGGCGTTGGACTTAAGATCCAATGGATGAATGTCCTCGTGGGTTCAGACCTCACTCCTTGTAATTCAATTGTGGTTTTTAAGTACAAATTAAGCAATGGGAATTACATGAGCGAGCGGTAAGTTCAAAGGTGAATGCCTGTTACAATAACAAAGACAATAGGCACTTGACCAGGATGGCCGAGTGGTTAAGGAGTTGGACTAAAGATCCAATGGCCGAATGTCCTCGTGGGTTCAAACCCCTCTCCTGGCAATTAAAGTGTGATTTTTAAGCAATAATTAAGCAATGGGAATTACATTAGAGAGCGGAAAGTTCAAATATGAATGCCCGTTACAATATCAAAAGGGCCCTCACTTGACCAGGATGGCCGAGTGGTTAAGGCGTTGGACTTAAGATCCAATGGACAAATGTCCTCGTGGGTTCAAACCCCACTCCTGGTAATTAAAGAGTGTTTTTTAAGCACAAATTAAGCAATGGGACTTACATTAGAGAGCGGCAAGTTCAAATTTGAATGCATGTTACAATATCAAAAGTGCCCTAACTTGACCAGGATGGCCGACTGGTTAAGGCGTTGGACTTAAGATCCAATGGACGAATGTCCTCGTGGGTTCAAACCCCACTCCTGGTAATTAAAGTGTGTTTTTTAAGCACTAATTAAGCAATGGGAATTACATGAGTGAGCGGTAAGTTCAAAGGTGAATGCCTGTTACAATAACAAAGACAATAGGCACTTGACCAGGATGGCCGAGTGGTTAAGGCGTTGGACTAAAGATCCAATGGCCGAATGTCCTCGTGGGTTCAAACCCCTCTCCTGGCAATTGAAGTGTGATTTTTAAGCAATAATTAAGCAATGGGAATTACATTAGAGAGCGGAAAGTTCAAATATGAATGCCCGTTACAATATCAAAAGGGCCCTCACTTGACCAGGATGGCCGAGTGGTTAAGGCGTTGGACTTAAGATCCAATGGACAAATGTCCTCGTGGGTTCAAACCCCACTCCTGGTAATTAAAGAGTGTTTTTTAAGCACAAATTAAGCAATGGGACTTACATTAGAGAGCGGCAAGTTCAAATTTGAATGCATGTTACAATATCAAAAGTGCCCTCACTTGACCAGGATGGCCGACTGGTTCAGGCGTTGGACTTAAGATCCAATGGACGAATGTCCTCGTGGGTTCAGACCTCACTCCTTGTAATTCAAATGTGGTTTTTAAGTACAAATTAAGCAATGGGAATTACATTAGCGAGCGGTAAGTTCAAAGGTGAATGCCTGTTACAATAACAAAGACCATAGTCACTTGAAAAGGATGGCCGAGTGTTTAAGGCGTTGGACTTAAGATCCAATGGATGAATGTCCTCGTGGGTTCAAACCCCTCTCCTGGTAATTAAAGTGTGTTTTTAAGCAATAATTAAGCAATGGGAATTACATTAGAGAGCGGAAATTTGAATGCATGTTACAATATCAAAAGGGCCCTCACTTGACCAGGATGGCCGAGTGGTTAAGGCGTTGGACTTAAGATCCAATGGACAAATGTCCTCGTGGGTTCAAACCCCACTCCTGGTAATTAAAGTGTGTTTTTTAAGCACTAATTAAGCAATGGGAATTCTGTTGGTGAGCGGAAAGTTCAAATGTGAATGTATGTTACAATCACAAAAACCTCCTCACTTGACCAGGATGGCGAGTGGTTAAGGTGTTGGACTTAAGATCCAATGGACGAATGTCCTCGTGGGTTCAGACCTCACTCCTTGTAATTCAATTGTGGTTTTTAAGTACAAATTAAGCAATGGGAATTACATTAGCGAGCGGTAAGTTCAAAGGTGAATGCCTGTTACAATAACAAAGAACATAGTCACTTGACCAGGATGGACGAGTGGTTAAGGCGTTGGACTTAAGATCCAATGGACGAATGTCCTCGTGAGTTCAAACCCCTCTCCTGGCAATTAAAGTGTGATTTTTAAGCAATAATTAAGCAATGGGAATTACATCAGAGAGCGGAAAGTTCAAATATGAATGCCCGTTACAATATCAAAAGGGCCCTCACTTGACCAGGATGGCCGAGTGGTTAAGGCGTTGGACTTAAGATCCAATGGACAAATGTCCTCGTGGGTTCAAACCCCACTCCTGGTAATTAAAGTGTGTTTTTTAAGCACAAATTAAGCAATGGGACTTACATTAGAGAGCGACAAGTTCAAATTTGAATGCATGTTACAATATCAAAAGTGCCCTCAGTTGACCAGGATGGCCAAGTGGTTAAGGCGTTGGACTTAAGATCCAATGGACAAATGTCCTCGTGGGTTCAAACCCCACTCCTGGTAATTAAAGTGTGTCTTTTAAGCACTAATTAAGCAATGGGAATTCTGTTGGTGAGCGGAAAGTTCAAATGTGAATGTATGTTACAATCACAAGAAAGTCCTCACTTGACCAGGATGGCCGAGTGGTTAAGGCGTTGGACTTAAGATCCAATGGACGAATGTCCTCGTGGGTTCAGACCTCACTCCTTGTAATTCAATTGTGGTTTTTAAGTACAAATTAAGCAATGGGAATTACATGAGCGAGCGGTAAGTTCAAAGGTGAATGCCTGTTACAATAACAAAGACCATAGTCACTTGACCAGGATGGCCGAGTGGTTAAGGCGTTGGACTTAAGATCCAATGGACAAATGTCCTCGTGGGTTCAAACCCCACTCCTGGTAATAAAAGTGTGATTTTTAAGCACATATTAAGGAATGGGAATAAAGTTAGCGAGCGGAAAGATCAAATGTGAATGCATGTTATAATAACAAAGACTCCTTCACTTGACCAGGATGGCTGAGTGGTTAAGGCGTTGGACTTAAGATCCAATGGACAAATGTCCTCGTGGGTTCAGACCTCACTCCTTGTAATTCAATTGTGGTTTTTAAGTACAAATTAAGCAATGGGAATTACATTAGCGAGCGGTAAGTTCAAAGGTGAATGCCTGTTACAATAACAAAGACCATAGTCACTTGACCAGGATGGCCGAGTGGTTAAGGCGTTGGACTTAAGATCCAATGGACGAATGTCCTCGTGGGTTCAAACCCCTCTCCTGGCAATTAAAGTGTGATTTTTAAGCAATGGGAATTACATTAGAGAGCGGCAAGTTCAAATTTGAATGCATGTTACAATATCAAAAGGGCCCTCACTTGACCAGGATGGCCGAGTGGTTAAGGAGTTGGACTTAAGATCCAATGGACGAATGTCCTCGTGGGTTCAAACCTCACTCCTGGTAATTAAAGTGTGTCTTTTAAGCACTAATTAAGCAATGGGAATTCCGTTGGTGAGCGGAAAGTTCAAATGTGAATGTATGTTACAATCACAAAAACCTCCTCACTTGACCAGGATGGCGAGTGGTTAAGGCGTTGGACTTAAGATCCAATGGACGAATGTCCTCGTGGGTTCAGACCTCACTCCTTGTAATTCAATTGTGGTTTTTAAGTACAAATTAAGCGATGGGAATTACATTAGCGAGCGGTAAGTTCAAAGGTGAATGCCTGTTACAATAACAAAGACCATAGTCACTTGACCAGGATGGCCGAGTGGTTAAGGCGTTGGACTTAAGATCCAATGGACGAATGTCCTCGTGGGTTCACACCCCTCTCCTGGCAATTAAAGTGTGATTTTTAAGCAATAATTAAGCAATGGGACTTACATTAGAGAGCGGAAAGTTCAAATATGAATGCCTGTTACAATATCAAAAGGGCCCTCACTTGACCAGGATGGCCGACTGGTTAAGGCGTTGGACTTAAAGTCCAATGGACGAATGTCCTCGTAGGTTCAAACCCCACTCCTGGTAATTAAAGTGTGTTTTTTAAGCACTAATTAAGCAATGGGAATTCCTTTGGTGAGCGGAAAGTTCAAATGTGAATGTATGTATGTTACAATCACAAAAACCTCCTCACTTGACCAGAATGGCCGAGTGGTTAAGGCGTTGGACTTAAGATCCAATGGACGAATGTCCTCGTGGGTTCAGACCTCCCTCCTTGTAATTCAGTTGTGGTTCTTAAGTACAAATTAAGCAATGGGAATTACATGAGCGAGCGGTAAGTTCAAAGGTGAATGCCTGTTACAATAACAATGCCCATACTCACTTGACCAGGATGGCTGAGTGGTTAAGGCGTTGGACTTAAGATCCAATGGACAAATGTCCTCGTGGGTTCAAACCCCACTCCTGGTAATTAAAGTGTGTTTTTTAAGCACAAATTAAGCAATGGGACTTACATTAGAGAGCGGCAAGTTCAAATTTGAATGCATGTTACAATATCAAAAGGGCCCTCACTTGACCAGGATGGCCGAGTGGTTAAGGCGTTGGACTTAAGATCCAATGGACGAATGTCCTCGTGGGTTCAAACCCCACTCCTGGTAATTAAAGTGTGTTTTTTAAGCACTAATTAAGCAATGGAAATTCCGTTGGTGAGCGGAAAGTTCAAATGTGAATGTATGTTACAATCACAAAAACCTCCTCACTTAACCAGGATGGCGAGTGGTTAAGGCGTTGGACGTAAGATCCAATGGACGAATGTCCTCGTGGGTTCAGACCTCACTCCTTGTAATTCAAATGTGGTTTTTAAGTACAAATTAAGCAATGGGAATTACATTAGCGAGCGGACATTTGAATGCATGTTACAATATCAAAAGGGCCCTCACTTGACCAGGATGGCCGAGTGGTTAAGGCGTTGGACTTAAGATCCATTGGACAAATGTCCTCGTGGGTTCAAACCCCACTCCTGGTAATTAAAGTGTGTTTTTTAAGCACTAATTAAGCAATGGGAATTCCGTTGGTGAGCGGAAAGTTCAAATGTGAATGTATGTTACAATCACAAAAACCTCCTCACTTGACCAGGATGGCGAGTGGTTAAGGTGTTGGACTTAAGATCCAATGGACGAATGTCCTCGTGGGTTCAGACCTCACTCCTTGTAATTCAATTGTGGTTTTTAAGTACAAATTAAGCAATGGGAATTATATTAGCGAGTGGTAAGTTCAAAGGTGAATGCCTGTTACAATAACAAAGACCATAGTCACTTGACCAGGATGGACGAGTGGTTAAGGCGTTGGACTTAAGATCCAATGGACGAATGTCCTCGTGAGTTCAAACCCCTCTCCTGGCAATTAAAGTGTGATTTTTAAGCAATAATTAAGCAAAGGGAATTACATTAGAGAGCGGAAAGTTCAAATATGAATGCCCGTTACAATATCAATAGGCCTCTCACTTGACCAGGATGGCAGAGTGGTTAAGGCTTTGGACTTAAGATCCAATGGACAAATGTCCTCGTGGGTTCAAACCCCACTCCTGGTAATTAAAGTGTGTTTTTTAAGCACAAATTAAGCAATGGGACTTACATTAGAGAGCGACAAGTTCAAATTTGAATGCATGTTACAATATCAAAAGTGCCCTCAGTTGAACAGGATGGCCGAGTGGTTAAGGTGTTGGACTTAAGATCCAATGGACGAATGTCCTCGTGGGTTCAGACCTCACTCCTTGTAATTCAATTGTGGTTTTTAAGTACAAATTTAGCAATGGGAATTACATTAGCGAGCGGTAAGTTCAAAGGTGAATGCCTGTTACAATAACAAAGACCATAGTCACTTGACCAGGATGGCCGAGTGGTTAAGGCGTTGGACTTAAGATCCAATGGACAAATGTCCTCGTGGGTTCAAACCCCACTCCTGGTAATAAAAGTGTGATTTTTAAGCACATATTAAGGAATGAGAATAAAGTTAGCGAGCGGAAAGATCAAATGTGAATGCATGTTATAATAACAAAGACTCCTTCACTTGACCAGGATGGCCGAGTGGTTAAGGCGTTGGACTTAAGATTCAATGGACAAATGTCCTCGTGGGCTCAAACCCCACTCCTGGTAATTAAAGTGTGTTTTTTAAGCACAAATTAAGCAATGGGACTTACATTAGAGAGCGGCAAGTTCAAATTTGAATGCATGTTACAATATCAAAAGTGCCCTCACTTGACCAGGATGGCCGAGTGGTTAAGGCGAGGACAAATGTCCTCGTGGGTTCAAACCCCACTCCTGGTAATTAAAGTGTGTTTTTTAAGCACTAATTAAGCAATGGGAATTCCTTTGGTGAGCGGAAAGTTCAAATGTGAATGTATGTATGTTACAATCACAAAAACATCCTCACTTGACCAGGATGGCCGAGTGGTTAAGGCGTTGGACTTAAGATCCAATGGACGAATGTCCTCGTGGGTTCAGACCTCACTCCTTGTAATTCAATTGTGGTTCTTAAGTACAAATTAAGCAATGGGAATTACATGAGCGAGCGGTAAGTTCAAAGGTGAATGCCTGTTACAATAACAATGCCCATACTCACTTGACCAGGATGGCTGAGTGGTTAAGGCGTTGGACTTAAGATCCAATGGACAAATGTCCTCGTGGGTTCTAACCCCACTCCTGGTAATTAAAGTGTGTTTTTTAAGCACAAATTAAGCAATGGGACTTACATTAGAGAGCGGCAAGTTCAAATTTGAATGCATGTTACAATATCAAAAGGGCCCTCACTTGACCAGGATGGCCGAGTGGTTAAGGCGTTGGACTTAAGATCCAATGGACGAATGTCCTCGTGGGTTCAAACCCCACTCCTGGTAATTAAAGTGTGTTTTTTAAGCACTAATTAAGCAATGGGAATTCCGTTGGTGAGCGGAAAGTTCAAATGTGAATGTATGTTACAATCACAAAAACCTCCTCACTTGACCAGGATGGCGAGTGGTTAAGGCGTTGGACTTAAGATCCAATGAACTAATGTCCTCGTGGGTTCAGACCTCACTCCTTGTAATTCAAATGTGGTTTTTAAGTACAAATTAAGCAATGGGAATTACATTAGCGAGCGGTAAGTTCAAAGGTGAATGCCCGTTACAATAACAAAGACCATAGTCACTTGACCAGGATGGTCGAGTGGTTAAGGCGTTGGACTTAAGATCCAATGGACGAATGTCCTCGTGGGTTCAAACCCCTCTCCTGGTAATTAAAGTGTGTTTTTAAGCAATAATTAAGCAATGGGAATTACATTAGAGAGCGGAAATTTGAATGCATGTTACAATATCAAACGGGCCCTCACTTGACCAGGATGGCCGAGTGGTTAAGGCGTTGGACTTAAGATCCAATGGACGAATGTCCTCGTGAGTTCAAACCCCTCTCCTGGCAATTAAAGTGTGATTTTTAAGCAATAATTAAGCAATGGGAATTACATTAGAGAGCGGAAAGTTCAAATATGAATGCCCGTTACAATATCAAAAGGGCCCTCACTTGACCAGGATGGCCGAGTGGTTAAGGCGTTGGTCTTAAGATCCAATGGACAAATGTCCTCGTGGGTTCAAACCCCACGCCTGGTAATTAAAGTGTGTTTTTTAAGCACTAATTAAGCAATGGGAATTCCGTTGGTGAGCGGAAAGTTCAAATGTGATTGTATGTATGTTACAATCACAAAAACCTCCTCACTTGACCAGGATGGCGAGTGGTTAAGGCGTTGGGCTTAAGATCCAATGGACGAATGTCCTCGTGGGTTCAGACCTCACTCCTTGTAATTCAATTGTGGTTCTTAAGTACAAATTAAGCAATGGGAATTACATTAGCGAGCGGTAAGTTCAAAGGTGAATGCCTGTTACAATAACAAAGACCATAGTCACTTGACCAGGATGGCCGAGTGGTTAAGGCGTTGGACTTAAGATCCAATGGACGAATGTCCTCGTGGGTTCAAACCCCTCTCCTGGTAATTAAAGTGTGATTTTTAAGCAATAATTAAGCAATGGGAATTACATTAGAGAGCGGAAAGTTCAAATATGAATGCCGGTTACAATAACAAACTTTATCCTCAATTGACCAGGATGGCCGAGTGATTAAGGCGTTAGACTTAAGCTCCAATGGACAAATGTCCTCGTGGGTTCAAACCCCACTCCTGGTAATTAAATTGTGTTTTTTAAGTACAAATTAAGCAATGAGAATTACATTAGAGAGCGGCAAGTTCAAATTTGAATGCATGTTACAATATCAAAAGTGCCCTCACTTGACCAGGATGGCGAGTGGTTAAGGTGTTGGAGTTAAGATCCAATGGACGAATGTCCTCGTGGGTTCAGACCTCACTCCTTGTAATTCAATCGTGGTTTTTAGGTACAAATTAAGCAATGGGAATTACATTAGCGAGCGGTAAGTTCAAAGGTGAATGCCTGTTACAATAACAAAGACCATAGTCACTTGACCAGGATGGCCGAGTGGTTAAGGCGTTGGACTTAAGATCCAATGGACAAATGTCCTCGTGGGTTCAAACCCCACTCCTGGTAATAAAAGTGTGATTTTTAAGCACATATTAAGGAATGGGAATAAACTTAGCGAGCGGAAAGATCAAATGTGAATGCATGTTATAATAACAAAGACTCCTTCACTTGACCAGGATGGCCGAGTGGTTAAGGCGTTGGACTTAAGATCCAATGGACAAATGTCCTCGTGGGTTCAAACCCCACTCCTGGTAATTAAAGTGTTTTTTAAGCACAAATTAAGCAATGGGACTTACATTAGAGAGCGGCAAGTTCAAATTTGAATGCATGTTACAATATCAAAAGTGCCCTCACTTGACCAGGATGGCCGAGTGGTTAAGGCGTTGGACTTAAGATCCAATGGACGAATGTCCTTGTGGGTTCAAACCCCACTCCTGGTAATTAAAGTGTGTTTTTTAAGCACTAATTAAGCAATGGGAATTACATGAGCGAGCGGCAAGTTCAAATTTGAATGGATGTTACAATATCAAAAGGGCCCTCACTTCACCAGGATGGCCGAGTGGTTAAGGCGTTGGGCTTAAGATCCAATGGACGAATGTCCTCGTGGGTTCAAACCCCTCTCCTGGTAATTAAAGTGTGGTTTTTAAGCAATATTTAAGCAATGGGAATTACATTAGAGAGCGGAAAGTTCAAATATGAATGCCCGTTACAATAACAAACTTTATCCTCAATTGACCAGGATGGCCGAGTGGTTAAGGCGTTAGACTTAAGCTCCAATGGACAAATGTCCTCGTGGGTTCAAACCCCACTCCCGGTAATTAAATTGTGTTTTTTAAGTACAAATTAAGCAATGACAATTACATTAGAAAGCGGCAAGTTCAAAGGTGAATGCCTGTTACAATAACAAAGACCATAGTCACTTGACCAGGATGGCCGAGTGGTTAAGGCGTTGGACTTAAGATCCAATGGACGAATGTCCTCGTGGGTGCAAACCCCTCTCCTGGTAATTAAAGTGTGATTTTTAAGCAATAATTAAGCAATGGGAATTACATTAGAGAGCGGAAAGTTCAAATATGAATGCCCGTTACAATAACAAACTTTATCCTCACTTGACCAGGATGGCCGAGTGGTTAAGGCGTTAGACTTAAGCTCCAATGGACAAATGTCATCGTGGGTTCAAACCCCACTCCTGGTAATTAAATTGTGTTTTTTTAAGTACAAATTAAGCAATGAGAATTACATTAGAGAGCGGCAAGTTCAAATTTGAATGCATGTTACAATATCAAAAGGGCCCTCACTTGACCAGGATGGCGAGTGGTTAAGGCGTTGGACTTAAGATCCAATGGACGAATGTCCTCGTGGGTTCAGACCTCACTCCTTGTAATTCAATTGTGGTTTTTAAGTACAAATTAAGCAATGGGAATTACATTAGCGAGCGGTAAGTTCAAAGGTGAATGCCTGTTACAATAACAAAGACCATAGTCACTTGACCAGGATGGCCGAGTGGTTAAGGCGTTGGACTTAAGATCCAATAGACAAATGTCCTCGTGGGTTCAAACCCCTCTCCTGGTAATTAAAGTGTGATTTTTAAGCAATAATTAAGCAATGGGAATTACATTAGAGAGCGGAAAGTTCAAATATGAATGCCGGTTACAATAACAAACTTTATCCTCAATTGACCAGGATGGCCGTGTGGTTAAGGCGTTAGACTTAAGCTCCAATGGACAAATGTCCTCGTGGGTTCAAACCCCACTCCTGGTAATTAAATTGTGTTTTTTAAGTACAAATTAAGCAATGAGAATTACATTAGAGAGCGGCAAGTTCAAATTTGAATGCATGTTACAATATCAAAAGTGCCCTCACTTTACCAGGATGGCGAGTGGTTAAGGTGTTGGAGTTAAGATCCAATGGACGAATGTCCTCGTGGGTTCAGACCTCACTCCTTGTAATTCAATCGTGGTTTTTAGGTACAAATTAAGCAATGGGAATTACATTAGCGAGCGGTAAGTTCAAAGGTGAATGCCTGTTACAATAACAAAGACCATAGTCACTTGACCAGGATGGCCGAGTGGTTAAGGCGTTGGACTTAAGATCCAATGGACAAATGTCCTCGTGGGTTCAAACCCCACTCCTGGTAATAAAAGTGTGATTTTTAAGCACATATTAAGGAATGGGAATAAACTTAGCGAGCGGAAAGATCAAATGTGAATGCATGTTATAATAACAAAGACTCCTTCACTTGACCAGGATGGCCGAGTGGTTAAGGCGTTGGACTTAAGATCCAATGGACAAATGTCCTCGTGGGTTCAAACCCCACTCCTGGTAATTAAAGTGTGTTTTTTAAGCACAAATTAAGCAATGGGACTTACATTAGAGAGCGGCAAGTTCAAATTTGAATGCATGTTACAATATCAAAAGTGCCCTCACTTGACCAGGATGGCCGAGTAGTTAAGGCGTTGGACTTAAGATCCAATGGACGAATGTCCTCGTGGGTTCAAACCCCACGCCTGGTAATTAAAGTGTGTTTTTTAAGCACTAATTAAGCAATGGGAATTCTGTTGGTGAGCGGAAAGTTCAAATGTGAATGTATGTTACAATCACAAAAACGTCCTCTCTTGACCAGGATGGCCGAGTGGTTAAGGCGTTGGACTTAAGATCCAATGGACGAATGTCCTCGTGGGTTCAGACCTCACTCCTTGTAATTCAATTGTGGTTCTTAAGTACAAATTAAGCAATGGGATTTACATGAGCGAGCGGTAAGTTCAAAGGTGAATGCCTGTTACAATAACAAAGACCATACTCACTTGACCAGGATGGCCGAGTGGTTAAGGCGTTGGACTTAAGATCCAATGGACGAATGTCCTCGTGGGTTCAAACCCCACTCCTGGTAATTAAAGTGTGTTTTTTAAGCACAAATTAAGCAATGGGACTTACATTAGAGAGCGGCAAGTTCAAATTTGAATGCATGTTACAATATCAAAAGGGCCCTCACTTGACCAGGATGGCCGAGTGGTTAAGGCTTTGGACTTAAGATCCAATGGACGAATGTCCTCGTGGGTTCAAACCCCACTCCTGGTAATTAAAGTGTGTTTTTTAAGCACTAATTAAGCAATGGGAATTCCGTTGGTGAGCGGAAAGTTCAAATGTGAATGTATGTTACAATCACGAAAACCTCCTCACTTGACCAGGATGGCGAGTGGTTAAGGCGTTGGACTTAAGATCCAATGGACGAATGTCCTCGTGGGTTCAGACCTCACTCCTTGTGTTATGGGTATGGGTGTGTTTTTGTGTGGTTCTGTCTTCTCTTGTAGGTGGCCGCAGAGATGGGGGACACCTGACTCCAATTAGGAGGCAGCGATATATGTCGTGGTTTCATGCAATGGAGGGAGGACGGAGAGTTGACATCATCTCCGGCTGGCCTCCGCTTGCCTCGCTTCTAGATTGTATTGTTGTCAGCATTTGGAATTTTGTAAACCCCTAGATTGTTTAATAAATTTAGTTTTTTATATTAAATCCGTGTTGTGGTGATCCCATCTTTGTTGCGGTCTCCAGCGGGCCGTAACAAATTGGGGGCTCGTCGTTAAAACCCGCGTTTGGTAATTAGAAGCACCTGTTGGTATTTTCAACAGCTCAGCTGTTTGCAGGAGAACGTGCTGACAGATCAATTGGTTAGTACTGCTCTTTGTCAATTGTGCATCGCAATTGTTTTTCCACTCATGAGAGAAGTGAGGTGAGTTAGGTGAGTTTAACTTTAACCTAACCTACGTTTGTAATGCGATATTGAAATGCTGTGAAGTTAGACTTTAGGCTACTCTTGTTTGGCATTTGTTTGTTTGACTGATAAAGGCAGTTAGGATTTGTGGTCGTTGTACATGTTTGAAGGTTGTTTATAATAACTTTTGTGTGTGGTATATGTGCATTGTTTGTAGTCTCTGTTTGTGGGAGATTATAGCGAGGTTAAATTGGTTGTCTTCTCATATTGTTGACTTTTCCCTTGTTAGGCTTAAGCAACGCATGCGTTGACTCTTTATTATTTTAGTTTGTTATTTTTGTGCTGACGCTGGGCTGAGGGCACTGCCGCTTTATCAGTCTCTCTCTGGTTTATCCGAGAGAGGTCTGTACTGACGGTATTAGAGTGCTTTAAGTCACTTAGCTCTTGGTGGAAGCATGAAGTTTAGGGTTGAGGTAGTGTTGTGTGTAGGTAGTGGGGGAAGTCACTAAATGTGAGAGGTTTGAAAAGTTGAAACTGATGTTTTAGAGGTTGACAATTGTGCTCTTTAAGATGACTTCGTTGTTAGATGAGTTTTTTTGAGCGTCCGACTGAGGAGAGCTTTAATAAGCTTTCTAAAAAACAGTTATTAGAAGTAGCAGAAAATTATAAAATCAGCCTTTCCACTAAGGAAAAGAGTTTGAAGGAGGGAGTGGGAATTGTTATTAAAGCTGCTCTTATTGATTTGGGTATTCTTGTGTCTGAATCAGGGAGATCTTTAAGTGTCACTGGAGATCAAGCACAAAAGGATGTTCCTGTTCATACACCCCTATCCTTGTCGTTTGAAGAGCAGAAGGAGTTGTTGCTCTTGGAAATAGAGAAGAGTAGAATCAGTCAAGAAGTTGAGTTGCGTAAATTAGATATTGAAGCTCAAAGGTTTGCTTTGATTAAAGAGGGTATGTTGGGAGACCACTCTGAGAGTTTGCAGGCCCCAATAGTTAGTTCAGCTCCAAAAGCTTTTGAAGTTTCTCGTTCCCTTAACCTCATGCCAAAATTTGATGAGAACGATTTAGATACTTTTTTTTACTCTGTTTGAGCGTTTGTCAGATCTTATGGGATGGAAAGATTGTGAAAGAACGCTACTTTTACAGTGCGTGTTTTGTGGAAAAGCTCAAAAAGCCTACTCGACTCTTAGTGTCCGCGACAGTCAAGTTTATAGTAGGGTGAAAGACGTGGTGTTAAAGGCATACGAGTTGGTTCCAGAAGCTTACAGGCAACGGTTTCGGACTTTACGAAAAGGTATGCAGCAGTCTTTTACAGAGTTTGCAAGAGAGTTAAGGATTCAGTTTGATCGTTGGTGCTCTGTGTCACAGGCAGATGATTTTGAGTCTCTTTATGAATTGTTACTGTTGGAACAGTTTAAAAACACCTTACCTGAAAATGTGGTTGTTTTCATAACTGAGCGTAATGTTCAGAATGCAGAGGCCGCTGCTGTCCTTGCTGATGAATATGTTTTGATTCACAGAGACGTAAAAAAGAATAATTGGCGTCGTTTAAATGGCTCTGTGGAAAGTGCTCCTATGGAGAATCCTTCCTTTTTGCCTGGCAATGTGAAACTTGAGAAAAAGCAGAGAAGTTTGGTTGATAAAAGTGATCAGTGTGCTTATTGTTTGAATAAAGGACATTGGAAAAAAGACTGCCCAGCTCTTAAAGCAAAAATGAACCGGTCAAAATCTGAACCAAAATCTGCTCTTGCAGCGTCTTCAGTTATCGAATTGGTTGATGTTTCTGGTGATGATTTGGCCTGTGTTCAGGGAAGTTTTGTGTTGGGTAAGGAAGAAAAGTTGAGCTATGCTCCTTTCATTACAGACGGCTTTGTGTCTCTGGTTGGAAGTGATGAAAGTCCCTGTTAAAATTCTCAGAGATACTGGCGCTTCGGAGACCTACATTTTAGAGTCTGTTTTATCTTTTTCTGAGCATTCCAGTACTGGAAATGAGGTGTTAATAAAAGGAATTGGGCTACATGTTTTGCCTGTTCCATTACACACTATTGTACTTGAATCAGACTTGGTCACTGGTCCGGTTGTGGTAGGTGTGAGACCTTCTCTGCCAGTGGAGGGCATTTCTGTTATTCTTGGTAATAATTTGGCTGGAGGGCGTGTCTGGAGGGATGTGCCACCTCCTCCTATTGTAACAGGTTCTCCTTCCTTACCAGCACAAGCTGATATTGATCAACAGTTTTCGGAAGTGTTTGCGACTTGTGCTGTTACTCGGGCAATGAGCAAAAATGTGTCTGACATTCAGAGTCTAGAGAAGTCTGATTGTGAAAAAAAGAGAATGATTCCTGGTCTTTCGTATCTCTTCCCTTCTGTTTCTCAGCAGGATTTGGTGGTGGCGCAACAAGAGGATTCCACCTTAAAGGAAATGTTTTCTGCCACGTTGTCCGCTGAAGAGATGGAGAGTGCAGCTAGTGGCTGTTTTATTGAGGATGGGATCCTGTTAAGGAAATGGCTGTCTGGTAGTGAAGTACCCTTGGGTGAGCCCTGTATTCAGGTGGTTGTACCAATGTCTCTTCGAGATACTGTGTTAAGTACTGCACATGGCGACATTGCAGGTCATTTTGGAGTTAATAAAACTTATAATCGTCTGTTGCATTACTTTTATTGGCCTCGTCTAAAAAGAGATGTGAGGAAGTATATTAAAACTTGTGAAACCTGTCAGCTTACAGGAAAACCTAACCAGGGTCTAAAACCAGCTCCACTGTATCCAATACCAGCGATTGAACCACCATTTCATCATCTGATTATAGATTGTGTGGGTCCATTACCCCCTTCTAAATCAGGTAACGCTTATCTGCTTACAGTAATGTGCCAGAGTACTAGATATCCTGCTGCCTATCCTCTTCGTTCAATCACTACTTGTGCAATTGTTAAAGCTTTGACACAATTTATTTCTGTGTTTGGGATTCCTAAGGTTGTTCAAAGCGACCAGGGATCAAATTTTACTTCTCATATGTTTCAGGAAGTTTTGCGGCAGCTTGGTGTGAAGTGCAACCATTCTACTGCTTATCACCCACAGAGCCAGGGAGCTCTGGAACGCTTCCACCAGACACTGAAGTCTTTGCTTTGGGCATACTGTGTGGAATTAAAGCGTGACTGGGAGGATGGTTTACCCTGGTTGTTGTTGGCTGCTCGGGAGGTGGTTCAGGATAGTCTAGGTTTTAGTCCAAATGAGTTGGTCTTTGGTTATAAAGTGCGTGGACCTTTGGCTGTTCTTCATGATGGACTGAAACAGGGGCCTGACCCACCTCAGAGTTTGTTACAGTATGTTGATGGTTTTAGACGACGTTTACTCTTAGCTGGTCAAATGGCCAAAGACAACTTGTTAAACAAACAAAAGAAGATGAAGCGTTTGTTTGATCGATGCACAGAGACTCGTGTGTTTTGTTCAGGTGATCAGGTGTTGGCCCTGTTACCTCTTCCTGCTTCTCCTTTCTGTGCCAAGTTTTCAGGTCCGTATACAGTGGTACGTCAAGTTTGTGACGAGAATTACTTGATCTCGACACCTGAACGGAGAAGACGCACACAATTGTGCCATGTTAATTTGTTAAAACCCTTTCATTCTCGTTTGCTAGTGTCAGAGAAGGCTCCTGTCGCGGTGGCGGCAGCTTCATCTGTGGAGGTTGTTGAGGATGTTAAAGTACCTGAGGATTGCATCCTGCAGCCCCGGCTTAAAAACTCTGAAACGCTAAATAACTTGAAGGGTTTTGTGCAGCATTTGTCCTTACATGAGAGAGCTGAGTTACTGTCTTTGATTTCGGATTTTTCTACGTTGTTTTCAGATTCACCTTCACGCACACATTTGATAGAGCACGATATAGATGTTGGTGATGCAAAACCAATACGCCAGCGGTTTTATCGTGTCTCTTTGGATAAACAACAGCATATTGAGTCTGAAATTAAGTATATGGTTGAAAATGGCATAACCAAACCTTCATTTTCAAGTTGGGCATCACCTTGTTTACTGGTGGAGCATGTACTGGCTGATGCCTTATCTCGTGCCCCGTGTGAGTTTTTGCAGCTAATTTTTTTGTTCTTTTTTCTGTCTTCACTTATTGTGACCGTGGCTTTTCCTGGGCATCGGGAGTTGCTGGTTCGAGTTGCAGAGGGGGATCAGATTAAGAAAGACCATACTGGGTTTGTTGTGGGTTAATGATTTTGGGTTAAGTGGTTATGTTTTTCATAATTTTTATTAATTAATTTAATAATTAAAAAATAATTTTCTCATGTTTTAGAGGTCCTTGGTAAGGATCCTCTCTCTTAAGAGGGGAGGTGTTATGGGTATGGGTGTGTTTTTGTGTGGTTCTGTCTTCTCTTGTAGGTGGCCGCAGAGATGGGGGACACCTGACTCCAATTAGGAGGCAGCGATATATGTCGTGGTTTCATGCAATGGAGGGAGGACGGAGAGTTGACATCATCTCCGGCTGGCCTCCGCTTGCCTCGCTTCTAGATTGTATTGTTGTCAGCATTTGGAATTTTGTAAACCCCTAGATTGTTTAATAAATTTAGTTTTTTATATTAAATCCGTGTTGTGGTGATCCCATCTTTGTTGCGGTCTCGAGCGGGCCGTAACACCTTGTAATTCAATTGTGGTTTTTAAGTACAAATTAAGCAATGGGAATTACATTAGCGAGCGGTAAGTTCAAAGGTGAATGCCTGTTACAATAACAAAGACCATAGTCACTTGACCAGGATGGCCGAGTGGTTAAGGCGTTGGACCTAAGGTCCAATGGACGAATGTCCTCGTGGGTTCAAACCCCACTCCTGGTAATAAAAGTGTGATTTTTTTTTTTTTTTTTTTTTTTTTAAGCACATATTAAGGAATGGGAATAAACTTAGCGAGCGGAAAGATCAAATGTGAATCCATGTTATAATAACAAAGACTCCTTCACTTGACCAGGATGGCCGAGTGGTTAAGGCGTTGGACTTAAGATCCAATGGACAAATGTCCTCGTGGGTTCAAACCCCACTCCTGGTAATTAAAGTGTGTTTTTTAAGCACTAATTAAGCAATGGGACTTACATTAGAGAGCGGCAAGTTCAAATTTGAATGCATGTTACAATATCAAAAGTGCCCTCACTTGACCAGGATGGCCGAGTGGTTAAGGCGTTGGACTTAAGATCCAATGGACGAATGTCCTCGTGGGTTCAAACCCCACTCCTGGTAATTAAAGTGTGTTTTTTAAGCACTAATTAAGCAATGGGAATTCCGTTGGTCAGCGGAAAGTTCAAATGTGAATGTATGTATGTTACAATCACAAATACCTCCTCACTTGACCAGGATGGCCGAGTGTTTAAGGCGTTGGACTTAAGATCCAATGGACGAATGTCCTCGTGGGTTCAGACCTCACTCCTTGTAATTCAATTGTGGTTCTTAAGTACAAATTAAGCAATGGGAATTACATTAGCGAGCGGTAAGTTCAAAGGTGAATGCCTGTTACAATAACAAAGACCATAGTCACTTGACCAGGATGGCCGAGTGGTTAAGGCGTTGGACTTAAGATCCAATGGACAAATGTCCTCGTGGGTTCAGACCTCACTCCTTGTAATTCAATTGTGATTTTTAAGCAATAATTAAGCAATGGGAATTACATTAGAGAGCGGAAAGTTCAAATATGAATGCCCGTTACAATAACAAACTTTATCCTCAATTGACCAGGATGGCCGAGTGGTTAAGGCGTTAGACTTAAGATCCAATGGACAAATGTCCTCGTGGGTTCAAACCCCACTCCTGGTAATTAAATTGTGTTTTTTAAGTACAAATTAAGCAATGGGACTTACATTAGAGAGCGGCAAGTTCAAATTTGAATGCATGTTACAATATCAAAAGGGCCCTCACTTGACCAGGATGGCCGAGTGGTTAAGGCTTTGGACTTACGATCCAATGGACGAATGTCCTCGTGGGTTCAGACCTCACTCCTTGTAATTCAATTGTGGTTTTTAAGTACAAATTAAGCAATGGGAATTACATTAGCGAGCGGTAAGTTCAAAGGTGAATGCCTGTTACAATAACAAAGACCATACTCACTTGACCAGGAAGGCCGAGTGGTTGAGGCGTTGGACTTACGATCCAATGGACGAATGTCCTTGTTGGCTCAAACCCCACTCCTGTTTTTTTTAATTTGTGTTTTTTAAGCACTAATTAAGCAATGGGAATTCGGTTAGTGAGCGGATAGTTCAAATGTGAATGTATGTTACAATATCAAAAGGGTCCTCACTTGACCAGGATGGCCGAGTGGTTAAGGCGTTGGACTTAAGATCCAATGGACAAATGTCCTCGTGGGTTCAAACCCCACTCCTGGTAATTAAAGTGTGTTTTTTAAGCACAAATTAAGCAATGGGACTTACATTAGAGAGCGGCAAGTTCAAATTTGAATGCATGTTACAATATCAAAAGTGCCCTCAGTTGACCAGGATGGCCGAGTGGTTAAGGCGTTGGACTTAAGATCCAATGGACAAATGTCTTCGTGGGTTCAAACCCCACTCCTGGTAATTAAAGTGTGTTTTTTAAGCACAAATTAAGCAATGGGACTTACATTAGAGAGCGGCAAGTTCAAATTTGAATGCATGTTACAATATCAAAAGTGCCCTCAGTTGACCAGGATGGCCGAGTGGTTAAGGCGTTGGACTTAAGATCCAATGGACGAATGCCCTCTTGGGTTCAAACCCCACTCCTGGTAATTAAAGTGTGTCTTTTAAGCACTAATTAAGCAATGGGAATTCTGTTGGTGAGCGGAAAGTTCAAATGTGAATGTATGTTACAATCACAAGAACGTCCTCTCTTGACCAGGATGGCCGAGTGGTTAAGGCGTTGGACCTAAGGTCCAATGGACGAATGTCCTCGTGGGTTCAAACCCCACTCCTGGTAATAAAAGTGTGATTTTTAAGCACATATTAAGGAATGGGAATAAACTTAGCGAGCGGAAAGATCAAATGTGAATGCATGTTATAATAACAAAGACTCCTTCACTTGACCAGGATGGCCGAGTGGTTAAGGCGTTGGACTTAAGATCCAATGGACAAATGTCTTCGTGGGTTCAAACCCCACTCCTGGTAATTCAATTGTGGTTTTTAAGTACAAATTAAGCAATGGGAATTACATTAGCGAGCGGTAAGTTCAAAGGTGAATGCCTGTTACAATAACAAAGACCATAGTCACTTGACCAGGATGCCCGAGTGGTTAAGGCGTTGGACCTAAGGTCCAATGGACGAATGTCCTCGTGGGTTCAAACCCCACTCCTGGTAATAAAAGTGTGATTTTTAAGCACATATTAAGGAATGGGAATAAACTTAGCGAGCGGAAAGATCAAATGTGAATGCATGTTATAATAACAAAGACTCCTTCACTTGACCAGGATGGCCGAGTGGTTAAGGCGTTGGACTTAAGATCCAATGGACAAATGTCCTCGTGGGTTCAAACCCCACTCCTGGTAATTAAAGTGTGTTTTTTAAGCACAAATTAAGCAATGGGACTTACATTAGAGAGCGGCAATTTCAAATTTGAATGCATGTTACAATATCAAAAGTACCCTCACTTGACCAGGATGGCCGAGTGGTTAAGGCGTTGGACTTAAGATCCAATGGACGAATGTCCTCGTGGGTTCAGACCTCACTCCTTGTAATTCAATTGTGGTTCTTAAGTACAAATTAAGCAATGGGAATTACATGAGCGAGCGGTAAGTTCAAAGGTGAATGCCTGTTACAATAACAAAGCCCATACTCACTTGATCAGGATGGCCGAGTGGTTAAGGCGTTGGACTTAAGATCCAATGGACGAATGTCCTCGTGGGTTCAAACCCCACTCCTGGTAATTTAAGTGTGTTTTTTAAGCACAAATTAAGCAATGGGACTTACATTAGAGAGCGGCAAGTTCAAATTTGAATGCATGTTACAATATCAAAAGGGCCCTCCCTTGACCAGGATGGCCGAGTGGTTAAGGCGTTGGACTTAAGATCCAATGGACGAATGTCCTCGTGGGTTCAAACCCCACTCCTGGTAATTAAAGTGTGTTTTTTAAGCACTAATTAAGCAATGGGAATTCCGTTGGTGAGCGGAAAGTTCAAATGTGAATGTATGTTACAATCACGAAAACCTCCTCACTTGACCAGGATGGCGAGTGGTTAAGGCGTTGGACTTAAGATCCAATGGACGAATGTCCTCGTGGGTTCAGACCTCACTCCTTGTAATTCAATTGTGGTTCTTAAGTACAAATTAAGCAATGGGAATTACATGAGCGAGCGGTAAGTTCAAAGGTGAATGCCTGTTACAATAACAAAGACCATAGTCACTTGACCAGGATGGCCGAGTGGTTAAGGCGTTGGACCTAAGGTCCAATGGACGAATGTCCTCGTGGGTTCAAACCCCACTCCTGGTAATAAAAGTGTGATTTTTTTTTTTTAAGCACATATTAAGGAATGGGAATAAACTTAGCGAGCGGAAAGATCAAATGTGAATCCATGTTATAATAACAAAGACTCCTTCACTTGACCAGGATGGCCGAGTGGTTAAGGCGTTGGACTTAAGATCCAATGGACAAATGTCCTCGTGGGTTCAAACCCCACTCCTGGTAATTAAAGTGTGTTTTTTAAGCACTAATTAAGCAATGGGACTTACATTAGAGAGCGGCAAGTTCAAATTTGAATGCAAGTTACAATATCAAAAATGCCCTCACTTGACCAGGATGGCCGAGTGGTTAAGGCGTTGGACTTAAGATCCAATGGACGAATGTCCTCGTGGGTTCAAACCCCACTCCTGGTAATTAAAGTGTGTTTTTTAAGCACTAATTAAGCAATGGGAATTCCGTTGGTCAGCGGAAAGTTCAAATGTGAATGTATGTATGTTACAATCACAAATACCTCCTCACTTGACCAGGATGGCCGAGTGTTTAAGGCGTTGGACTTAAGATCCAATGGACGAATGTCCTCGTGGGTTCAGACCTCACTCCTTGTAATTCAATTGTGGTTCTTAAGTACAAATTAAGCAATGGGAATTACATTAGCGAGCGGTAAGTTCAAAGGTGAATGCCTGTTACAATAACAAAGACCATAGTCACTTGACCAGGATGGCCGAGTGGTTAAGGCGTTGGACTTAAGATCCAATGGACAAATGTCCTCGTGGGTTCAGACCTCACTCCTTGTAATTCAATTGTGATTTTTAAGCAATAATTAAGCAATGGGAATTACATTAGAGAGCGGAAAGTTCAAATATGAATGCCCGTTACAATAACAAACTTTATCCTCAATTGACCAGGATGGCCGAGTGGTTAAGGCGTTAGACTTAAGATCCAATGGACAAATGTCCTCGTGGGTTCAAACCCCACTCCTGGTAATTAAATTGTGTTTTTTAAGTACAAATTAAGCAATGGGACTTACATTAGAGAGCGGCAAGTTCAAATTTGAATGCATGTTACAATATCAAAAGGGCCCTCACTTGACCAGGATGGCCGAGTGGTTAAGGCTTTGGACTTACGATCCAATGGACGAATGTCCTCGTGGGTTCAGACCTCACTCCTTGTAATTCAATTGTGGTTTTTAAGTACAAATTAAGCAATGGGAATTACATTAGCGAGCGGTAAGTTCAAAGGTGAATGCCTGTTACAATAACAAAGACCATACTCACTTGACCAGGAAGGCCGAGTGGTTGAGGCGTTGGACTTACGATCCAATGGACGAATGTCCTTGTTGGCTCAAACCCCACTCCTGTTTTTTTTAATTTGTGTTTTTTAAGCACTAATTAAGCAATGGGAATTCGGTTAGTGAGCGGATAGTTCAAATGTGAATGTATGTTACAATATCAAAAGGGTCCTCACTTGACCAGGATGGCCGAGTGGTTAAGGCGTTGGACTTAAGATCCAATGGACAAATGTCCTCGTGGGTTCAAACCCCACTCCTGGTAATTAAAGTGTGTTTTTTAAGCACAAATTAAGCAATGGGACTTACATTAGAGAGCGGCAAGTTCAAATTTGAATGCATGTTACAATATCAAAAGTGCCCTCAGTTGACCAGGATGGCCGAGTGGTTAAGGCGTTGGACTTAAGATCCAATGGACAAATGTCTTCGTGGGTTCAAACCCCACTCCTGGTAATTAAAGTGTGTTTTTTAAGCACAAATTAAGCAATGGGACTTACATTAGAGAGCGGCAAGTTCAAATTTGAATGCATGTTACAATATCAAAAGTGCCCTCAGTTGACCAGGATGGCCGAGTGGTTAAGGCGTTGGACTTAAGATCCAATGGACGAATGCCCTCTTGGGTTCAAACCCCACTCCTGGTAATTAAAGTGTGTCTTTTAAGCACTAATTAAGCAATGGGAATTCTGTTGGTGAGCGGAAAGTTCAAATGTGAATGTATGTTACAATCACAAGAACGTCCTCTCTTGACCAGGATGGCCGAGTGGTTAAGGCGTTGGACCTAAGGTCCAATGGACGAATGTCCTCGTGGGTTCAAACCCCACTCCTGGTAATAAAAGTGTGATTTTTAAGCACATATTAAGGAATGGGAATAAACTTAGCGAGCGGAAAGATCAAATGTGAATGCATGTTATAATAACAAAGACTCCTTCACTTGACCAGGATGGCCGAGTGGTTAAGGCGTTGGACTTAAGATCCAATGGACAAATGTCTTCGTGGGTTCAAACCCCACTCCTGGTAATTCAATTGTGGTTTTTAAGTACAAATTAAGCAATGGGAATTACATTAGCGAGCGGTAAGTTCAAAGGTGAATGCCTGTTACAATAACAAAGACCATAGTCACTTGACCAGGATGCCCGAGTGGTTAAGGCGTTGGACCTAAGGTCCAATGGACGAATGTCCTCGTGGGTTCAAACCCCACTCCTGGTAATAAAAGTGTGATTTTTAAGCACATATTAAGGAATGGGAATAAACTTAGCGAGCGGAAAGATCAAATGTGAATGCATGTTATAATAACAAAGACTCCTTCACTTGACCAGGATGGCCGAGTGGTTAAGGCGTTGGACTTAAGATCCAATGGACAAATGTCCTCGTGGGTTCAAACCCCACTCCTGGTAATTAAAGTGTGTTTTTTAAGCACAAATTAAGCAATGGGACTTACATTAGAGAGCGGCAATTTCAAATTTGAATGCATGTTACAATATCAAAAGTACCCTCACTTGACCAGGATGGCCGAGTGGTTAAGGCGTTGGACTTAAGATCCAATGGACGAATGTCCTCGTGGGTTCAGACCTCACTCCTTGTAATTCAATTGTGGTTCTTAAGTACAAATTAAGCAATGGGAATTACATGAGCGAGCGGTAAGTTCAAAGGTGAATGCCTGTTACAATAACAAAGCCCATACTCACTTGATCAGGATGGCCGAGTGGTTAAGGCGTTGGACTTAAGATCCAATGGACGAATGTCCTCGTGGGTTCAAACCCCACTCCTGGTAATTTAAGTGTGTTTTTTAAGCACAAATTAAGCAATGGGACTTACATTAGAGAGCGGCAAGTTCAAATTTGAATGCATGTTACAATATCAAAAGGGCCCTCACTTGACCAGGATGGCCGAGTGGTTAAGGCGTTGGACTTAAGATCCAATGGACGAATGTCCTCGTGGGTTCAAACCCCACTCCTGGTAATTAAAGTGTGTTTTTTAAGCACTAATTAAGCAATGGGAATTCCGTTGGTGAGCGGAAAGTTCAAATGTGAATGTATGTTACAATCACGAAAACCTCCTCACTTGACCAGGATGGCGAGTGGTTAAGGCGTTGGACTTAAGATCCAATGGACGAATGTCCTCGTGGGTTCAGACCTCACTCCTTGTAATTCAATTGTGGTTTTTAAGTACAAATTAAGCAATGGGAATTACATTAGCGAGCGGTAAGTTCAAAGGTGAATGCCTGTTACAATAACAAAGACCTCACTCCTTGTAATTCAATTGTGGTTTTTAAGTACAAATTAAGCAATGGGAATTACATTAGCGAGCGGTAAGTTCAAAGGTGAATGCCTGTTACAATAACAAAGACCATAGTCACTTGACCAGGATGGCCGAGTAGTTAAGGCGTTGGACTTAAGATCCAATGGACGAATGTCCTCGTGGGTTCAGACCTCACTCCTTGTAATTAAAGTGTGATTTTTAAGCAATAATTAAGCAATGGGAATTACATAAGAGAGCGGAAAGTTCAAATATGAATGCCCGTTACAATAACAAACTTTATCCTCAATTGACCAGGATGGCCGAGTGGTTAAGGCGTTAGACTCAGAGGTGGGTAGTAACGAATTACATTTACTTCGTTACATTTACTTGCGTACATTTTTTGGGTAACTTGTACTTTTAGAGTATATTTAAAAATGGGTACTTTTACTTTTACTCAAGTACATTTCTTGTGAAAAAACTGTACTTTTACTTCGTTACATTCGGTGGCGTTCCTCCGCTACTGTCAATGATGATAGTTAATTATATATTTTAAAATAAGTTATGAATTGTTCGCAAGTCTCACGAAACGTTGGAGAGGCTGCTTCGCGAGAGGTGGATACGCATCACCCGCATAAAATTAGCGCGCGTTTAGTCAGAAGATGATGGCCGAAGCAGAGGGAGATGTGTGAGCTACGGCAGATCACCCGTACGTGGCTTCAAGTTCAGCCTGTTTTCAGTCAAAGATGTCAAAAAGAACAGTTTCATAATGTAATGCATGCTGTGTGCACCAATATGAACGGACATCTCAGCATACATTAATTCCAGCTCCAACCTGAGAAAACAGCGGTAAGTGTAACAATGATGCCTATATTTTAACACTATTAATGGTAAATTGGAAACTATGGGCACTTTTCCTTTATTGTAATACTATTTCACACACTGTCCGAGTGTTTTCCTCATATGCTCTCTTGTGCAAGCATTGACAAATCGTTTGAATCCTCCGAACACACGTCCACAAACAAACGTTCACATCTGCACATTTACATATCTTTTTTTTTCTCATGAAACGAGCAACCTCATTGGCAAAATGTACGTTACCTGTGACATTTTTGCAAACCACAAAATACGTACCAATAAACTGCAGTTTCCAACAGAAATGAACACTATCAGAAAAACTGCATTTTTTAGTCTATGGTTTGTAAACTAAAACATTTTGAATTTTGCGTCACAGCTCCATGTTCTGCTTTTCTGATTCACCAGATTTGCTCGATAGCTCAGCTGATACAGATTTGTATTTGCAATGTGAAAAGCTTGAGAGCGAACCCGGTGAAGAACGAGTCATGATAAAAGAGCTCAAAGACGAGTTCTAAACACAAGCTAAAAATACATGGACACAATTTTATTTTTGTCATATTTGCTATTGTTACCACTTTCGGGTAGGTTTAGTGTGGGTGTAGGCTACGTTAAAAACACAACGTAACAAAACATGTCAGATTCACGCAAATCTGTTCTGGAAAAATATAAGCTTTTAGCGCCACCCAGTGGACATTTCACTTTGAAACTGTCGCAATATGTACGTATTGGTACATATTTTGTGGTTTGCAAAAACGTTGCCATAGGTACTGATGAGATCAGGCTAAAAACGAAACAAATTGAATAGCCTAATGTAACATCTTGCATTTATACACATATCCGGACAGACAACAGTCTGCAGTGTATATATACATTTAAAAATGGGACTTTATTTTTAAGAATGCATATACTTATAAAAGTATAAGAGCAAAGTATGTTTTAAAAAGAGCTGTGGTTAGCCCAGCACACCATTAATTTACACTGTTTAACCATTAAACACACACACACACACACACACACACACACACACACACACACACACATATATATATATATATATAGCTCTCTAAGTCTGAAATTCAGGGTTTTTGGATCTTATCAATCAGATCGAAAGTAACTAGTAACTAAGTACTTGAGTAGTTTTTTCATCTAATACTTTTTTACTCTTACTCAAGTAACTATTACGATTGTTACTTTTACTTTTACTTGAGTAAATATTTCCGTAAGTACTTGTACTTTTACTTGAGTAAAGATTTTGGCTACTCTACCCACCTCTGGTTAGACTTAAGATCCAATGGACATATGTCCTCGTGGGTTCAAACCCCACTGCTGGTAATTAAATTGTGTTTTTTAAGTACAAATTAAGCAATGAGAATTACATTAGAGAGCGGCAAGTTCAAATTTGAATGCATGTTACAATATCAAAAGGGCCCTCACTTGACCAGGATGGCCGAGTGGTTAAGGCGTTGGACTTAAGATCCAATGGACGAATGTTCTCGTGGGTTCAGACCTCACTCCTTGTAATTCAATTGTGGTTTTTAAGTACAAATTAAGCAATGGGAATTACATTAGCGAGCGGTAAGTTCAAAGGTGAATGCCTGTTACAATAACAAAGACCATACTCACTTGACCAGGAAGGCCAAGTGGTTGAGGCGTTGGACTTACGATCCAATGGACGAATGTCCTTGTTGGTTCAAACCCCACTCCTGATTTTTTATTTGTGTTTTTTAAGCACTAATTAAGCAATGGGAATTCGTTTAGTGAGCGGATAGTTCAAATGTGAATGTATGTTACAATATCAAAAGGGTCCTCACTTGACCAGGATGGCCGAGTGGTTAAGGCGTCGGACTTAAGATCCAATGGACAAATGTCCTCGTGGGTTCAAACCCCACTCCTGGTAATTAAAGTGTGTTTTTTAAGCACAAATTAAGCAATGGGACTTACATTAGAGAGCAGCAAGTTCAAATTTGAATGCATGTTACAATATCAAAAGTGCCCTCAGTTGACCAGGATGGCCGAGTGGTTAAGGCGTTGGACTTAAGATCCAATGGACGAATGTCCTCGTGGGTTCAAACCCCACTCCTGGTAATTAAAGTGTGTCTTTTAAGCACTAATTAAGCAATGGGAATTCTGTTGGTGAGCGGAAAGTTCAAATGTGAATGTATGTTACAATCACAAGAACGTCCTCTCTTGACCAGGATGGCCGAGTGGTTAAGGCGTTGGACTTAAGATCCAATGGACGAATGTCCTCGTGGGTTCAGACCTCACTCCTTGTAATTCAATTGTGGTTTTTAAGTACAAATTAAGCAATGGGAATTACATTAGCGAGCGGTAAGTTCAAAGGTGAATGCCTGTTACAATAACAAAGACCATAGTCCCTTGACCAGGATGGCCGAGTGGTTAAGGCGTTGGACTTAAGATCCAATGGACAAATGTCCTCGTGGGTTCAGACCTCACTCCTTGTAATTCAATTGTGATTTTTAAGCAATAATTAAGCAATGGGAATTACATTAGAGAGCGGAAAGTTCAAATATGAATGCCCGTTACAATAACAAACTTTATCCTCAATTGACCAGGATGGCTGAGTGGTTAAGGCGTTAGACTTAAGATCCAATGGACAAATGTCCTCGTGGGTTCAAACCCCACTCCTGGTAATTAAATTGTGTTTTTTAAGTACAAATTAAGCAATGGGACTTACATTAGAGAGCGGCAAGTTCAAATTTGAATGCATGTTACAATATCAAAAGGGCCCTCACTTGACCAGGATGGCCGAGTGGTTAAGGCTTTGGACTTACGATCCAATGGACGAATGTCCTCGTGGGTTCAGACCTCACTACTTGTAATTCAATTGTGGTTTTTAAGTACAAATTAAGCAATGGGAATTACATTAGAGAGCGGCAAGTTCAAATTTGAATGCATGTTACAATATCAAAAGTGCCCTCAGTTGACCAGGATGGCCGAGTGGTTAAGGCGTTGGACTTAAGATCCAATGGACGAATGTCCTCGTGGGTTCAAACCCCACTCCTGGTAATTAAAGTGTGTCTTTTAAGCACTAATTAAGCAATGGGAATTCTGTTGGCGAGCGGAAAGTTCAAATGTGAATGTATGTTACAATCACAAGAACGTCCTCTCTTGACCAGGATGGCCGAGTGGTTAAGGCGTTGGACTTAAGATCCAATGGACGAATGTCCTCGTGGGTTCAAACCTCACTCCTTGTAATTCAATTGTGGTTTTTAAGTACAAATTAAGCAATGGGAATTACATTAGCGAGCGGTAAGTTCAAAGGTGAATGCCTGTTACAATAACAAAGACCATAGTCACTTGACCAGGATGGCCGAGTGGTTAAGGCGTTGGACCTAAGGTCCAATGGACGAATGTCCTCGTGGGTTCAAACCCCACTCCTGGTAATAAAAGTGTGATTTTTAAGCACATTTTAAGGAATGGGAATAAACTTAGCGAGCGGAAAGATCAAATGTGAATGCATGTTATAATAACAAAGACTCCTTCACTTGACCAGGATGGCCGAGTGGTTAAGGCGTTGGACTTAAGATCCAATGGACAAATGTCCTTGTGGGTTCAAACCCCACTCCTGGTAATTAAAGTGTGTTTTTTAAGCACAAATTAAGCAATGGGACTTACATTAGAGAGCGGCAAGTTCAAATTTGAATGCATGTTACAATATCAAAAGTGCCCTCACTTGACCAGGATGGCCGAGTGGTTAAGGCGTTGGACTTAAGATCCAATGGACGAATGTCCTCGTGGGTTCAAACCCCACTCCTGGTAATTAAAGTGTGTTTTTTAAGCACTAATTAAGCAATGGGAATTCCGTTGGTCAGCGGAAAGTTCAAATGTGAATGTATGTATGTTACAATCACAAATACCTCCTCACTTGACCAGGATGGCCGAGTGTTTAAGGCGTTGGACTTAAGATCCAATGGACGAATGTCCTCGTGGGTTCAGACCTCACTCCTTGTAATTCAATTGTGGTTCTTAAGTACAAATTAAGCAATGGGAATTACATGAGCGAGCGGTAAGTTCAAAGGTGAATGCCTGTTACAATAACAAAGACCATAGTCACTTGACCAGGATGGCCGAGTGGTTAAGGCGTTGGACTTAAGATCCAATGGACAAATGTCCTCGTGGGTTCAGACCTCACTCCTTGTAATTCAATTGTGATTTTTAAGCAATAATTAAGCAATGGGAATTACATTAGAGAGCGGAAAGTTCAAATATGAATGCCCGTTACAATAACAAACTTTATCCTCAATTGACCAGGATGGCCGAGTGGTTAAGGCGTTAGACTTAAGATCCAATGGACAAATGTCCTCGTGGGTTCAAACCCCACTCCTGGTAATTAAATTGTGTTTTTTAAGTACAAATTAAGCAATGGGACTTACATTAGAGAGCGGCAAGTTCAAATTTGAATGCATGTTACAATATCAAAAGGGCCCTCACTTGACCAGGATGGCCGAGTGGTTAAGGCTTTGGACTTACGATCCAATGGACGAATGTCCTCGTGGGTTCAGACCTCACTCCTTGTAATTCAATTGTGGTTTTTAAGTACAAATTAAGCAATGGGAATTACATTAGCGAGCGGTAAGTTCAAAGGTGAATGCCTGTTACAATAACAAAGACCATACTCACTTGACCAGGAAGGCCGAGTGGTTGAGGCGTTGGACTTACGATCCAATGGACGAATGTCCTTGTTGGTTCAAACCCCACTCCTGTTTTTTTTAATTTGTGTTTTTTAAGCACTAATTAAGCAATGGGAATTCGGTTAGTGAGCGGATAGTTCAAATGTGAATGTATGTTACAATATCAAAAGGGTCCTCACTTGACCAGGATGGCCGAGTGGTTAAGGCGTTGGACTTAAGATCCAATGGACAAATGTCCTCGTGGGTTCAAACCCCACTCCTGGTAATTAAAGTGTGTTTTTTAAGCACAAATTAAGCAATGGGACTTACATTAGAGAGCGGCAAGTTCAAATTTGAATGCATGTTACAATATCAAAAGTGCCCTCAGTTGACCAGGATGGCCGAGTGGTTAAGGCGTTGGACTTAAGATCCAATGGACAAATGTCTTCGTGGGTTCAAACCCCACTCCTGGTAATTAAAGTGTGTTTTTTAAGCACAAATTAAGCAATGGGACTTACATTAGAGAGCGGCAAGTTCAAATTTGAATGCATGTTACAATATCAAAAGTGCCCTCAGTTGACCAGGATGGCCGAGTGGTTAAGGCGTTGGACTTAAGATCCAATGGATGAATGTCCTCGTGGGTTCAAACCCCACTCCTGGTAATTAAAGTGTGTCTTTTAAGCACTAATTAAGCAATGGGAATTCTCTTGGTGAGCGGAAAGTTCAAATGTGAATGTATGTTACAATCACAAGAACGTCCTCTCTTGACCAGGATGGCCGAGTGGTTAAGGCGTTGGACTTAAGATCCAATGGACGAATGTCCTCGTGGGTTCAAACCTCACTCCTTGTAATTCAATTGTGGTTTTTAAGTACAAATTAAGCAATGGGAATTACATTAGCGAGCGGTAAGTTCAAAGGTGAATGCCTGTTACAATAACAAAGACCATAGTCACTTGACCAGGATGCCCGAGTGGTTAAGGCGTTGGACCTAAGGTCCAATGGACGAATGTCCTCGTGGGTTCAAACCCCACTCCTGGTAATAAAAGTGTGATTTTTAAGCACATATTAAGGAATGGGAATAAACTTAGCGAGCGGAAAGATCAAATGTGAATGCATGTTATAATAACAAAGACTCCTTCACTTGACCAGGATGGCCGAGTGGTTAAGGCGTTGGACTTAAGATCCAATGGACAAATGTCCTCGTGGGTTCAAACCCCACTCCTGGTAATTAAAGTGTGTTTTTTAAGCAATGGGACTTACATTAGAGAGCGGCAATTTCAAATTTGAATGCATGTTACAATATCAAAAGTACCCTCACTTGACCAGGATGGCCGAGTGGTTAAGGCGTTGGACTTAAGATCCAATGGACGAATGTCCTCGTGGGTTCAGACCTCACTCCTTGTAATTCAATTGTGGTTCTTAAGTACAAATTAAGCAATGGGAATTACATGAGCGAGCGGTAAGTTCAAAGGTGAATGCCTGTTACAATAACAAAGACCATACTCACTTGACCAGGATGGCCGAGTGGTTAAGGCGTTGGACTTAAGATCCAATGGACGAATGTCCTCGTGGGTTCAAACCCCACTCCTGGTAATTTAAGTGTGTTTTTTAAGCACAAATTAAGCAATGGGACTTACATTAGAGAGCGGCAAGTTCAAATTTGAATGCATGTTACAATATCAAAAGGGCCCTCACTTGACCAGGATGGCCGAGTGGTTAAGGCGTTGGACTTAAGATCCAATGGACGAATGTCCTCGTGGGTTCAAACCCCACTCCTGGTAATTAAAGTGTGTTTTTTAAGCACTAATTAAGCAATGGGAATTCCGTTGGTGAGCGGAAAGTTCAAATGTGAATGTATGTTACAATCACGAAAACCTCCTCACTTGACCAGGATGGCGAGTGGTTAAGGCGTTGGACTTAAGATCCAATGGACGAATGTCCTCGTGGGTTCAGACCTCACTCCTTGTAATTCAATTGTGGTTTTTAAGTACAAATTAAGCAATGGGAATTACATTAGCGAGCGGTAAGTTCAAAGGTGAATGCCTGTTACAATAACAAAGACCTCACTCCTTGTAATTCAATTGTGGTTTTTAAGTACAAATTAAGCAATGGGAATTACATTAGCGAGCGGTAAGTTCAAAGGTGAATGCCTGTTAGAATAACAAAGACCATAGTCACTTGACCAGGATGGCCGAGTAGTTAAGGCGTTGGACTTAAGATCCAATGGACGAATGTCCTCGTGGGTTCAGACCTCACTCCTTGTAATTAAAGTGTGATTTTTAAGCACATATTAAGGAATGGGAATAAACTTAGCGAGCGGAAAGATCAAATGTGAATGCATGTTATAATAACAAAGACTCCTTCACTTGACCAGGATGGCCGAGTGGTTAAGGCGTTGGACTTAAGATCCAATGGACAAATGTCCTCGTGGGTTCAAACCCCACTCCTGGTAATTAAAGTGTGTTTTTTAAGCACAAATTAAGCAATGGGACTTACATTAGAGAGCAGCAAGTTCAAATTTGAATGCATGTTACAATATCAAAAGTGCCCTCACTTGACCAGGATGGCCGAGTGGTTAAGGCGTTGGACTTAAGATCCAATGGACGAATGTTCTCGTGGGTTCAGACCTCACTCCTTGTAATTCAATTGTGGTTTTTAAGTACAAATTAAGCAATGGGAATTACATTAGCGAGCGGTAAGTTCAAAGGTGAATGCCTGTTACAATAACAAAGACCATACTCACTTGACCAGGAAGGCCGAGTGGTTGAGGCGTTGGACTTACGATCCAATGGACGAATGTCCTTGTTGGTTCAAACCCCACTCCTGATTTTTTTATTTGTGTTTTTTAAGCACTAATTAAGCAATGGGAATTCGGTTAGTGAGCGGATAGTTCAAATGTGAATGTATGTTACAATATCAAAAGGGTCCTCACTTGACCAGGATGGCCGAGTGGTTAAGGCGTCGGACTTAAGATCCAATGGACAAATGTCCTCGTGGGTTCAAACCCCACTCCTGGTAATTAAAGTGTGTTTTTTAAGCACAAATTAAGCAATGGGACTTACATTAGAGAGCGGCAAGTTCAAATTTGAATGCATGTTACAATATCAAAAGTGCCCTCAGTTGACCAGGATGGCCGAGTGGTTAAGGCGTTGGACTTAAGATCCAATGGACGAATGTCCTCGTGGGTTCAAACCCCACTCCTGGTAATTAAAGTGTGTCTTTTAAGCACTAATTAAGCAATGGGAATTCTGTTGGTGAGCGGAAAGTTCAAATGTGAATGTATGTTACAATCACAAGAACGTCCTCTCTTGACCAGGATGGCCGAGTGGTTAAGGCGTTGGACTTAAGATCCAATGGACGAATGTCCTCGTGGGTTCAGACCTCACTCCTTGTAATTCAATTGTGGTTTTTAAGTACAAATTAAGCAATGGGAATTACATTAGCGAGCGGTAAGTTCAAAGGTGAATGCCTGTTACAATAACAAAGACCATAGTCACTTGACCAGGATGGCCGAGTGGTTAAGCCGTTGGACTTAAGATCCAATGGACGAATGTCCTCGTGGGTTCAAACCCCACTCCTGGTAATAAAAGTGTGATTTTTAAGCACATATTAAGGAATGGGAATAAACTTAGCGAGCTGAAAGATCAAATGTGAATGCATGTTATAATAACAAAGACTCCTTCACTTGACCAGGCTGGCCGAGTGGTTAAGGCGTTGGACTTAAGATCCAATGGACAAATGTCCTCGTGGGTTCAAACCCCACTCCTTGTAATTAAAGTGTGTTTTTTAAGCACAAATTAAGCAATGGGACTTACATTAGAGAGCAGCAAGTTCAAATTTGAATGCATGTTACAATATCAAAAGTGCCCTCACTTGACCAGGATGGCCGAGTGGTTAAGGCGTTGGACTTAAGATCCAATGGACGAATGTCCTCGTGGGTTCAAACCCCACTCCTGGTAATTAAAGTGTGTTTTTTAAGCACTAATTAAGCAATGGGATTTCCGTTGGTGAGCGGAAAGTTCAAATGTGAATGTATGTATGTTACAATCACAAATACCTCCTCACTTGACCAGGATGGCCGAGTGTTTAAGGCGTTGGACTTAAGATCCAATGGACGAATGTCCTCGTGGGTTCAGACCTCACTCCTTGTAATTCAATTGTGGTTCTTAAGTACAAATTAAGCAATGGGAATTACATGAGCGAGCGGTAAGTTCAAAGGTGAATGCCTGTTACAATAACAAAGACCATACTCACTTGACCAGGATGGCAGAGTGGTTAAGGCGTTGGACTTAAGATCCAATGGACGAATGTCCTCATGGGTTCAAACCCCACTCCTGGTAATTAAAGTGTGTTTTTTAAGCACTAATTAAGCAATGGGAATTCCGTTGGTGAGCGGAAATTTCAAATGTGAATGTATGTTACAATCACGAAAACCTCCTCACTTGACCAGGATGGCGAGTGGTTAAGGCGTTGGACGTAAGATCCAATGGACGAATGTCCTCGTGGGTTCAGACCTTACTCCTTGTAATTCAATTGTGGTTTTTAAGTACAAATTAAGCAATGGGAATTACATTAGCGAGCGGTAAGTTCAAAGGTGAATGCCTGTTACAATAACAAAGACCATAGTCACTTGACCAGGATGGCCGAGTGGTTAAGGCGTTGGATTTAAGATCCAATGGACGAATGTCCTCGTGGGTTCAAACCCCTCTCCTGGTAATTAAAGTGTGATTTTTAAGCAATAATTAAGCAATGGGATTTACATTAGAGAGCGGAAAGTTCAAATATGAATGCCCGTTACAATAACAAACTTTATCCTCAATTGACCAGGATGGCCGAGTGGTTAAGGCGTTAGACTTAAGATCCAATGGACAAATGTCCTCGTGGGTTCAAACCCCACTCCTGGTAATTAAATTGTGTTTTTTAAGTACAAATTAAGCAATGAGAATTACATTAGAGAGTGGCAAGTTCAAATTTGAATGCATGTTACAATATCAAAAGGGCCCTCACTTGACCAGGATGGCTGAGTGGTTAAGGCGTTGGACTTAAGATCCAATGGACGAATGTCCTCGTGGGTTCAGACCTCACTCCTTGTAATTCAATTGTGGTTTTTAAGTACAAATTAAGCAATGGGAATTACATTAGCGAGCGGTAAGTTCAAAGCTGAATGCCTGTTACAATATCAAAGACCATACTCACTTGACCAGGATGGCCGAGTGGTTAAGGCGTTGGACTTAAGATCCAATGGACGAATGTCCTCGTGGGTTCAGACCTCACTCCTTGTAATTCAATTGTGGTTTTTAAGTACAAATTAAGCAATGGGAATTACATTAGCGAGCGGTAAGTTCAAAGGTGAATGCCTGTTACAATAACAAAAAACATACTCACTTGACCAGGATGGCCGACTGGTTAAGGCGTTGGACTTAAAATCCAATGGACGAATGTCCTCGTGGGTTCAAACCCCACTCCTGGTAATTAAAGTGTGTTTTTTAAGCACAAATTAAGCAATGGGACTTACATTAGAGAGCGGCAAGTTCAAATTTGAATGCATGTTACAATATCAAAAGGCCCCTCACTTGACCAGGATGGCCGAGTGGTTAAGGCGTTGGACTTAAGATCCAATGGACAAAGGTCCTCGTGGGTTCAAACCCTACTCCTGGTAATTAAAGTGTGTTTTTTAAGCACAAATTAAGCAATGGGAATTCCGTTGGTGAGCGGAAAGTTCAAATGTGAATGTATGTTACAATCACAAAAACCTCCTCACTTGACCAGGATGGCGAGTGGTTAAGGTGTTGGACTTAAGATCCAATGGACGAATGTCCTCGTGGGTTCAGACCTCACTCCTTGTAATTCAATTGTGGTTTTTAAGTACAAATTAAGCAATGGGAATTACATTAGCGAGCGGTAAGTTCAAAGGTGAATGCCTGTTACAATAACAAAGACCATAGTCACTTGACCAGGATGGCCGAGTGGTTAAGGCGTTGGACTTAAGATCCAATGGACGAATGTCCTCGTGGGTTCAAACCCCTCTCCAGGCAATTAAAGTGTGATTTTTAAGCAATAATTAAGCAATGGGAATTACATTATAGAGCGGAAAGTTCAAATATGAATGCCCGTTACAATATCAAAAGGGCCCTCACTTGACCAGGATGGCCGAGTGGTTAAGGCGTTGGACTTAAGATCCAATGGACGAATGTCCTCGTGGGTTCAAACCCCACTCCTGGTAATTAAAGTGTGTCTTTTAAGCACTAATTAAGCAATGGGAATTCTGTTGGTGAGCGGAAAGTTCAAATGTGAATGTATGTTACAATCACAAGAACGTCCTCACTTGACCAGGATGGCCGAGTGGTTAAGGCGTTGGACTTAAGATCCAATGGACAAATGTCCTTGTGGGTTCAGACCTCACTCCTTGTAATTCAATTGTGATTTTTAAGCAAAAATTAAGCAATGGGAATTACATTAGAGAGCGGAAAGTTCAAATATGAATGCCTGTTACAATAACAAACTTTATCCTCAATTGACCAGGATGGCCGAGTGGTTAAGGCGTTAGACTTAAGATCCAATGGACAAATGTCCTCGTGGGTTCAAACCCCACTCCTGGTAATTAAATTGTGTTTTTTAAGTACAAATTAAGCAATGGGACTTACATTAGAGAGCGGCAAGTTCAAATTTGAATGCATGTTACAATATCAAAAGGGCCCTCAGTTGACCAGGATGGCCGAGTGGTTAAGGCTTTGGACTTACGATCCAATGGACGAATGTCCTCGTGGGTTCAGACCTCACTCCTTGTAATTCAATTGTGGTTTTTAAGTACAAATTAAGCAATGGGAATTACATTAGCGAGCGGTAAGTTCAAAGATGAATGCCTGTTACAATAACAAAGACCATACTCACTTGACCAGGATGGCCGAGTGGTTAAGGCGTTCGACTTACGATCCAATGGACGAATGTCCTTGTTGGTTCAAACCCCACTCCTGTTTTTTTTAATTTGTGTTTTTTAAGCACTAATTAAGCAATGGGAATTTGGTTAGTGAGCGGATAGTTCAAATGTGAATGTATGTTACAATATCAAAAGGGTCCTCACTTGACCAGGATGGCCGAGTGGTTAAGGCGTTGGACTTAAGATCCAATGGACGAATGTCCTCGTGGGTTCAGACCTCACTCCTTGTAATTCAATTGTGGTTCTTAAGTACAAATTAAGCAATGGGAATTACATGAGCGAGCGGTAAGTTCAAATTTGAATGCATGTTACAATAACAAAGACCATACTCACTTGACCAGGATGGCCGAGTGGTTAAGGCGTCGGACTTAAGATCCAATGGACGAATGTCCTCGTGGGTTCGAACCCCACTCCTGGTAATTAAAGTGTGTTTTTTAAGCACTAATTAAGCAATGGGAATTACATTAGAGAGCGGAAAGTTCAAATATGAATGCCCGTTACAATAACAAACTTTATCCTCAATTGACCAGGATGGCCGAGTGGTTAAGGCGTTGGACTTAAGATCCAATGGACAAATGTCCTCGTGGGTTCAAACCCCACTCCTGGTAATTAAATTGTGATTTTTAAGCAATAATTAAGCAATGGGAATTACATTAGAGAGCGGAAAGTTCAAATATGAATGCCCGTTACAATAACAAACTTTATCCTCAATTGACCAGGATGGCCGAGTGGTTAAGGCGTTAGACTTAAGATCCAATGGACAAATGTCCTTGTGGGTTCAAACCCCACTCCTGGTAATTCAATTGTGGTTTTTAAGTACAAATTAAGCAATGGGAATTACATTAGCGAGCGGTAAGTTCAAAGGTGAATGCCTGTTACAATAACAAAGACCATACTCACTTGACCAGGATGGCTGAGTGGTTAAGGCGTTGGACTTACGATCCAATGGACGAATGTCCTTGTTGGTTCAAACCTGTGACGACTCCTGTGTTTAGTGGGGTTTCCCCAGGCTGAGGAGGCTGGTTTGCTGGCTCCGCCCTCAACTGGCTGTTCTCAGATAGCTTGATTAAGCACACCTGTTGCTGACATCCTGTTGGGCCTTGTTAAAAGGAGTCTGAGGAAAAGGCCCAAAGGCGTGGCAGGCTGGACTTGATTATTGCTTTGTTTGACTTTGTTTCTTTGGTACATCCAACACTACAACAGCACATTACCCTTTCATGCATTCCTTACACAACACACTGATTCCTGACTGTTACACTTAATACTGTTTCTTTTCTGTATAGTTCTATTTTGTTAATAAATTTTGTATTTTATTTCGGCTTTCGTGTGTGTCCCAAACTTTGTTGCGTCCCTATGAGCCACGGGGCGTAACAAAACCCCACTCCTGTTTTTTTTTAATTTGTGTTTTTTAAGCACTAATTAAGCAATGGGAATTTGGTTAGTGAGCGGATAGTTCAAATGTGAATGCATGTTACAATATCAAAAGGGTCCTCACTTGACCAGGATGGCCGAGTGGTTAAGGCGTTGGATTTAAGATCCAATAGACAAATGTTCTTGTGTGTTCAAACCCCACTCCTGGTAATAAAAGTGTGATTTTTAAGCACATATTAAGGAATGGGAATAACGTTAGCGAGCGGAAAGATCAAATGTGAATGCATGTTACAATAACAAAGACGCCTTCACTTGACCAGGATGGCCGAGTGGTTAAGGCGTTGGACTAAAGATCCAATGGACGAATGTCCTCGTGGAATCAAACCCCACTCCTGGTAATTAAAGTGTGTTTTTTAAGCAATGGGAATTCTGTTGGTGAGCGGTAAGTTCAAATGTGAATGTATGTTACAATCACAAAAACCTCCTCACTTGACCAGGATGGCCGAGTGGTTAAGGTGTTGGACTTAAAGGGATCCCATGGTGTTGAGACTTGTATGGCTTAATATAACATAAATGATGTCTCTTACTGAATTATGTGGTAGAAAACCCATGAAAGATCTACGTTATTTAAAAAATCGATTTTATATTTGGACCATGGGCGGCGCCATTTTGTTTGCGTTCTAGGTTGATGACGTAGAGTGGTTGAACTCCTCAATCAGCTGGCGTTACCCGTTGCTATTTTTACCACAATGCAACTCGAAAATTGTTTCATAGTTAAACAAAACCAATGAATTGCTTTGTAATTGTACTTAAAACACACTCAAACATACATGTGCACACAAACTCACCTACACAAGTCACAAACAGATCGGCGGGCGCGCACACACACTGCTCTGTCTCAATCGCATGCATCATCACCAAAACATCCTGCCTCTCTTCCTCACGTTACTTTATCCCATCGTCCTACCTAGATATTTCCCTCTGCTGGTCACATTAGGCATTATAGTTAATCTACTATCAACAGTCTATCTAGGGAACAGGATGTGTTGAACAGGATATCAACAGGGAATAGATTGAGGGTTATGTATGCGCGCGCAGTGCGTGCGTGTGTGTGTGTTCGCGCCGATCTGTTGGGGTGTGTGTGTGTTCGCGCCGATCTGTTGGGGTGTGTGTGTGTGTGTTCGCGCCGATCTGTTGGGGTGTGTGTGAGTCTGTGTGAGAGAGAGAGTTTGTATGTTTGAGTGCGTGAAGTCGGACAGCTGTTTGTAAATCGGCTTTACTCGTTATTGCGGTGGAACGTGAGACTGAATGACTGCACTCGAACATGTCCACTATGGTGTCGGACAACACTACAAATGTCCGTCCCTTCAAATAATGCCCTATTTAAGGGTATAGGGTCGATTTCGGATTCAGCCCCTGTCGTGGAGACTGAGCAGCCCAACATCTCGATTGAGACAGAGCTGCCTGTCGTGTGCGCGCCCGCCGATCTGTTTGTGACTTGTGTAGGTGAGTTTGTGTGCACATGTATGTTTGAGTGTGTTTTAAGTATAATTACAAAGGAATTCATTGGTTTTGTTTAACTCTGAAACAATTTTCGAGTTGCGTTGTGGTAAAAATAGCTACGGGTAACGCCAGCTGATTGAGGAGTTCAACCACTCTACGTCATCAACCTAGAACGCAAACAAAATGGCGCCGCCCATGGTCCAAATATAAAATCGATTTTTAAAATAACGTAGATCTTTCATGGGTTGTCTACTACATAATTCAGTAAGAGACATCATTTATGTTATATTAAGCCATACAAGTCTCAACACCAGGGGATCCCTTTAAGATCCAATGGACGAATGTCCTCGTGGCTTCAGACCTCACTCCTTGTAATTCAGTTGTGGTTTTTAAGTACAAATTAAGCAATGGGAATTACATTAGCGAGCGGTAAGTTCAAAGGTGAATGGCTGTTACAATAACAAAGACCATACTCACTTGACCAGGATGGCCGAGTGGTTAAGGCGTTGGACTTAAGATCCAATGGACGAGTGTCCTCGTGGGTTCAAACCCCACTTCTGGTAATTAAAGTGTGTTTTTTAAGCACTAATTAAAGGGGGGGTGAAATGCTGTTTCATGCCTACTGATCTTTTTACACTGTTAAAGACTTGGAATCCCATACTAAACATAGACAAAGTTTCAAAAGTTAAGGTGGACGTTTGATGGGAGTATTTGTTTGTCAAAAATACTACTTCCGGTTAGTCATAAGTTTCGGCAAGTTTTTTGAGATCATGCGTCCCCTTTGACGTTAATGGGGGCGGAATTTCCTTGTATGGGCCTTACGGACAATTCTACCGGAAGCGCGTGAGAGAGAGAGAGGGAGAGAGCGAAAGTAACAGGCTACGCCCATCAAAGCGCTGGCTTCTAGGATGCTGGAGAGGTGATGTGCACATAACAATGTCACCAAAAAAGTGCGTTTTTGGTTGCCAGACCAAGACAGTCCTGCACAGATTCCCCAAAAACCCAGCGTTAAGGCAACAGTGGATGTAATTTGCTTTTCCGGATCAGCAACTGAGTTGCGCGAATGTTTATATCTGTTCGCTGCATTTCGGTGCTGACTTTTTCATAAGGCCCAGCTCGACGCCGGATTTTCCCGATCGCCTAATGCTGAATGATGGAGCAGTCCCAACGTTAGAACCACAGGCGGTGAGTGAGACTGCTTCAAATGTCCGTGTTTTTGCCTATGCTCATCAAGTAGCCCAAACATGATCACGTATAGTTAATTGATCAATGGAGCATGCGATGTGTAGTGCGTGTACATTTGTTTAGCTGTCCACTATATGTGTAACTTTATGTTTGTGCATTGTAAAAGCACTCCAAACAACAATACACAAAGAGTGGGGAAATATGTTGAACTAAATAAGCACGCTTCTTCATTCAAATGCGCTACTATTCCGTGTCTTTCTATGTAAACACTAACTTAACCTGCCGTGCAAAACCAGTCCGCTTACTGTCTACACAAACCACGCGTAAACACAAACACACGTGCACAACTGCACTTCCCACATGTACACCTTCAAAGACAAAAATACGACGATATAATTCAAGTATAAATATGTAAATAACACAAGCCGCTAAGCATATTATATAGTTAGTGTATAACTTGTACCACATAGAGACGTCCTGCTCTAGTCGTTTTTGCTGCTGCTCCTGTTCAACTGAAGCCTCTGGGTCTGATTCCGGATCATAGATGTATGGCTGTATCTGATTAAAAGCCATATTTTTATTTTGAATAAAGTTTTTTTCCCGCTGTTAGGGATGACACAGCTTTACGACGCACTCGACTCAACAAAATAGCAGCAGCGAGCACACGTCATTATTTAGCTCCGCTCACACGACACGCCCCCACCCGCTCGGCTTTTTTCGGAAAGACTCGGAACAGCGCATCTTTCTTATATAATTATAAAAAAAATAAAGACTTTTCGGAGATATGCAGGATGCAATGCTACTCTATAGGTACTCAAGATTGACATGACACTGACTGAAACTGAGTGTTTCACCCCCCCTTTAAGCAATGGTAATTGCGTTAGTGAGCGGAAAGTTCAAATGTGAATGTATGTTACAATCACAAAAACCTCCTCACTTGATCAGGATGGCCGAGTGGTTAAGTCGTTGGCCTTTAGATCTAATGGACAAATGTCTTCGTGGGTTCAAACCGCACGCCTGGTAATTAACTTGTGATTTTTAAGCAAAAATTAAGCAATGGGAATTACTTTAGAGGGTGGAAAGTACAAATATGAATTCCGGTTACAGTAACAAACACCATCCTTGCTTGATCAGGATGGCCGAGTGGTTAAGGCACTAGACTTAAGATCCAATGGACAAATGTCCTCGTGGGTTCAAACCCCACTCCTGGTAATTAAAGTGTGTTTTTTAAGCACAAATTAAGCAATGGGAATTATGTTAGTGAGCGGAAAGTTAAAATGTGAATGCATGTTACAATAACAAAAGTGGCCTCATTCGACCAGGATGGCCGAGTGGTTAAGGCATGGGACTTAAGATCCAATTGACAAATATTCTCGTGGGTTCAAACCCCAATCCTGGAAAATAAAGTGTGTTTTTCAAGCACTAATAAAGCAATGGGAATTACGTTAGAGAGCGGAAAGTTCAAATGTGAATATATGTTACAATATCAAAAGGGCCCTTACTTGACCAGGATGGCCGAGTGGTTAAGGCGTTGGACTTAAGATCCAATGGACGAATGTCCTCGTGGGTTCAAACCCCACTCCTGGTAATTAAAGTGTGTTTTTTTAGCACTAATTAAGCAATGTGAATTGGGTTAGTGAGCGGAAAGATCAAATGTGAATGCATGTTACAATAACAAAGACGCCTTCACTTGACCAGGATGGCCGAGTGGTTAAGGCGTTGGACTTACGATCTAATGGACGAATGTCCTCGTTGGTTCAAGCCCCACTCCTGTTTTTTTTAATTTGTGTTTTTTAAGCACTAATTAAGCAATGGGAATTGGGTTAGTGAGCGTATAGTTCAAATGTGAATGTATGTTACAATATCAAAAGGGTCCTCACTTGACCAGGATGGCCGAGTGGTTAAGGCGTTGGAGTTAAGATCCAATGGACAAATGTCCTCGTGGGTTCAAACCCCACTCCTGGTAATCAAAGTGTGATTTTTAAGCACAAATTAAGGAATGGGAATTACGTTAGCAAGCGGAAAGATCAAATGTGAATGCATGTTACAATAAAAAAGAGTCCTTCACTTGACCAGGATGGCCGAGTGGTTAAGGCGTTGGACTTAAGATCCAATGGATGAATGTCCTCGTGGGTTCAAACCCCACTCCTGGTAATTAAAGTGTGTTTTTAAAAGCACTAATTAAGCAATGGGAATTCTGTTGGTGAGCGGAAAGTTCAAATGTGAATGTATGTTACAATCACAAAACCTCCTCACTTAACCAGGATGGCCGAGTGGTTGAGGCGTTGGACTTAAGATCCAATGGACAAATGTCCTCGTGGGTTCAGACCTCACTCCTTGTAATTCAATTGTGGTTTTTAAGTACAAATTAAGCAATGGGAATTACATTAGCGAGCGGTAAGTTCAAAGATGAATGCCTGTTACAATAACAAAGACCATACTCACTTGACCAGGATGGCAGAGTGGTTAAGGCGTTGGACTTAAGATCCATTGGACGAATGTCCTGGTGGGTTCAAACCCCACTCCTGGTAATTAAAGTGTGTTTTTTAAGCACAAATTAAGCAATGGGACTTACATTAGAGAGCGGCAAGTTCAAATTTGAATGCATGTTACAATATCAAAAGGGCCCTCACTTGACCAGGATGGCCGAGTGGTTAAGGCGTTGGACTTAAGATCCAATGGACGAATGTCCTCGTGGGTTCAAACCCCACTCCTGGTAATTAAAGTGTGTTTTTTAAGCACTAATTAAGCAATGGGAATTCCTTTGGTGAGCGGAAAGTTCAAATGTGAATGTATGTTACAATCACAAAAACCTCCTCACTTGACCAGGATGGCCGAGTGGTTAAGGCGTTGGACTTAAGATCCAATGGACGAATGTCCTCGTGGGTTCAGACCTCACTCCTGGTAATTAAATTGTGTTTTTTAAGTACAAATTAAGCAATGAGAATTACATTAGAGAGTGGCAAGTTCAAATTTGAATGCATGTTACAATATCAAAAGGGCCCTCACTTGACCAGGATGGCTGAGTGGTTAAGGCGTTGGACTTAAGATCCAATGGACGAATGTCCTCGTGGGTTCAGACCTCACTCCTTGTAATTCAATTGTGGTTTTTAAGTACAAATTAAGCAATGGGAATTACATTAGCGAGCGGTAAGTTCAAAGCTGAATGCCTGTTACAATATCAAAGACCATACTCACTTGACCAGGATGGCCGAGTGGTTAAGGCGTTGGACTTAAGATCCAATGGACGAATGTCCTCGTGGGTTCAGACCTCACTCCTTGTAATTCAATTGTGGTTTTTAAGTACAAATTAAGCAATGGGAATTACATTAGCGAGCGGTAAGTTCAAAGGTGAATGCCTGTTACAATAACAAAAAACATACTCACTTGACCAGGATGGCCGACTGGTTAAGGCATTGGACTTAAAATCCAATGGACGAATGTCCTCGTGGGTTCAAACCCCACTCCTGGTAATTAAAGTGTGTTTTTTAAGCACAAATTAAGCAATGGGACTTACATTAGAGAGCGGCAAGTTCAAATTTGAATGCATGTTACAATATCAAAAGGCCCCTCACTTGACCAGGATGGCCGAGTGGTTAAGGCGTTGGACTTAAGATCCAATGGACAAAGGTCCTCGTGGGTTCAAACCCTACTCCTGGTAATTAAAGTGTGTTTTTTAAGCACAAATTAAGCAATGGGAATTCCGTTGGTGAGCGGAAAGTTCAAATGTGAATGTATGTTACAATCACAAAAACCTCCTCACTTGACCAGGATGGCGAGTGGTTAAGGTGTTGGACTTAAGATCCAATGGACGAATGTCCTCGTGGGTTCAGACCTCACTCCTTGTAATTCAATTGTGGTTTTTAAGTACAAATTAAGCAATGGGAATTACATTAGCGAGCGGTAAGTTCAAAGGTGAATGCCTGTTACAATAACAAAGACCATAGTCACTTGACCAGGATGGCCGAGTGGTTAAGGCGTTGAACTTAAGATCCAATGGACGAATGTCCTCGTGGGTTCAAACCCCTCTCCAGGCAATTAAAGTGTGATTTTTAAGCAATAATTAAGCAATGGGAATTACATTATAGAGCGGAAAGTTCAAATATGAATGCCCGTTACAATATCAAAAGGGCCCTCACTTGACCAGGATGGCCGAGTGGTTAAGGCGTTGAACTTAAGATCCAATGGACGAATGTCCTCGTGGGTTCAAACCCCACTCCTGGTAATTAAAGTGTGTCTTTTAAGCACTAATTAAGCAATGGGAATTCTGTTGGTGAGCGGAAAGTTCAAATGTGAATGTATGTTACAATCACAAGAACGTCCTCACTTGACCAGGATGGCCGAGTGGTTAAGGCGTTGGACTTAAGATCCAATGGACGAATGTCCTCGTGGGTTCAGACCTCACTCCTTGTAATTCAATTGTGGTTTTTAAGTACAAATTAAGCAATGGGAATTACATTAGCGAGCGGTAAGTTCAAAGGTGAATGCCTGTTACAATAACAAAGACCATAGTCACTTGACCAGGATGGCCGAGTGGTTAAGGCGTTGGATTTAAGATCCAATGGACGAATGTCCTCGTGGGTTCAAACCCCTCTCCTGGTAATTAAAGTGTGATTTTTAAGCAATAATTAAGCAATGGGATTTACATTAGAGAGCGGAAAGTTCAAATATGAATGCCCGTTACAATAACAAACTTTATCCTCAATTGACCAGGATGGCCGAGTGGTTAAGGCGTTAGACTTAAGATCCAATGGACAAATGTCCTCGTGGGTTCAAACCCCACTCCTGGTAATTAAAGTGTGTTTTTTAAGTACAAATTAAGCAATGGGTCTTACATTAGAGAGCGGCAAGTTCAAATTTGAATGCATGTTACAATATCAAAAGGGTCCTCAATTCACCAGGATGGCCGAGTGGTTAAGCCGTTGGACTTAAGATCCAATGGACAAATGTCCTCGTGGGTTCAAACCCCACTCCTGGTAATAAAAGTGTGATTTTTAAGCACTAATTAAGGAATGGGAATAACGTTAGCGAGCGGAAAGATCAAATGTGAATGCATGTTACAATAAAAAAGACTCCTTCACTTGACCAGGATGGCCGAGTGGTTAAGGCGTTGGACTTAAGATCCAATGGACGAATGTCCTCGTGGGTTCAAACCCCACTCCTGGTAATTAAAGTGTGTTTTTTAAGCACTAATTAAGCAATGGGAATTCCGTTGGTGAGCGGAAAGTTCAAATGTGAATGTATGTATGTTACAATCACAAAAACCTCCTCACTTGACCAGGATGGCCGAGTGGTTAAGGCGTTGGACTTAAGATCCAATGGACGAATGTCCTCGTTGGTTCAGACCTCCCTCCTTGTAATTCAATTGTGGTTTTTAAGTACAAATTAAGCAATGGGAATTACATTAGCGAGCGGTAAGTTCAAAGGTGAATGCCTGTTACAATAACAAAGACCATACTCACTTGACCAGGATGGCTGAGTGGTTAAGGCGTTGGACTTAAGATCCAATGGACGAATGTCCTCGTGGGTTCAAACCCCACTCCTGTTAATTAAAGTGTGTTTTTTAAGCACACATTAAGCAATGGGACATACATTAGAGAGCGGCAAGTTCAAATTTGAATGCATGTTACTATATCAAAAGTGCCCTCACTTGACCAGGATGGCCGAGTGGTTAAGGCGTTGGATTTAAGATCCAATGGACGAATGTCCTCGTGGGTTCAAACCCCACTCCTGGTAATTAAAGTGTGTTTTTTAAGCACTAATTAAGCAATGGGAATTCCGTTGGTGAGTGGAAAGTTCAAATGTGAATGTATGTATGTTACAATCACAAAAACCTCCTCACTTGACCAGGATGGCCGAGTGGTTAAGGCGTTGGACTTAAGATCCAATGGACGAATGTCCTCGTTGGTTCAGACCTCACTCCTTCTAATTCAATTGTGGTTTTTAAGTACAAATTAAGCAATGGGAATTACATTAGCGAGCGGTAAGTTCAAAGGTGAATGCCTGTTACAATAACAAAGACCATACTCACTTGACCAGGATGGCCGAGTGGTTAAGGCGTTGGACTTAAGATCCAATGGACGAATGTCCTCGTGGGTTCAAACCCCACTCCTGGTAATTAAAGTGTGTTTTTTAAGCACAAATTAAGCAATGGGACTTACTTTAGAGAGCGGCAAGTTCAAATTTGAATGCATGTTACAATATCAAAAGGGCCCTCAATTGACCAGGATGGCCGAGTGGTTAAGGCGTTGGACTTAAGATCCAATGGACAAATGTCCTCGTCGGTTCAAACCCCACTCCTGGTAATAAAAGTGTGATTTTTAAGCACATATTATGGAATGGGAATAATGTTAGCGAGCGGAAAGATCAAATGTGAATGCATGTTACAATAACAAAGACGCTTTCACTTGACCAGGATGGCCGAGTAGTTAAGGCGTTGGACTTAAGATCCAATCGACGAGTGTCCTCGTGGGTTCAAACCCCACTTCTTGTAATTAAAGTGTGTTTTTTAAGCACTATTTAAGCAATGGTAATTGCGTTAGTGAGCGGAAAGTTCAAATGTGAATGTATGTTACAATCACAAAAACCTCCTCACTTGACCAGGATGGCCGAGTGGTTAAGGCGTTGGCCTTAAGATCTAATGGACAAATGTCTTCGTGGGTTCAAACCGCACGCCTGGTAATTAAATTGTAATTTTTAAGCAAAAATTAAGCAATGGGAATTACTTTAGCGAGCGGAAAGTTAAAATGTGAATGCATGTTAGAATAACAAAAGCACCCTCACTTGACCAGGGTGGCCGAGTGGTTAAGGCGTTGGACTTAATATCCAATGGACAAACGTCCTCGTGGGTTAAAACCCCAGTCCTGGTAATTAAAGTGTGATTTTTAAGCACTAATTAAGCAATGGGAATTACATTAGAGAGCGGCAAGTTCAAATTTGAATGCATGTTACAATATCAAAAGGGTCCTCAATTCACCAGGATGGCCGAGTGTTTAAGGCGTTGGACTTAAGATCCAATGGACAAATGTCCTCGTGGGTTCAAACCCCACTCCTGGTATTAAAAGTGTGATTTTTAAGCACTAATTAAGGAATGGGAATAACGTTAGCGAGCGGAAAGATCAAATGTGAATGCATGTTACAATAAAAAAGACTCCTTCACTTGACTAGGATGGCCGAGTGGTTAAGGCGTTGGACTTAAGATCCAATGGACGAATGTCCTCGGGGTTCAAACCCCACTCCTGGTAATTAAAGTGTGTTTTTTAAGCACTAATTAAGCAATGGGAATTCCGTTGGTGAGCGGAAAGTTCAAATGTGAATGTATGTTACAATCACAAAACCTCCTCACTTAACCAGGATGGCCGAGTGGTTGAGGCGTTGGACTTAAGATCCAATGGACAAATGTCCCCGTGGGTTCAGACCTCACTCCTTGTAATTCAATTGTGGTTTTTATGTACAAATTAAGCAATGGGAAATACATTAGCGAGCGGAAAGTTCAAAGGTGAATGCTTGTTACAATAACAAAGACCATACTCACTTGCCCAGGATGGCCGAGTGGTTAAGGCGTTGGACTTAAGATCCAATGGATGAATCTCCTCGTGGGTTCAAACCCCACTCCTGGTAATTAAAGTGTGATTTTTAAGCACAAATTAAGCAATGGGAAATACTTTAGAGAGCGGAAAGTTCAAATATGAATGCCAGTTACAATAACAATCATTGTCCTCAATTGACCAGGATGGCTGAGTGGTTAAGGCGTTGAACTTAAGATCCAATAGATGAATATCCTCATGGGTTCAAGCCCTACTCCTGCTAATTAAAGTGTGGTTTTTAAGTACTAATTAAGCAATGGAAATTACACTAGAGAGTGGAAAGTTTAAATTCGAATGCCTGTTACAATAAGAAAAGCATATTCGCCTGACCAGGATGGCTCAGTGGTTAAGGTGTTGAACTTAAGATCCAGTGGACGAATGTCATCGTGGGTTCAATCCCCACTCCTGGAAATTGAAGTGTGATATTTAAGCACAAATTAAGCAATGGGAATTACATTAGAGAGCGGAAAGTTCAAATATGAATGCCGGTTACAATAACAAACATCATCGTCGCTTGACCAGGATGGCCGAGTGGTCAAGGCGCTGGACTTAAGATCCAATAGACGCATGTCCTCGTGTGTTCAAACCCCACTCCTGGTAATTAAAGTGTTTTTTAAGCACCAATTAAGCAATGGGAATTACGTTAGAGAGCGGAAAGTTCAAATGTGAATGTATGTTACAACAACAAAAACACCCTCACTTAACCAGGATGGCCGATTGATTAAGGCGTTGAACTTAAGATCCAATGGACAAATGTCCTCGTGGGTTCAAACCCCACTCCTGGTAATTAAAGTGTGATTTTTAAGCACAAATCAAGCAATGGGAATTATGTTAGTGAGCGGAAAGTTCAAATGTGAATGCCTGTTACAATAACAAAGATCAACCTCACTTGACCAGGATGGCAGAGTGGTTAAGGCGTTGGGCTTAAGATCCAATGGACGACTGTCCTTGTGGGTTCAAACCCCACTCCTGGTAATTGAAGCGTGATTTTTAAGCACAAATTAAGCAATGGGAACTATGTTAGCGAGCGGAAAGTTCAAATGTGAATGCCTGTTACAATAACAAAGATCATCCTCACTAGACCAGGATGGCCGTGTGGTTAAGGGGTTTGACTTAAGATCCAATGGACAAATAAAGCAATGGGAATTTCATTAGAGAGCAGATAGTTCAAATGTAAATTCCTGTTACAATAACAAAGATCATTCTCACTTGACCAGGATGGCCGAGTGGTTAAGTTGTTGGACTTAAGATCCAGTGGACAATTGACCTTGTGGGTTCAAACCCCTCTCCAGGTAAATAAAGTGTGATTTTTAAGCACAAATTAAGCATTTGAAATTACAGTGCAGAGCAGCAACTTTAAATGTAGGGTCTGTTGCAGTAACGCAAAACCTTTACCGAGCCATGATGGCTGATTGGTTAAGTCTTTTGAATGAAGATCCAATTGACAAAATGTCCTTTTTCAAACCCTACAGATTTTTCTACAGTAGAGAGCGGTAAGTTCAAATGAGAAGACCTGTTACAGTAACAAAAAAACCTCACCGAACCAGGATGTCTGAGTGGTCAAGGCGTTTGAGTTAAGGTCCAATAAAAAATTTGTCATTGTGGGTTTCAAACCCCATTTCTGGTAGTTTAAATCAGGATTTTAACCACAAATGAAGCATTTGAAAGTACAGTAGAGAGCAGCAATTTCAAAAGTGAGGGTCTGCCAATCAGGGTAAGCTGTTGGACTCAAGACCCAATGGATAAATGTCCTTGTGGGTTCAAACCCTACTGCCGGTAATTAAAGTGAAATTTTTAAGCACAAATGAAGCATTAGGAATTACATTAGAGAGCAGTAAGTTCAAATGTGAAGTCCTGTTGCAGTAACGAAAAAAGTCCTCAACCGACCAGGATGGCCGAGTGGTGAAGGTGTTTCATTTAAAAACTAGTGGACAAATGGCCTTGTTGTGGGTTCAAACCACTCTCCAGGTAATTAAAGTGTGCTTTTTAAGCAAAAAAATAAGCATTTGAAATTACAGTGCAGAGCAGCAACTTCAAATGTGAAGGTCTGTTGCAGTAAAGCAAAGTCCTCACCTAACCAGGATGGCTGATTGGATAAGGCATTGGACGTAAGATCCAATGGACAAAAATCCTTGTGGGTTTCAAACCCCATTTCTGGTAGTTTAAATCAGGATGTAAACCACAAATTAAGCATTTGAAATTACAGTGAAAGTACTTTTACTCACATTAGCAGCAAAACCAAATGTGAGGATCTGTTACAATAACAAAAATACTTTAATGGGCCAGGATAGCTGAGTGGTTAAGACCTTGGACTTAAGATCAAATGGACAAATGTCATTGTGGGTTTCAAACCCCATTTCTGGTAGTTAAAATCAGGATTTTAACCACAAGTTAAGCATGTGAAAGTATAGTGCAGAGCAGCAATTTTAAATGTGAGTGTCTGTCAATCAGGTTAAAGTGTTGGACCCAATAGACAAATGTCCTCGTGGGTTCAAACCCCACTCCTGGTAATTAAAGTGTGCTTTTTAAGCACAAATTAAGCATTAGGAATTAAATTAGAGAGTGGAGTTCAAATTTGAATGCCAGAGCAGCAACTTCAATTGTAAGGGTTTGTTGCAGTAACACAAAGCTATCACCGAACCAGGATGGCTGAGTGGTGAAGGTGTTTGACTTAACAACCAGTGGACAAATGGCCTTGTGGGTTCAAACCACTCTCCAGGTAATTAAAGTGGGATTTTAAGCATAAATTAAGCATTTGAAATTACTGTGCAGAGCAGTAACTTCAAACATGAAGCAAAAACTACACAGTGCAAATGTCCTCGTTCAAACCCTGCAGATTTTTTCAACAGTAGAGTGTGGTAAGTTAAAATGTTAAGGCCTGTTACAGTAACATAAAACCTCACCAAACCAGGATGCCTGAGTGGTCAATGCGTTTGAGTTATGAACCAATGGACAAATGTCCTTGTGGGTTCAAACCCCACTCCTGGTATTTAAAGCGAGACTTGTAAGCACAAAGCATTTGAAATTACTGTGCAGAGTAGCAACTTCAAATTTGAAGGTCTGCTACAGTAACAAATTAAGCAGTAGGAATTTCTGTAGAGAGCAGTAAGATCAAACATAAGGGTCTGCCAGTCAAGGTAAGTTGTTGGACTCAAGATCCAATGGGCAAATGTCGTGTTGTGCTCAAACCATACTCCTGGTAATTAAAGTGCGATTTTTAAGCACAAATGAAGCATTAGGAATTACATTAGAGATCAGTAAGTTCAAATGTGAAGTCCTGTTGAAATAACGAAAAAAGTCCTCAACCGATGAGGAAGGCTGTTTAAGGCGATAGACTTAAAGGTGCCCTAGAATGAAAAATTAAATTAACCTTGCCATAGTGAAATAATAAGAGTTCAGTACATGGACATCACATACCGTGAGTTTCAAACACCATTGCCTCCTCCTTCATATGTAAATCTTGTGCATGAAAAACACCACAGAAAAATAAGTGATTTTTAGCATAATGCCAACTGGGACGCAATCATCTTTGGGTATCATTTATATGTACGCCCCCCAACATTTGCATATGTCCGAACATGTTCATTGTCAGGTGGAAGTGACGGATCCGAATCATCGGGATCTGCAGGTAAAAAAACGACACTTGAGGATAGCAAAAACGGCATCTCTCATGGACTCAAATGTCATGTTTCAGGCTGTGCAGGGGACATGATGACTTTTCTACTCTTCCCACAGATACAACATTTCAACAGTCATGGTTGATGTTTATTATAATCGGATACCACAACAATTTAATTCAAGATCGTTTCGTTTGTTTGGACCATTTCAAGCAAGCTTCGCTCAGCATCTTAAACTGAAGAAAGAGGCAATTACAACTATATTCCTGCAAGCAGTAAGTAGCAATTTTATCCACCTATTGACTGTTTAAACAATTTCTGATTAAATTTAAAGTTTCTTAGAGAGAGCGCATTGTCTAGATAACGCAAGATGCTAGTACAGTAACAACAGGAAACACCAAGTACCATACAAAACTAAATAGTGTGTCTAATGACAAAGGTTCATTTTATTTTGTATTACAAAATACAACCATAGATAACTTGCTTACAGATTGTTCTCTCAATCCTTCTAGCAAACGTCACCTTTTCCACCATATAAGTTAAAATGATAGTCATTTGACAAGGCTATTCATTTTGTAAAAATATATATATTTATATATATATATATATATATATATATATATATATATATATATATTTGAGAACTTAAGTATGATGTTTTTTCTATGCTTGTATTTCAGAGTACATCACAGTCACTGCGTAGCCTACATTGTGTGTGTGTGTTTTCTAAACATGTACAATCTGGCAACCATATGCATGCGAGCTCTCTCTCGCTCACGGATGATCTGAAAACACCAATAAACAAGAAGGCTGCATTTTAGCTCCATTTGAAATGTTCTGCTTAGAGTGTCATTCAGTCTGGTCTGTGATCTGTAGGGACTGAGAGTCAGGACTCACAAGCCGCTTTGTTGAATAACTGAACTGCTGTGAGCTGCTGAAATAAGCCAATCAGAGCAGAGCTCAACATTAATATTAATGACTCTTCCAAAGGCAAAAACAGAGTATTACATCCTAGGGACAATTTATAGGGTTGTAAATGGACCTGTAAAACTGTATCTGGACAATTTTTGCACTTAAATAAGCCACACACCCTCTATATAGATATCAGAGAACAATTTAACATATTGTTTCAGCTCATTCTAGAGCACCTTTAAAAAACAAAACATCATCTACACATCTATTCTAATTAAAAAGCTTGGATTAGCTAGGATTTTTTTTAAATACAACTTATATTCATCTGAAAGAAGAATGTCATATACACCTAGGATGACTCGAGAGTGAGTAAATCATGTAAAACACCTTGAAGTCTTCTTCATTGTAACCAGGCCCGGTTCCAGAATCAAATCACTGAGGGTGCTTCTGAAATTACTGAGGGTGCTCTAAGCAACACCATAGCGGTATAGAGTGAGAAATGTATGGTTATTTATTTACAGGTCATTTACTTTAATGTGTTTCTAGTATTTTAACATGTCATCTTCCTGAGAGCTAAAAAAGGGTATTTGAATTTAGATTTCTTTTGTTCTTTTTTATTTATTTCTATGTTATATCCGATATATTCTACTATACAGAGGACAGCAGAACCCCTTTATTGAGGAAATTAAAAGACATGAATAGACAAACAGTGGATTTTTTTTTTCATTCATCCAATCCATTTATTTTACCCATACTTTGTATAAAGATGATTCTCAATGTTATGAAAGATACAGAATAGTTTGATATGGGCTACCATTTTACTTAATGCAATATGTGTGTAATGTTCAAAGATGTAATGATATTTTCACAAGAATGTCTTATATTCAATAAGAATATACAGGCTTAAAACTGTGTGTTGTTAGAGGAATTCGCTAAATAATGTCATCTACGGATGCCAAACCTCTATTCTGGGTCTTAGGGGGATATGTCTGTCTCGTGCAGAGTTCCATTTATATTTAGATGTCAATTCCAAAACTTTGCAGCAAGCAATATTTGACATCGATCTATGAATGACTGTAGCCTCGAAAGAGATCCAAGATCGCTCACTACAATGCTGTTGTTTTGTCAGTTCATCGTGATCTCACAAAGTTTCATTATAACAATTAAGTTGTCAACAGTAAATCTCTTACTTGCATAGTGGCTTGACTTTGTTTGTTATTAAGAGGTTTCGCGAGCCTGCATTTACTCCGCACTGAATAAGAGCTCTGCAATTTCGAGTGGTGAGATTCTGATAGTTCCAGAGATCAACAACTATCTGTTATTGGCTCCATCACTCACAGCTGTATCTGTGATTGGCTGCATATCTAACTGCTGTATCTGTGATTGGCTACACCACTCACAGCTGCAAAAACACCCTGTAAATAGATGCATTTGACTCTCTCCAGAGCTCGGTCACAAATGTGAAAATATGCCAAATCTGTTTCGCCACTATATTGTTACTGTGCCTAGCACCCTCTAGCACCCCCGTAGAACCGGGCCTGATTGTAACCCGTGGTGGTTAAGTGTTCCAGTCACATGATGGCACCAGACAGTCGACGACAGTGCCGGCGGAGTGACACGTTCAGCACATAAGTAGTACCGATCAAGATAACTCGTAGTACCCGGATGAGCGGTGTGTTATTCCCAGATAACATCCGCCAAAATTGAATAACACACCGCTCATCATCAAATGTGAAGGTATGTTGCAGTAACGAAAGTCTTCACCCAACCAGAGTGGTTAAGGCATTGGACTTAAGATCCAACCCAGATAACAGACAAACACTGAATTAATGTTGAATCGATGTTGTCAACTAAAATGTAAAATGTTCAATGTTGAAATTTAACATACATTTTTCATCATGTTTGCTCCCTGAAATAATGTTATTTCAACAATAAAAATAGATCAAGATGGGCATAAAATTACAAAATAGAGCAGTAACTTCAAATGTGAGGATCTATTGCACATTTGCAAGTCTTGTAAGTCTCGTCCCAACCAAGGTAAGGAGCTAACAGAAAAAAGGTCAAATTATGCAGTAAAAAAGTCAAACCAGGAAAAAGGCGAAGAACTTGCTTAGACACTATAAGGGCCATATTTTTACGATCTAAGTGCATTGTCTAAAGCACAAAGCACAAGTGCACTTAGTACGCTTATTCTCTTAATGAGTAATGGGTGTGTTTAGGGCGTAACATGGAATAAACCAGTCAGAGTCTCATCTCTTATTTGCTTTAAAAGCCAGTTGTGCTTGAACCATGGCGGATTCGCTATATACATGGTGACATAGACACCCTCAACCTGACGAGTCAGTTTAAATATATGTGTATATTGCCACAATGGGTTAAACAAGTAGCCAACTTCATTCACCATTACTGCAAATAGGTATCAATTATGATATTAATTATGACATGTAGGCATTTTTATATTTATGTACACAATAATAAGGTTTTACATTGTAATCCTTTTATTTTTAATATTTAAAACTATTTATATGCTGCAGTGCTTCCCTGTGTTATAAGCAGTCTACACTCATTGTGCAACCGCCTTCTACGCATATGACTAATGTGCCTTTGGTATATGCAGTAAATGGTTCAGTCTAGGTCACCCAGTCAGTTTAGTTGGTATGAACCACAGATGTACGTTGTTATAACTGAGCATGTTAACTGCACAAGCTCAGCATAATAAATCCTGTGTATGTACTATAAGTAAGAAAAAGTAAAACAAAGAACACAACATGGTTTCGGAAGTGACTGTATCCACTGATTAACACCACACACATCAAGAAGTGACTAAAGATCACCACTGCACCAGCAACCAGTGAGGATCACAGCCAGAGCATACTAGCAAAGCCCTGCACGCTAAAGCGAGGAATAAGATGGAAATGCTTTATCCGCCTTCACCTTTGTCTCTGATGGGGAGTGAAAATTGGTGTAAGTGGGAACAATTGTTTTTTATTTGTATCCAACCCCCTCAGCGTTAGTGGATAAACCTGAATCTAGACAGTTGCTTTGCTGCTGCACTACATAAGAAAAGAGGCGCTAGACATTTAGGGTGCTTTCACACTAGCAATTTTGGTGTGCACCCAGGTTCGATTGATGTCAGAGTTCTGTTCATTTGGATGATGTGAATGCGGTCTTCCGAACTCAGGTGCACACCTACATAAGTACCCGAGTCCGCTTAAAAAGGTGGTCTAGGGTAAACTGTAACTCCTTAACTACAGGACGGTTCACTACTGATGTGAATGCAACCGTACTAAATCGCGGAAGTGAACCCCTATTAATGACGTATGATGTGATAAAAATGTGTTTTTGTGTGTGTTTCACTCATTAACCTGATGAACATCACTGACGTACTGCAAGCAGAGAGCTGTAGATATTATTTCTTCTTGTATTCTGCATTTTTAGAGCATTTGCAGTACATTCACATTCAGAGAGACGTACTGAAGCTTTAGAAACAAGACCAACGGTTTAAAAACAAAATTATTAAGTGAGGTGAGCAACACTACGCTTTTCGCTGCCTTAACGCTTGGCGTCGTTACTATGCAACTCGCTAACCAGCTGCTGCTTTGATGATGCAAATGCCCATCCCGGTTCGGACCCAAAGAATATAATATGAAGACAGTCCAGCGGGGGCAGGAGGAGGGTGGAGCAATCGAACTCGGGTTCGATCCAGGCAATCAAACAAAGTGTGAAAGCACCCCTATAGATCACTGAGGACTGAATATGCAGATCCACAATATAAAAAAAATGTGAGAGGTGCTTGTGACATTCTAGAGATACTGTGCTCCGTGAAAGAATGTCGTCTTTGACACCAGTTCTGGGTCCACATTCTCTAAGCAAGCAGGCATAGACAAATTTGTCACAGAGTTACGCACATGTGAATTCAGAGAAACTGAAGATCTCATGATACGAGACACCAGTATGAATGACTCTGGGCATCGTGACCGGCTACTGTCCATATCTGATTTGACGCTTTCAAAAGCCATCAACATATGCAGAGCTAAAGAAGTCACAAAGGGATCATCAGAAGCTCAAATGGCTAACAGCGTGTGTTAAAATCATGCAAAACTTCAGCAAATAAACAATCTTGCAAATCAATAAGAGGAAACACAAAAACTTGTGGCTAGGCATGTTCCAGTATCAATTTTTCATTTTGTGATTAATTGCTGAAGCTTTTATCACAGTATATGGTATTATCATGGTATTAAAATAAGTTGTCATAGTATAACAGCTTTAACTCTTTTTGTAATAACAAAAATAACTCTGTTTAAATACAATAATACAATGCACTAAAACATATAAAAGTACAATTTTCAAACAGATTAAAGTGCAAAATGCTATAAAAACAACAACAACAAGAAACACATTATAATAAGGTCTCTTTATTTAATGCTTTAACTAAAATTGAGCAATAGCTGCATTTGTTACAGAAAGTGTTTTTTTTGTTAATGTTAGTTAAGAAATACAAATGATTATTGTTATTTTTTTATCTAAGGTACATAAAATAAGTTATTTTTATTTAAGTAATGTTATTAAACAGTAACTAAGAAATTAACATTAGCCTACTTAGAATAATGAATTCTTAATTCTATTATTTTTCATTGTCAGTTTGGTAAAAATAAATTAACATGTTAACTAATGAAGCCATATGTCTCAAAGTTTTACTGAGCAGTAACAAATAATCAGAACATTTCTAATCGTTACGGCATGTTGTACTCCAGAATAAAATATAAACATGTTTAAGTCTGAAAATAAATACCCTATTAAGTCTTTAAGTGTTAAAGGGGTGGTTGTGTGTTTTTTTCTAGGCTTCCTTGTGTTTATGGGGCGCATTATAACATGTCTTAATACTTTTTTTTTTAACGCCATATTTTTCTTATATTTTATGTTTATTCCACACCGCTGTCTCCTCTGTCCTTTGAACAGCTCGCTTGCTTCCATCCCTCTGAAAAAATGCAATGGTCTTAGATTGGTTAGATGGCCAAATGTAGTTTCATGTATTTTTATTGGCTGAAGTGCCAAGCACAGGTTGTCCGGAAATGCCACGCCCCTTACCAGAAGTCGCATCTTGGGCAGTGTTTATGTTAATAGCAAGGGTTTATGATGTCACCAACCCGGGAAGAAGCTTGTTTTAGTCCATACCGTGGACATGCCGTTTTTGAAGGCAATAAACTGCCATAACTTTAAAAGACAATATCTCTGTTTGCATTGAACTTTCAGTGCTACTATTTTGCAGATACTGTTTATGCTCAAGCAGAAACATTACACACTAAGGCCCTGATCACACCGAACGCGAAAAAGGCGCACTGCCTTTTTTGGTAAGCGTTTTTTCATTCAGAAAAGAGCAGTGCACTGCGTTTTTTTTTTTATGTTTCTAGGCAACCCCCGAATCACCTGTACTGTCCGGTACTGTCAGTCAAATCAATGTAACGGTCAACACAACGGAAGGCCCGCCTCTCAATTCATTCAATTGGACAACAGAAAATAAACACGATGACGTCGGGTGCTTTTCTGCCTAGAGTTGACTTTTTTTCAACTTCAGCGCTCGGAGCGCTCCTTCAAAAACGCGAAACACCCAGGGCGCATAAGCAGCGCGCATATTGCTCTCTGCCAACCGAAATACATTCAAAAAAGGTGCCTCCTGCTGCAAAAACGCGTTCTGTGTGATCGGGCCCTAACTAAAGTTAAAAAAAATAAAAGAAAAAAAAATAGTAAAATTGCATGCAACCACCCCTTTAAGTATTTGGTTCTGTGATGAACAACATTGAGATTACAAAAATGAATGGCTGTTTGGAGCATTTAAAAAACTTTCCTGGCATGGTTGCTTTTGTTTTCGGGGTTTGGCAAAATTGGTTGATGGGCAAAATATTATTAAAGTGCATTGTAATTTTTTATTATAATAAATAATTTTTTATGGTATTTTGAAGTGCCTACGATAACAATACCTTACATAATCATTACTGCAATATATCGCATTACCGACATGTCTACTTGTGGCAAATATGAAAGCATTAACATTAAGACAGTGCCCTGCCTTTAATGAAGTTTGTAAAAAAATATGGCAAAAAATAACCATTTGCAATTGTGTGCAAATCCAAAGCTAGAATGGACACGCTTGACATGGACACTGAGCTTTCTGGAATAGACACACTGTTTGTTGGTACTGTAGTTCACTCAAACACGTCTGACACAGGGTGGCACACTGTGCATGGCAGGCACGATTGTCAACTTCAAGCTCGACAAGGGCGCTGAAGCGAATGTCATTCCAAAGAAAATTATTGATCAGCTTTGGAGTGAAAACTCAAAAGACGAACACAGTGCTTGTATCATATAGAGGTATTCACATCAAACCAGACAGTGTTGTTAAACTTGTGTTTAATGTGCAAGCTAAAAATAAAATAACTGACATGATGTTCTTTGTGACCTCAACATCAGATGTAGCTCTTCTTGGGAGACAGGCATGTGTGCAGTTTGACCTCATAAGAAAAGCAGAGGCTCTTACACCATCATCGCCCACCACAAAAACTGAGCTCCTTGGCCACTATTTATCAGTGTTTTAAGGTTTGGGCCAGTTTCCAGAATTGCACTATATCTACACTGACCCTAATATTCCTCCTGTGATACATGGCTGCAAGTAGATTCCGTATGCAGTCCAAATCTACAGTCTACTCAGAGAAACTCTGGATGAACTGGGAAAAAAAAAAGATATTTGATAAGCAAGTTTCTAAGCCTACTGCAAGGGTTAGCAGTCTGTCCATCACAGAAAAGTAAAACGGTGCACTGAGAGTCTGCCAGGACCCTAGAGACCTTAACAGGGCCATAATCCGTAAGCTCAACATACCGACCCTGGAGGGCATACGGAGTAAGTTAGCTGGCAAAAAGTTGTTTACCATTCTGGATGAGAAAGATGACTATTGGAACCTGTGTTCTTTCAACACGCCATGGGGCAGGTATTGTTTTCATCACATGCCTTTTTGCATCAAGTCAGCAAGCGAGGTGGTGGCAGCATCATGCTGAGGTGATGTTTTTCAGTGGCAGGAACTCGAAGATAAGTCAGGATGGAAAGATGAATGCAGCAATGTGCATAGAAATCCTTGATAAAAACCTTCTCCAGAGCGCTCTGGACCTCAGACTGGGGTGAAGGTTCATCTTCAAGTTTCTTGGCTGTGTGCTTAGGGTCACAGTTCTAAGATAACAAAGTAGTTGAACCCAACTGAACATCTCTGGAAAGATCTGAAAATGGCTGTGCACCGACGCACCCCATCCAACCTGATGGAGCTTGAGAGGTCCTGCAAAGAAGAATTGGAGAAACTGCCCAAAAATAGGTCCGGTAATGCACCTCTAAATTGGTTGCCAACCGGCAATCAAATCAGCAGAAGAAGAATTAGCTCCTATCTTGCCGATTTAGGAGAAAATAATGGGTGTGTCGGTCCTAATTTTAGAACACCTACATTTTTGCTCTAAGTGTATTTCACACAGTATTTTAGCTATTAAACTAGCTCCTAAATCTGTGAAATGTCAGGAGTAGTCAAGAGGAATTAAGACACTAAAACCAAATTACAAACAACCCTAATCTTCCACTTCACTTCATCTACTCACTGTACTAGCATAATAAAAAGGCAAAAACGCCCAAATTAATATTTATTTATTAAATAAGTAATATTTTTTGTTTAAATAATGTCAGTTCACACTTAAAATGATTGGATAGAGTAAAAGAGTAAAACAAGCCTATTTGGCATGCTGTCAGATGGGCTCGAGCTTAGAATTTAGCCCAAACCCAGAGTTCTCCCCCAAATACCCAGCTGGGCCAAGAGTGAGGAGTCGGCGTGGTGGAGGGATGCAGAAAGCTGTCGAGATAACTAGGTAAGTCAGCAGTGTATACTGTATACTTGTGCTGATTATACAGTGTTCCTCCCGAACTTTGTTTTTAAAACATCATTTGTCGTTTTCTGCAATGAAGACATGTAAGAGGCTTACAATTACCTAAACATATATTAGTTTAATGTGACACGTTGTCTACTTTTTCAAAATGTTTATTTTAAAATGTTTATTTGAATATGGCAACATTCTTATTTTAAAACCTTTATTAGAATTTGGTAACCTGATACCTCGTTCTACAATATTTATATGATTAAATAACCGACAGAGACCCCTATAAGCCAATTAACATCACATCATACATAGCAACGAGGTCAACCCTGCCCCTTACTCTTAGCTTAAAGCTACAATGTGTGATATTTTTCCCCATCTAGCGGTGAAAAGCTATATGACCTTCCAGTGAATAATAGTTTCTGTTCCTCTCAATTCTGATTTCGTTTTAACTCATATGGTGGCCGATTTAGTCCAAGATTAACATGGCAATCCCCCTCTTCACATTCGAGACTGTGCCATTGAGTGTTAAAACGCAAAAGACGAAGCTTGATTTTATGGGTATGTCCCTCTTTGGCTAATGTACTTTCAAGATGGAGGGGCAACATGGCCACCGGCATTCGAACCCTTCACCCGTATGTATTTTCAATGGTATATTATAAACTTACGTGAATACTTTATTACTTGAAAGAAGTAAATATACATTAATGAGCACATATATTTTTGAAAGAACTAATTGTTTTTAGCTAAGAATAAACTAAAAAAGTTACACAGTGTAGCTTTAAGACTTCTCACTAAACCTTAGTAAAAGTTGGTCTCAGCAGCTTTGTGAATAGGTTTTAAGAGAAAACTCCCATGTGCAGTTAGGAACTTTTACTGCTATTCAGGAGAACTCTTAATGATAAGATAAAATGTTTTGTGAATACAGCCCCTGATTTATAAACCTGGAAGGATTTGGACTTATCAAGTGCACTTGTTCAAGGTATAATTGTGTTTTGGGTGTAGTGTTATGATACTGATTATGTTATGATTGCTGCAGTATCTCAATGGAGCAAAAGAGGACACTGATAACAGCATGCAGACAGACAAGACAGAGCAGGTTACTTTTGATATAAAAACTAAGTCTCAAAATAAAATGTTGAACTAAAAATACAAATAAAACTAGGCTTTCAAATTAAAGGGGTTATTTAGCGCTGGGAAGATGAATCTGTATTTAAACTGGGTCATCAATGTAGTAGAAATGTGAAATTATTTTTGAATTTGGTGCCTTCTAGACTGAGAAAAGACAGAAAATGTATTTTTGGCTCATGGGGATGAAAGACTACAATTCCCAGAATGCTTCGCTGCCCTGTGAGGCCATTCCCAAAGCCACCTACTGGACTACTGTGACTGAGTTGGAGAAGACACTACAATTAAAAACTGAATGTGTCTGTTCAATATAATGAGTGAGTCACCGCGCGAGTATCACAGCACTGAGCACTAACTGCAGGAGTGAGATAAATGAACTGATGAGCTCTCGTGATGAGAGCGGAGGTAATCGCGACTACACTCGCGGCATACATTCACAACGCGAGTTCAGTCTGGTGTGTTTCAGTTCAAGCTTAACTTTCATAGAAATTAATTTGAGAAGTTAAAAGACTAACATTGCTCACCATAGCTCCATTTAAATGAGTGCCTGTAGCTGCGAGCTGAGCTCTGAGTGTGATCTCCATCCCCCATGCACGGGTTCAAAACATGCGGAAATGGCTCCCTCTGCTGGCTGTAGTCTTTAGCCTTTGGCCAAACATTCCTCCTATGATGCAAATATTGTCAATTTGCACCATAGGAGGAATTTTTCCAGAAATAAAATGCATAAATCTCTTGTCTCAGGGGGATATGAGGGAGGAAAGCACAATCATTTGAATATACTTCAGGGTTTCAACTGATACAAAGCCATATGCTAATCGCTGAAGTAACCCTTTAAGTTAATTTACTAACTTAACTGTCTGGTTTGTTTGTCTGACAAAAGGGCAGATTCTGCATTATGATTGGTCAGATCGGCTGTCAATCAAGCTCCAGGTGAAGGGTAAATTCAGAGGTTACAGCTTTCCTCTGATGGAGCCCAATTGTTTTGAATTCAAGTCAGTGCTTTAGGTTTGATGCTAAATAGAAAAGACCTAGCGACTGGAGAGTAACTGAGGACCCTCTTCTCCAATCACAGTTATGCCCTTTAGCAAGAAACTGAATGCTAGCCAGCTTCTTGTTGGCTGTCCTTTGAATTAGTGTTCTGTGAGTTGACACGAATAGGCAATAAATGTGTGCTAACTATCAAGTAACCTTATAGGAGAAGGGCTAAGTAGAAATAAAATAATAGATTGTACTGGATCCTTTATGGTCATTATGAAATGAAGAATTCTAGTAGGTTATAGCATGTGGGGGAGACTGAGGGCTAATTTAGCACACTGCATTTCTTCACTCACACTGAAGCTACAGGGACGATCCTTATTCAGCATATGCTCTGTAAAGTTCTCTCCCTGCCTGCAAAAAATTACTTAAAAAATGTCAACTAGGGCTATAATGATATTTTAACAGTTTAAAAATAATAATTTAGGAGTGTATTTAACACGTTAAAAGTTATTATTATTATTAAATTAAATACTTAGCTTGATGAACAATATGTTGCACAGTTAAATGCTATTTTAAATTTAAATATATTTTTATATTTCATGTAAACATATGAGGAGCCCTTAAAGGGACCATGGTTATGGAAAACAATGTCAGATGAAAATGTCATAAAAATGTCTCAATATGCATTCTTGCATGTGTGTTTTCTCATATCGCGCCATCATCAATCGTCAAAGGGTAGTTTCAATACTCAAGAACACAAGTACAAACATAAATATGTATATGTAGATGCCACATTCGACATCTCCAGACACGCTTACACATCCAGCATCTTGACACTTCAAATGCTGTTGTCACTCCAAAATCAATGAGTTTTCCAAGATACCACAACATTGTACAGCCTGTGGTTATGAAAACTGCTAAGATTTAAATTCCCTGAAGAAATAGGATTACCTTTTACTGGTGAGAATGTGTTGGTATTAACTCAATATGACAGGTTTTTAAATGATGATAACTTTTTAATGTTGTGTTAGCTAACAATTTTGTATTATATTAAATCCTATGAAAATCATCTGCTGAAATCTATTGCAGATATATTTTCATACTTGTGTATAAACAGTTGCAGACACACGGTCGACCTTCTCTTAAGTTTATTATCCTAAATTAGATGCACCTGTTTGAGGTCCTTAGCTGCATAAAGACACCTGTCAACCCCATTTTATTTATTATACATTGGATGTTGCTGTCCCACTGCACCCCCAAAACTGTACTGTATCCCCAAAACACTTTTTTCCTGCCTGCAGTACCCCACATCTGATAGGTGTAATTTTAGATTTGGTGTAAATTTAAGGTTTACACAGTGTAACATCTATATCATTTACCTTGGCTGTAAATAATGATAATGCAATTTTTTCACATCTTCACATGTCCATACAAATTATACAAAAACAAAGATCACATTTTATATACATAGTAGCAGCCAACACTTAATATGTTTAGACCTATGTTTGACACAAAATTTTGATCCTGCCACTCACTCGAAAGCTTGCTCAGTCTTGGGGACAGTGTGGTAACGTCCCTGGTTACAAATGTAACCTTAGTTCCCTGAGAACAGGGAACGAGACGCTGCGTCAGCTGACGCTATGGGGAACGCCTCCAGCGTGACCGGTGTCTGAGCTACTATCAAACCACAGCAATCCTATTGACCGGCGACAGCCTATGATGTCATCAAGGTGCGACCAGGAAGTATATAAGGGCGCCTTGCAAACATGACACCAGCTTCTTCGTCTGAAGGGACTGTTCGCAGGCAGGCCCCGAGGCATGGCAAAAGTGACGCAGCGTCTCGTTCCCTGTTCTCAGGGAACTAAGGTTACATTTGTAACCAGGGACGTTCCCTTTCGAAAGGGAACTCGAGCTGCGTCAGCTGACGCTATGGGGAACGATATACCCACGCCGCCATGCCGAGGGGAGTGCATGCCTACTGGCAGTGACAACTGTCAGGACAAGCAAATTCAACTGAAATGCCTGAACCACTCCCCCTCTGGTCACATTAGGCTGTCAGTGACAGCATTCCCTACGGTCATAGCCCGAGCTGTGGCCTTGGGGCACCTTCATGTACCCTACCCCGGCCGCTCAAAGACCTGGAACCAACCTGTTCGACAGAAGGGGTTCCTTTAAGGGAATGTGGCTGGGGGACCCGAGGGCGCCCCAGCCAGTCACTATTCGGGAAGAACTTCACCGAATGCCACCAGGGAGGCTTGACCTGGCGTCACTATGCGGGACGCTTCCGTCTGCCAGCCCAGTCTGTTAACAACAGAGCCTCTGGAAATTCGCCTCTGGAGAGGCATCAAGCTGAGGGACTGCGAACTGGCAGTGTCCGCCTCAGGCCGGAACTCAGAGACGGGCTATCCTGGAGAACAGCGCTCAGCGTAGTGCTTTCCCACCCTTGCTAGCGAGGGGAGTCTGCTGCTCGATCCTAGGATCTACCGAGCACATACATTACAGGGGTGCTCAGGAGGCCTGAGAAGGCCTACAGGCTGATCTCACAGGGAGGCCCCGAGGGGCCTACGACCAACTGACCAGGCCCAGGCGGCCGTAAGCTCACAGACAACCCTCATAAGAGGGGAGCTCTTAAGCCTGCCTGGTAGGTACCATGCTGTAGGCAACCTATGCAAGTCCCTGTCCTGTAAGGACCGCATAGCAGCAGTGTAAACTCGTCGTGCTAGAGTATGCGCCTGCCATCAGGTGCTGCCGGCTAGGACCGAAGCCTGATGGCAGGAACCACTAGCTGTCAGCTTGAGCCAGTTATGTGTCTCCGTCCAAGGAACTCATTCCCCCTGGGAGGCCCCGCAGGGCCTACTACTTGCCAGGCTACTCGTAGCCGGCACTGAGACCAGGGAACAACCTCAGGGAGGCCTGGTGAGGCCTGCTACCTGATAGCAGATCATGCTAGCCGCCCTGGCTAGCAACCATGCTCACTGTCATAGGAACCGGGAACCGGGGCTCACCCTCCGGGAGGCCTAGCGAGGCCTAATCCCTGTCACCCAGTGGCCGAGGCCCTGGACCACCCCCTCAGGGGAAGCCAGATGAGGCCTGCTGCAACCCAGCAAGCCCTCCGGGAGGCCTGGTGAGGCCTGCTACCTGCCATCTGGTGACTGGAGCCCAGGAACTGTTATCCAGCGCTAGTTCCCTGGAGTACCCCCTCAGGGGAAGCCAGATGAGGCCTGCTGCATCCCAGCAGGCCCTCAGGGAGGCCCCGCGAGGCCTTCTACCTATCATCCAGTGACTGAAGCCCAGGAACGACCCCTTGGGGGAAGCCAGACGAGGCTTACTGCTACCACAGCAGGCCCTCAGGGAGGCCTGGTGAGGCCTACTACCTGCCGTCTAACACCTGAAGCACGGGAATACCCCCTCAAGGGAAACCCGGCAAGGCCTGCTGCACCCCAGCAGGCCCTCAGGGAGGCCTAGGGAGGCCTACTAACTGGGCTTGTAGCCATGCCAGCGACGAATGCTCGCTGGCAGGTCGGATGAATGGTGGCCGCTCCAAGTCGGGCTGACAGTGGCTGTCTGCTTGGCTGACGAAGACCTAGACATCCAGTTACCACCTGGGGAATCACCCCAGGGAGGCCATGATGGTCCTGCTTGTCGACGAGGTACTGCTGAAGCCGACATCGTCGGGGATATTCCTCCCAGGCGCACATTGGCCCGATGTCGCGACTCACCCGCAAGGAGGCCTGCTGAGGCCTCCTGCTCAGAGTCCACTGCCAGGACTGCCCAAGCTGGCTGCTCACAGCCAGCTGGTAGCCCATGCCCCTCCCGGGGCTGGCTTCATCCCGGAGGCTCACGGGGTCCTCCATGCGATGACGCAGTCCCATCCGGCAGTGCCTACAGACATAGCCTAAACACATTGCCAAAAGCAGTGTACTCAGCAGAAAGTACCTAGACCCTCAAAGCGAGGGGAGTACAACTTACGTCACCTGCGTCAGGGCGGCCGCTCTTCCTTCATGCAGCGGCCTACCGTTCACGCTAGGGCGTCAGCCATGGCAATGCTTCGGCTTCCAGGGGAGCATCCGACCGAACCATTACGAAGCACGCAGGTTGCGAGTGCAGCTCAACCCGAGCCCTAAAAGGTGGAGCAGAAGACACAGAGCAGAGGGCAAAAAAAATATATATATATATATTCACAAATATGCTACCCACCGGCCCAACATCCTCCAGGATGGGGCCAGGGGCCGCCAGAAGGTGGCAGCCACAGCAAGCTCTGGAAAGCGGGGTTTTCGCAAAAATAGCCCATCTGCGTACAAGCGTGGGACGCCAAACCCCGCCCCACGACCACTGGCTAAGTCGCTGTTCATTCTGCTTCACACCAACCTGCATTACTAAAAACCCCAAAACGCAGAGAAGGGGGCGGGCCTTGGCCGGACGACTCTAATGTAAGAGGAGGCTGACTAGGGATGCGAAAGAAAATGCCCTGCAATATTCAAACCGAGGGCCTCGGGCGATAATTACTTTCCTTCTTTGGAAAGAAATGCCCCCCATCCCGCAAAAGCCTAGGCCAACCGATGCAGTGGCCCGGAGAGGGCCAGCCTACATAAGAGTATTATACGCGGCTCGGGGAAGCGAAAAAACCTCAATAATACTCCGTCTAAGCCCTGCGAGGCTAGACATAAATCTGTAGTTCGTGCGTAAGCCTAAACTCACCCTCCCGTCTATGAAATTCCACGAGGGGCAACGTTGACCGCTTTACCCTGGGGTGGCTAAGAGCTTCCTGTTTGACTAGGAGAGCACACTCGCCTAAAACAACAGCACATTCCTACAAGAATGAGCGGTTGCCTCAATACTGCTTCATCACACAGAGAGAAGGCAAAAAAAACTGTTCGCACAGCTGTACATACAATGGCGGCTATTCTCTCCTAGCAAAGCTAGCTCTAAACATACCACATAACGGCATCTAAAAAATCGTTCTAGCCACCGGACAGGGGAACTACAGGGCCCTATGGTGTCCTCCATCGATACCGTGATCCCCAAACCCTTGGCGGGGAGCATGAAGTCTCACACAACATAAATAATAAATGTTTCCCTCGCAAGGGGGACTTACCAGCTCGCCTCCTGCGCGACGATATCCACACATAAGTTTTACTCACAGTATGCATGTTTGGGAGCGCAACCGCCTGAGGGTGCGCTTCTCACAGCCCAGCCAGGCGGGGTCTAGAGTATCATCGTCATGGCCCCCCTCAGGGCCGGATGTAAGAAGCGCCTGGGGAGAAAATGAAGAAGAGCAGTAAATGAGATGTAATTCTTAACTCACCCACCTAAGGGAGGGATATTTAATTCACGCCAACAGCGTTGTGATACTATTCCTCTTATGTGGGAGTCCGCCTCTTTGCGCCCCGCCCTTAACCGCGGGGAGCATGAGAGGCGATGTTGGCACTCAGGCCCTGTCACTGGTCCGTATACCGTGACGCCTCCCGCCTGCCTGGGACCCGGATCTCAGCGGTGTGCGGGTCCTCGGACACCACCACCCGCGCTTCTGTGACACTGGCCCTCAGGCCCTGCTATCGCTGATATGGCGCACAGCTGCGCCGCGGGTCAGGGTATTTTCCCTGATTGAGATCCCTCAGCAGGTCTTCCCAGTATACTTGCAACACCGACACGGCGTAAAAGTAGCACCAGGCTGACCCGCTGCCGTGTATGCCCCGCCATCTAAACCTCTTGAAACATAGTTGAAAGAAGCTCAGATGGCAGGGTTGGAGCTAGAACACCCATCTTCTTTCCTCCAAACATCAGCATTTAACACCCGCTGATGTCCGTGAATACACTGAATATGGGTTCTTCCATACCCTCACGATCTCAGTCAGGAGATCAGGAAGGAATGGAAAAGCTCAACTGAGCCGACGGTTTTATGGCCGGGGAGAAATCGATCGTTCCGTTTAAACGAGCGATCTCTCCTTTAATGCGCCCACATGACGGCCGCAGCCTGCATGCAGCGTGCTCATAACAGCCATCGGCTCAGCATACACAGTCAGGATGGCTGAGAAATTAATTTCCCTTCTCACCAGCCATCCCTACGAGCATTCGTGATTAGTCTCGTCAGTCGCTAGATCGCCGGAGGGAAACATCCCCTCGCGGCGATCGGCGACCCCATCCGAGGGAATGTGACGTGCATCCGCGCTCAGCCTCAGCGTGAGCGGGGATCACATCACTAATCTCAGATGCAAAAACGCTCTTCCCTCAGGAAGAGCGCTAGACGAGAACGGAGCGATCTCGGATTGAAAACTTCGCTCACATTACACACAATCGAACAAATGACTCCACAAGAGCTTGACTGTGCATGCTCTTAATCCCAGGCAGAAAATAAATGAATCTGGATTACCTTTGATTTGAAGCATTCAGACAAAAACAGTCCCTGAAGACGAAGATGCTGGTGTCATGTTTGCAAGGCGCCCTTATATACTTCCTGGTCGCACCTTGATGACATCATAGGCTGTCGCCGGTCAATAGGATTGCTGTGGTTTGATAGTAGCTCAGACACCGGTCACGCTGGAGGCGTTCCCCATAGCGTCAGCTGACGCAGCTCGAGTTCTGGATGAAAATGTCACTTCACATAAATATGTAGATCCAAATGACAGGAGTTAATTCAGTGCATGTTTCCCCAAATCAGAATATTCCTTCCCCACATCACACCAGAAATGCAGGTTTGTTTATGAGTACTTCATCTTCAGTCCACAGTCTAAGGACATATCCAGCAGATTGTCCTATAGTCTGGTAGGAATGTTGTTATCCTTACTTTCAGTCATGAAAGGATTACGGACCCAGTCAAGTTTGGCAGACTTACTTTCAATATCAGGGAAGTAGTAGTTGAACTCAATGTTTTTTCTGGATAAATGTGTGCTTACTAGTTGCAGTATAGGAGCTCTGTCAACATTACCTACAGAAAGGTAGCTGTTGAGCTGCTGGAAACAACTTGTGTCCCCATATTCACATTTACTCTCCCACAGTTTGATCTTCTTTATGAATCTGTACACTTTGTCATACAAGTTTATGATGTCTGTGTCTGTACCCTGCAAAGTTAAATTCAGGTTGTTCAGTTTGCTAAAAAAATCAGTGAGATATGCAAGGCGGGCTACCCTGGCTAGTATTTGTTCTCCAACATAAAAACAAGGGGATGTGAGTGTTCTCCCAGAAAAGTGCTTACTTCGTTGCGCAGCTCCAAAATCCTGTGTAGTGCTTTTCCTTTCGAAAGCCAAAGTACATTGGTGTGAAGCAGCAGCTGTTTGTGCTCAGCGTCACTATCATGACGGAGCCTTTCAAACTGTCTGTGATTCAGAGACTGCAATTCGACAAAGTTTATCACTTCACTGCGTCAATCAAAACTTCATGTAACTCAGGAGTCATTATTTTACTGGCCAGTGTCTCTCTGTGGATGATACAGTGATCCCACTGAAGGAACAAATCAGCTTATTGAAATAATCAGTATTCCCCGTTTACATGCAAACCAATAAAGTGACAACGCAAGTAAACCGTGCTTACATGACTTTATTAATAAATCAGGTTATTTCCTTGTAGTGACGTCAAAAATAATAATGTCCTGATCTGACTGAGTTTTTCAAATGTTACATCAGTTGTGATGTTAAATAAAGCGTGCACCGTGTCAGCGGGAGATTTACAGCTCATATTATTCTCTCATGCAGTGTTTTGACTGAACCTTCTACTTCTGTTGCATGAGATGAGAAGAACACATTTTTTTTAATTTTCTGGGTCTTAAAAGAGTCTTCGTTTGTGATATAAGTCCTTATTTCATGCAAAACGCTAGCTCGCTCTGTCTGGATGCATTTAAATCTGCTCGAAGATTGCGTTTTTGTCAACTATCACACATCGCACTTCAATAAGCCGTCAGAAAGCAGGTTAATGCGTTTACATGCAGCGTAAAATCGGGGTAAGAGGCAAAAAACTACCTGTCCTGACTGGTTTATTGTTACGCCGTTCATGATCTTACTCTGATAAAAGAAAACGGGTTATTGTGTTTACATGACCATGTTCTTTGTCGGCTTATTTGGCATAACTGGCTTAAGAACGTGCATGTAAACGCACCCATTGATGCTGCACCGTCCGTGCGCACATGAAAACAGGACATCCAATCCAGATTGTGCTCTGAGAAAAAGGTGTTGATAACACGTAACGCATCTTTACTGATAGTGATCCCTGTCAGCTTCTTGCAGAATAGAATGTGCTCGTTAATTTCAGAAATTTAATTTCTCTGTATCACACAAATGCAATAAGCTGGGCTTCGCCGCTTACATCTGTTGGCTCGTCCAACTGCAGCGTGAATGAACCAGAAAGATTTAACTTTCCCACTACTTGATCGACAATATCAACGGCCATGTCATCAATCCTACGGCACACTGTGTTATTGGACAGCGATTTCATGCATCAGCTGCTTTCTTATCCAAACTCCAAAACTACCAAAACTCCATCAGGGCATGATGGAGAAAAATAAACCTTGGGAGAAACCAGACTCAGCTGGGGTGCCAGTGTATAATTATTACTCTGGCAACCTTGCAGGTCATAAATCATATTAGATAGGAATATTCAAAATTTGGGGTATCAAGCAAGAGACAGGTTCATTTAGGACGGGGCGTCGATTACACAGTTATTGCGCCGGAGACGGGTTAATTGAGGATGACGTGTCGGCGAAGCAAATTCAGAGAAGACACCAATGGACACGGTCTCTGCAGACACTCCAGGATGAGCTGGTCATGTCCAGACGCAGGACCACCATCGGACACGGCCTGGATCCGGCCGACTGCAGTAAACCTCGGGATATACAGAGAGACTAACATTAGTGTGGTTGCCACTCTTTTTATGATGTAACAAGTACATCAGGTGTTATGGGAAGTGTTCCGGGTCCCTGGTTCCGGCTGACCTAGTTAATGCAGCCTAACAATCAGTCAATTGATTTGAATAATGAAAGAATAATGAAAGAATGTGTATGCCATAGTAAAGAGATGTGTTTTTAGTCTAGATTTAAACTGACAGAGTGTGTCTGCCTCCCGAACAATGCTAGGAAGACTGTTCCAGAGTTTAGGTGCTAAATAAGAAAAGGATCGACCGCCTGCAATTGATTTAGATATTCTAGGTATTATCAACTGGCCAGAGTTTTGAGCCCACCATAGTACTCTCAGAAGTGTTATTCCACCATACATTTAAGTTCTCCTTTTTAATCTGCTTAGAAAAGTGCCACGTTTTATTTTATGTCCCCATACTTGATCGTTCAAAAATTCGTGTAACTGTTTTTAAATAGATGAAATGTGGAGATGTTTGGTCGCGTCTAACTTGATCTCTGTTTGGTACCATAGTGAATGAACTGGGCTTAGTGGGCTAAGCTAAATGCTATCAGAATGTCGCCGTGCGTCAGAGCGATTAAAGCCTAGTTCAGACTGCACGATTTTCAAACTCGTCGGGTCACTGCTCTATTCACACTGCATGACTATCTGGGGTATCATTCAGTCACTGCTGTGTTCTCACTGCACGATGGGTTGACGACAGAGGAGTTCACACTGCATGACTGAACAAGAGGAAGAATCGCCGACAACTCTCTCGCTCTCCGGTGTGCAAACTACGTTTCCCAAACACACGTGCGATGTGACACGTAAACAACGCGAGAGCACACGTGCGTCAGACCGGAGTTCTCGCGCGAGACTTGGAATTGTTATTAAAAATGATAAACTGCACAAAGTTTGCTTCAAATTGTATGTGCGCTGATTTGTGGAGAAAAAGAAAAAAGATTATGGCGGAAGAAATTGTTGGAGAGACAGAGGGAGCCAGGATTTTGTTCTGCAAAGACAGTTTGAGGTAAATAAATAATTGTGTAATGTGCTGCTGCTGTGGCCGGATGTGCAAATGTTTGGCCTTTGTTTCTGTTTGATAGAATTGTAAATATATCTATTAAAATACTGAAATTCTGCTTTATAACTCCTCCCTGAACCTCCTGCTGCCCTGTATCTCACTCTCTCATTGGTTGTCGGTGTAATTTTCAGTCAGAACACAGTTCACACAGCAGGAGTTTGAATCGCCGACAGGTCCAGATATTTAGCATGCCAAATATCTCACCGGCGTCGGCGACTCGTCGGCGATTCTCTCTGATCGCGTCTTTGATTATTCACACTGCGTGATTGTCACTCGCGTGCACGAGCACCGATTTGCCTGTGATCTCGGGCATTTGTCGGCGATTTCACAAAACCTGTCGGCGACTCAAAATCGGGGCAAAAATCGGGCAGTGTGAACTAGGCTTAAGTGCACGCACTTAGATGAGAGAGGTGTCTATCAACTCGTTTTAGTCAAGGGAATAACAGTTTAATATGAAAAAGCGGTGAAGGATTCCTTTAAGTAGAATCAATAGTGCATACTTTTACTTCATTGCATTTTGCAGCAAATATACTTTCTACTCCACTACATTTCTACAACATTTCGTTACATTTTTGTTACATTTTCTGATTAGTTTTAGGACTCGAGATTAAGGCTTGTCGAGATAATTAGTGGATATATAATAATAGCCTATATAATGTATAACTGACGGTAACAAAGTAGCGCTGTTGAGGCTCGCGCAGCCTCTCGAGGAAAAATGGAAACAAATCAGCCCCGCTCATACAAAGAAACTCAGTAACATAGTGCAGTAAACATTCAAAATGTTAAGTTTTTATATTTTATAACATATAATACAGTTAAAAAACATCACATGACACGGCCAAGAGTGTTTTTTCCTGAATACCTGTCACGGTTCATGAATTCATTGTCTCATTCTTGTGTGTATGTATGTGTGGCTGTGTTGGGGCGGAGCCGCTGCTTAGCTGATCATTGTTTCCACCTGTCGCAGCTGATCATCATCACACCCTATTTAGTCTCACTGCTTTCTACCTGTCTTTGTCAGAGCGTTGTTTGGATGTTCCCTGTGTCCTGCCTGTTCCTGTGTTTCTCCTGCCGTTGTATGTGTCCTGTGTGTTCGTTGTCGTTGTCGTCTTCATCTTCCACCTTCAGCACTCTCTCGCCAGAGGTCTGGGTTGTCTGCAGCGTCCCTGCGCTTCCATACCTTTCCTTTGCTTTGGATCTACATCTCTGTCATCATCTGTGCTGCTGTTCTCAATAAATATGGAGCCAGAATGGTGACTTTAAAATTTGGCGTCACAAATTAAAATTGTCATTGAAAACAAAAGCAGAACTGAAAAAGGAAACATTGGCATTGAAACATTTGCATTGAAAACAGTTGTATTGGCATTGAAACAAGTATTGGCAATGAAAAAATAAAATAATTAAAATCTTACAATCTTATTATTTTATTGTATTGGGATTTATGTGTATTTTTCAATGACAATCTTCAGATTTTTTCTTCATGTCACTCCTTTTCAGTGACAGATTTTTTTTACAATGTCAGTTTTTTTCAATGTCACTGATTTTCAGTTTCAACTTTCTGTCACTGTTTTGGCGTGGAGAGGGGCGGGGTCTGAGGGGAGGGGTAAGTAGAGCGTAGTTTGCATATCATTTGCATATAGGTATACTGAAGCAGTAGGCCGAGCGTCACTTTACTGGCATGACAAATGTCCAGTTTACCGGGAACTTCCAAGCCGCAAGTAAGGCCGTTTTTTTTATTTATCTGCCATTTACATGTTTATTCACGTGCAACCTGGCCGGTTTGCTTAACTTTTAACGGCCGTTATGCTGTTTTTTTTCTCCCGACGTCGACTGGAACATGTAAATTAGGCTACTAATATTAGCCGTGTTGGCTAACTTAACTGTGGTTAATGCAGGGTCAAATATAAACACTGGTCACCATGCACTGAATAAGACTAAAAGTCCGGTTTGGCAAATACATTAATTAAACGTTAGGTGTCTGTCGGTAGGCTATATTGTTGCTGCTAAGTAGCCTATGAGTACATCACAACAGTGGCTAACAGTAACATAGCCTGTGACATTAACACTGACATGATAAACAGCAGGGCGTCGGCTGTGTAGCCTAAGTTACACTACTGACATCCCCACCTAGGGCCGCGAATGTGCTTTTATCTGTATTTAATGGTAGTTAGCGTTAAGTCTCCAGCCCTGTGATGTCTCCTTTCATTTTTCTTTAGGAGTTAGAGGCCAGTCTTATTGCTGCTGCACAAGACCTCATAAATGTGCTAACGCAAAACGTTCAGCAGTAACTGTTATCACACCAGCACAGCAGAATCTAGTGCCGTCACATGAGCACCATTAAATACAGATAGAAGCACATTCGCGGCCCTAGGAGTTACTGTGTAACGCTGCGTTTAAGCCGAACTAGCGGCTCTCCTGTGTGTGTGTGTGGGTGGGTGTGGGGTTGGGGATGTCAGTAGTGTAACTTACACAGCCCTGCTGATAGTCATGTATGTGTTAATGTCACAGGCTTTGTTACTGTTTAGCCACTGTTGTGATGTAGGCTACTCATACTACAGCAACAAGTACAGCCTACCGACAGACACCTAGCGTTAATTCATTTTTTTGCCAAACCGGACTTTTAGCCTTATTCGGTGCATATGCATGGTGACCAGTGTTTATATTTGACCCTGCATTAACCACAGTTAAGTTAGCCAACACGGCTAATATTAGTAATTTACATGTTCCAGTCGACGTCGGGAGAAAAAAAACAGCATAACGGCCGTTAAAAGTTAAGCAAACCGGCCAGGTTGCACGTGAATAAACATGTAAATGGCAGATTAAAAAAAAACAGACTTACTTGCGGCTTGGAAGTTCCCGGTAAACTGGACATTTGTCATGCCAGAGGCTTCAGAGCTGACGACGAGTTCCAGTAAAGTGACGCTCGGCTCGGCCTACTGCTTCAGTATACCTATATGCAAATGATATGCAAACTACGCTCTACTTACCCCTCCCCTCAGACCCCGCCCCTCTCCACGCAAAACAGCGACAGAAAGTTGAAACTGAAAATCAGTGACATTGAAAAAAAACTGACATTGTAAAAAAAATCTGTCACTGAAAAAGAGTGACATGAAGAAAAAATCTGAAGATTGTCATTGAAAAATACAAATAAATCCCAATACAATAAAAGAATAAGATTGTAAGATTTTATTTATTTTATTTTTTCATTGCCAATACTTGTTTCAATGCCAATACAACTGTTTTCAATGCAAATGTTTCCTTTTTCAGTTCATCTTTTGTTTTCAAATTTTCAATTTGTGATGCCAAATTTTAAAGTCACCATTCTGGCTCCATACATAACGCATCTCACAACAACAGTGTGTTACTGAATGATTCGGCGTTTGAATGAATTGGTTGACTCAATGATTCAATTCAATGAATCTGCAAAACTTGAAATGGCTTAGTGATTTACTGCAGAGAGTAAGTACTAAACACAATCAAATATTAGTGTCACTGTCTCTTGATGATGGATGTGGTCAAGAAGCTGTCAATGATCAAAATATTGATTTTGAAGACGTTGAAAATGAGTTTGGAGAATACGTGTGAGATCGCACATATGAGCCAGAATGTATGGTGAATGCTGAATGTACTGGTAAACGAGCTCTGATGAGGACATAATAAGATGGTATAAAACATCTGCTCAAACTGAACCCTTCCAAGCTCCAAAAGGAAACGAAATAGGTTTATTTTATTCTTCTGTAGCTGTTACTCTAACATCAGGAGTTTTATATTATTGCGACAGCTAGAGGTCTATCCATGTTAAATATAGATCCGGGTCGCTAACGACACGAATATGTAAGAATGTTTGGCGAAACAGTCATGCATTTAAAGGTTAATGCAGTTGAATTTTTTTTTGTGTAAATTATTTAATTTAGTTGGTGACAACCCTATAGTGTCTTATTCTAATTTAATTTAATGATTGAATTTAAGAATATAAAAGAAAAGCTGAAGCAGCATATATGTAATATGATTAGAGGGGAAACGTCATTTATAAAAGGTAAAAATATTATATGAAGATTTAAATTCATCAAAGCTGATGAGAATGTTGCTTCAGAATAATGATATTTAACTATGCAGATCACCCTGATAGATAACCAGATCTCTAAGGCAGAATGTAAACTGGTCAACAGATGGTAAGCAGTTACATTAACCCAAACTAATTTAATTAAAATGCCACAGCCCATACTGTTTTCTTCTTTTTAATTATTAGAATATAGACATTAAGAAAATAAATTGTTTACTATGAACATTTTTACATTATGTACATGTAAATTATCATATACATTTAAAATCAGTTACTCTTTACTTTTTACTTAAGTAGGGTTGTGATTCTTTACTTCCTCCACCACTTCAACTGCTATGTAAACTAATCTAAATATGTACAGTAAAATAATCTTAACAAAACAGTAAAGCTGCAGGCATTGTTCATGGTTAATTCATTTTAACGCATGCATTAATTGATGTTAACTAATTGTGCTGTTAATGTGAATAGACACATTAATTTTTGTGATTTAAGATTAACTAATGCTGAAAAGCGGTGTTGTTCATGGTGTAATGACACTTGTTCACACTGCTAAGAGTAAAGGGTTTCTGACTAATAAAACCGGAAAACAAGGGTAACGCAGATATAAAACAATTGACAGGCGACTCCCTCAGACACTATACTCAGAAATCCCGGCTCCTTAGTTAAAATAGAAATTCTCACAATTTTCAAATAGTTGGAAACATTTAGGATATTGTAAGACGGCACAAAATATATAACACTGCCCTTGTGGTTTTTGGATATTTTACTGCAAAAATATTTCATAGTGCACCTAATGAAAGGGTAATCCACAATCAAAATCCAAAAACAGGCAAGAGGTCATAACAGGTCATTAGTCCAATCAGGCAAACAAAACAGGAGAGACACGCACAAGGTTAATCCACAGAACAGGTAAGTAATTGAAGACCAAGAGACATGAAACCAGGGAAATGCCCAGAAATGCAGTGTTACACTAAACAAAACTTCACAATGAATGACAGAGTGAACAAGGTATATATAGGCAGAGGTAATGGGGTAATGAGACACAGGTGTGAACACTGAGTGCTAATGAATCTGGCCACAGAATTATGGGTAATGTAGTCTATGACATAATGACAGTCTGGGTTGGAGTGCCCTCTGGTGGTAATCACGGGCACTCACACTGGTGAATTGTGACACATGGATAGTTCATGCAAACTAATGCATTAACTAATGTTAACTAATTGCACTGTTAGTGTGAATAGATTCATTAATATATGTATGAATACAGATTAACTCATGTTGAAAAGAAATGTTCATGTTAACTAATGCATTAACTAATTGTGCTGTTAATGTAATTAGATGTATTAATATATGTGTTAGTTAATGTTAAAGGACAACGCCGGTGAGAAATGAACCTAGGTTTAATTAACAGATGGTTACAGAGTATATTGTTCTCTGGGATGCATTTTCATGGAAATTGAATGTAAAGAGTTTTATCTCTAAAAACAGATTAGCTTACAACGGTAGCGGCACAGGGTAGTGAAATTAAATCGCTAGTTAATGCCACTAACAAGGCTCAAAATAGCCTCACACTAACACAGTAGCATAATGAGGATCCCTACATTCAAACCAAAGCATTGAGAACTTTGTAAGTGTAAAAACAGTTTAATAAGAAGATACTTTATAAACACAGTGCATTACGCGTTCACGAACAGCAGCCATCTTGGAAAACAGTCTCGACGAATCGATCCACGAGCGCTCTGCTAAGTGATGAACTATGAATTGGAATCTCATATGGTCTGTTGTTTCTGGAAGAAAACACTGATTGCGAAGGAAAAAACAAATAAATAAAAATAAAAATGTCCATGTTATTACATTTCACAAACTTAATTCCTATCGACCAGCTCACTTAGAACAGCACTCGTGGATCGATTCGTCGAGACTGTTTTCCAAGATGGCACCTGTCTGCGAACGCGTAATGTACTGTTTTTATAAAGTATCTTCTTATTAAACTGTTTGTACACTTACAAAGTTCTCAATGCTTCAGTTTGCATGTAGGGACCCTCATTGTGCTAGTGGGAGGCTATTTTGAGCCTTGCTAGTGGTATTAACTAGCGATTTAATTTTACTACCCTGTGTCTACCCTGTGCCCCATAGACAAGCGCTATAAACAAATCTGTTTTTAGAGATAAAACTCTTTACATTCGATTTTCATGAAAACGCATCCCAGAGAACGATCTACTCGGTAACCATCTGTTAATTACCCCTAGGTTCATTTCTCAACGGAGTTGTCCTTTAACAAATATTAACTAATGCTGAACAGAGGTGTTGTTTATGGTATTTATGTTAACTAATGCATTAAATAATGCTAACTAATGCAACCTTATTATAAAGTGTTACAGTTTTGTTTTTTGTCTGATGTCAGTGCAAAGAGCCAGAGATAGCTGAAAATGATCTTTAATACAGCGTTGCCATATGGCAACAGTTAATTTCTACTAATTTCCTTGTTCCTTGTGCTTTTTTTAAAAATCAAATTAAATTTGAATCCCCCATCCCCCCTCCCCACCAACTCTCTCCCACTGTCACCCTCACACTGAAGACACCCCATGAAGTTCTCCAGAATCACTTTAAAGGACAACTCCGGCAAATTTTTTAAGTTTATCTTGATCGTTATATCTTTGTGAGTACAGTCTATAGAAAAAAAACGAACCGGATTATTAATATTGTTAATGCCCAGAGTCCCCGTCCCCCCCTCAGCTAAAACGGCAGCTTTGGGGGCATAACGTAAAGGGTTTCTTTGTGCCTCTTAACAGACACAAAATGCAATTAAATGTCTGTCCAACATGAACAGGGCCCTTACATGACAACGAGATGAGTTTAGCCACTTAGCCATTGTTTAAATTCACCTGTTTTAGCCGGCTAGCTGTGTCTCGTGCTGAAGTCCCATGGGAACGCCATTGTAGACGGAGAAATAGTCCAGGAAAGAGCATCGTTTGTATGAAGAGGCTCTGCTGATCAGCTCGTCGGTTCTCAGTATTGAACGTGTCCGAGAAACGGTTTTCGATTCTGTACTGCTGATCTGAGGACCGCTGCTCGTTTAGTTACTCCCGCATGCTCAGTATCAGCGGCTCGTCGTGAGTTCATCAGATCTCTCAGCAAAACATGTCTCAGTTCAGTGAACGGTTGGAGTTACAATATATAATTCAAGACATTAATTTATTTAAATTCGGAGGGACTGTCACTCATGTCAGAAAGTGAGTAACTAAAGTAACTTGTGTGATCATCGCTGATTTGAGACGCGAACCGCTTAGAATGATTCAGTCTGATTTGGTGAACTGGTTCACTAAAAAGAACCGGTTAAAAAGAATGATTCATTCGTGAACCAGACATCACTAGGGTGATGATCCGATTGGGCTCATGAGTGAAGAAGAAATTGTTCGCATTTGTGCCTTTCTGAATTGTGAAATTTTTTTATTGTATCAAAATGATCTCTTCCCTTCAGAAAATGAAAACTATAGCTATATTTTAAGGAAAGGCCAACAGAAAGAGTTATCTCTTCTATTCCATGTGATGAGAGAGAGAGTATGCGTTATAGGGAACTATAGGGATTAATTTATAGGGATCTACTTATTTTTGGTTTCCATGAGTCCCAAGCCTATAATTATATACATTTCTAAAAGAAATGTGCATTTAAAAAGAAAACACTTTTTGACCATTTTACATTGGGAGCATTTTTGTAAAGGGGTCATATAATGGCATTTTTGTACCAGTTAATATGATTCTGTAGTGTCTAAATTATAACTTTATAATATACTTTTATTAAAAATTCTCATTAGTATTTTAAGAAAACACTCATTTTACCAGTTCAAAAACAGCTCTGTTTTCAGCAAGACATTTCAGTGCATGAAATTCTGTCTTTAATGCTAATGAGCTTTGCTCTTTGACATGCCTTGACAACAGTAGAGGGGTAAGAATGGCGACGGGAGTCTCTGAGAACACATCTGTGCAACTGTATCAATTTGAACTAGAGTCGGACCTGAGACGATGACAGCTCCAACGAAATTCAACAGTCAAGGCTCAACCACCGCATCTTCAGCGGTTCAGATTTAAGTCAGATTTAAGGAAATCAAAATGACTGCTGTGTTTGTTATTACACCAAAGAACAGAACACCATAATCGCTTAGACGCCATTCTGCTCCAGTTTATCAACAATAGTGGACTATGATGACAGCGTGCTTATGGCGGGTCTGTGCTGAAACACTGTGGTCAATCATCAATCGTGTGGAGATAAAAAAAAAAAAAAAAAAAAAAAAAAAACACTGGATGGATTTGTATCATTATAGGATGGTTGTGTAAAGGCATTGCCAACACACATTTCCATACAATCAACTTGAAAAAGTGCATTATATGACCCCCTTAAATACCCCCCCCCCCAATCCGCCCCCCTCATGGTGCATACATATACGCAATGTCTTATTCCCAGACCAATTATGTCTTTGCTAAATATACAAATATGTAAATATAACTACATTTAAAAATAAAATATAGCAATTTGCGTAAAAACAAGGCAAGATATTATACAAAGCCAATAGCTACACATCCACACCCTGCCAAAAGATATATTTTATTTCTCAAAAATACCCATGACATGCATTTGTTGTGTAACAATTAACTTAAATAGGTATAAAAATGTCTTTAAATTATATAACTATATAATGGAAACCTGTAGCCTACACAGGATCAGAAAATATGTTTTTGCTTCCCTGAGAACAGTCTACTCAAATGAAAGCTTATTTGCTTAAAGGAGTAGTTCTGCACTCGCAAAATAGGCTTTCACTAAAACTTGGCTGTCAATTGCCTCGACAAATGAACATTTAAGTATCAGTTTTGCAGGAACACAGAACAAAAGAAGCTGGAGACAACAAGGAACTGAAAGACAAGTGAAGGATCATAAACTTCAGAAATTAGGAGCCTCCTTAGCTCTAATGAGACCAGACTACAGCTGTGTCTCATTTCAGAAGGCTGCGTCCTCCGGAGGTCACATTCGAAGGGTGCATACGTCATAAGGCCGTCTCATTTAAAAAAAGTGAGAAGGACACTCCAAATGCGACCTTCGAATGCGTCCTTCTTTCACAGGAATTCGGAGTGTGCATGAGGTGTATCCTTCATGGCTGGAGATAACCCACAATTCTTTGCGTCTCCGTTAACAACCGTCATATTTTTTTTATTATATGGAAAAACGGCACCACCGCCAGATATACATGCAAGCGTAGGTGTGGTGTTTAAATTAAGCAGTTCAAGTTTTTTTTTTAAGCTCACCTCAAACAGATAGTTGTGGTAAACAGGATTATAACTATTTAGTGCATTTTAAACGTTTAGAACAGTACATTGCTGTCAAGACAAGAAACATTTCATAGTCATTTTCCAGTTATAAATAATTTTCATTCATATAACTGGCATGAGAGCGCAATTAGGCTGAACTTGTTGGCATAGCAACGGGATACTTCCTGCCTGTGTGTCCTACGAAGGACGTCTTGTCTAATTCTGATTGAGGACACTACGTATACTGCATTCTACACAGGAGGACGCAGCCTTCGAAATTTAACAAAATGAGACACAGCTAATGTGAGTGTTTGAGATGTGTGAGGTGCAGCCAGTGTTTGGTGAGGAAATGAGCTGCAGGTGCGGGTGATCAGTATTTGGGGGATTGAGACCTCTTTGATTAGCTCAGGGGTGGTGAATTCCAGTTCTGGAGAGCCTCGGGTCCAGTCCACACGGAGATGCATTTAGCTGTATACGTATACATTTTGTACCATATCAGCATATCCATGCAGATCCGGCGTTTTGGAAGCATGAATCCGGAGTAATCGTATCAATAACAGACTTCTTAGCAAACTTCTAGTCATAATGGTGTCGACTTGTATTGTTTTAGATTGCAAGTATTTAAAGAGGAAACATTTAGTGAGAATAAGTGCAATCAGATGAACATCTCAACTGAAAATCAGAAAATTCGAAGTGTTTTTTGTCAATATTTCAAATTGAAGGACCATGCTTTCGGACAAATGTATGGGAAAAACTGCCATTCTGTCACACACTTGAAGCAAAGTGCTGTCTTGAACAGGGTAAGGAAGCTGTTACCATAGTGTAACATAGTACGATACAATTTTCAGTGAAGATCATTAAAAGCTCAATATTGTGACATTTTGGCCTTAACACCCCGCCCCCCAAAGCATCTCAGGCTGTTTCATTGAAATGCTGTTTAGTGTAGACTTAAAAGGCACACACACTCCCTTCAGTATCTTTCTAACAGTGAACGCATTGAGATGAGGAGGATACAGGCATGTGTGGCCAAAAATTGACAATAACCCTATAAAATTCCCCAAGGAATGTTCAGCACCTTGTTGAGTTTATGCCTTGTTGAATTCACAAAAATCTTTTCAGGAGGTAAAACAGATCCCGCATGCTTCCAGCTAGCTGTACCTAAACTGCCAACTATAAATGCATAGGATATGTTATTCCAGTGTGTAAGTGTATTTCACAGGGAAAATGCTGAGGTTTGAAAAGCGTGCTATATCCCTTTCTGACAGTCCGTTTCATGTGTGTAATAACTGCTCTGGATATGTCTTCTCAAGATATGATATCTGCAGTGTCATCCCCTGCTACTCTACTCTGCCCACTGAAGTGGCTAAGTGGTGAAGCTCCTTGAAATGTCTTTGGCAGCGAAAGCAGAACAAGATGATTCTCAGAGGGTTTTCTGTATAGCGTAACAATTGATTTCATGAGTTTGTACATTTTTTTAGTGAGAGACTTAGTAGTTTACATTGCTTTGTTGTTGAGTGAAGGTAGTGACCTACGTACACTGAAGCAAGATCAAAAGCAGTTCAAAGCAGATTAATGCTGTTTCCACTGGCCCACTCTCTTTTCCATCTCACTGTCTCCAGTAGGGGCTTAAATATCTTGTGATTTGAACACATTGATATTGCTGATAAGATATCAAGATTAAATTAACAAAATGAATAACAAGTAATTGCTTATGCCTCCAAATAACCTTATGTTTTATTGCCGATGGAAACAGTTACTCTCTTTAGGAGTTTTCAGTTCTTCTCTCTATTGAAAATCCAAATTTAGCCAACAGTAAACAAACAAAAAATAATCCATTTCCCGTTGTATTAACAATGAAATCGGACTTGAAAATGGATTTTATATTTTTCAGCATGCCTTTTATAACTTGGCCAGATTAAATATTTGAATATAAAAGAGAATTATTTTTATTATTCTTGTTGCTTTTGTTCTAAAATTAGTTTGAGTGCAAAATAAGTTATCAATAAAATACCATTTTATAATTATAATTTTTTTTAGCATGTTGAAACAGTATTTTTGAGCCATCATTTGGTCAATCCAGTATTTGTAATATAGGTAATAGTCACGATTTTGCTATTACCTGTTGAATCCTACTTGATCAGTTTGACAAGATCCTGACAACTTGCACAGTATGAACTCTACCAATGAGTTCATTAACTAAAAATTTCATAAATAAAAAAAAATTACATATTCAGATTTTTGCTTCAGAGCTGAAGTCTAAGTGATCAATCTTCCAGTCACCTCTACATGCAGTGTAAGCCCCCTTGCTAGTGTTATGGTGCATTTAGTGGTGTCTTGTCTGTGTTTTGCACAGTTAAGTGCAGTGTTTTCCCCTGAGCACTTTAGCATAAAAGAGCAATTTCCCTAAACGAGTGCCTTTTTAAAGATGCCTTTACATCCGTGTCTTTCTGCAGGCAGTCGTTACACGTCCTCATCTGATGGCCACGATCGCAATCTAATATGGGTATGCTGAGATGGTGCTCGTGGATGGTTCATGTCCTCATTGTGAGAACGTGACATTGCCGACACTGTGGTTGCGAGGCTAGAGTCCTCTCTGCTGTTTCCCAGCCTGGTTCCTCTGCAGAACTGTCGTGAGTGCTGGTAGGAAAGAACAGAAGGATCCAATTGCGAATGAACAATGATTTTTTTTCTCTCAATACACACGGTAGATCAGAACAGTAATGTCTCAGAAGGCAGCTCGATCCAAGAAGGGAAGACGGCAGGGCACTGCATGAATCCGTGAAGCAGGGAGGCAAACAGGCAGGCACAGGAACCGGCTGGAACCGGAGCGAAGCAATCCCATGAAGAAACACGAGAGACACAGGAAACCCACAGGACACACTGCAACGATCTGACAATAAAACCGAATGAAACATAAATAAATAGGCCCGGTAATGAGGTGCAGCAGGTGAGAGTGATCGGTTGATGAGTAATCAGTGACCACGCCTCCAACAACACCACATAACACAGACAGAATGAGACAATGATTTCATGAACCGAGACAAGAACTGCACAGAGGCATTAACAATTTGAGAGACCTGATGGTTATAGTGGTAATGCTTCCACAGGGCCAGTACCAACAGACCTCCCGATTCTCCAGCATATTGTGTGCCTTCGAGCTGCTGAGTGATGACGCGGGTACTTCTCATAGGGGACCTGGCCTTTATGCGGTACTCTGGGTGAGGAGCAAATGTCGATATAGAGAGAAAGATGAAGCTGAGATTCAACCTTCTGGGGTGGTTACTCACTCTGAACCGTATTCAGAGTGGATGGGCATGCTCGCGGGGGGCGCCACAGGCACCGAACAGGCCCTGAATGCTCGCAATTGGAAGATAGGTTCCTGGGTGTGGCAACTTTTTCCCCGGAAGTGCAGAAGTCATGGAAGGCGCCTTTCACTTTTCCCCTTTCCCCATTTGCCATGAGCCAAAATGGTTGCGGTTCGAGGACGTGTTGCTGCCTCATGCATCTCTAGCCACCTCCTTGCAAAATCCTTTTAGCCAGGTAAGTGTTACACCACACTCACTGCTTCTACTTTGGGACGCTACGCTTTCCGTGTTGGGCCTCAGTGCTTGTCCTCTCTGTATTGGTACATCGGGTTGTCCCCTTGGTGCTACTCACACAGAGCTTGGCTAACATTTTCCAGCCATTCCTACTGGTTCATGTGAACAACCAGACCCATGTGATTCAGTTCACCAGGCATCCTCCCACATTCAGTGACGTGCTCTTTACCTCAGTAGCAGGCAACCATGACCCTGTCCTGAGCACAGAGATTGCAGTTCTGCTGGGGAAGGACGCAACAGAGTTCTTCCGGCCGATATGAAATCAGGGTTTTACAGCCCTTACTTCATTGTACCCAAGGAAGGCATTGAGATACAAATGATCTTGGATCTGTAAGTCTGCAAGGTTTTTAGTCTGACTAACATTGTCACAGCAGAAGACCAAATGGATGCAGAGCAGATGAGATACATTCTCATCTGGGACAATATATCTTTCCACCGATCTGCTCTGGTCCCAAACTGTTTTCATGGTTTCAGTTTTCACTCCAATACCTCCCACCATACTCTCACTTGTTCCTTAACCCCATTGAGGGTTTTTAGGTGGCATTGCTGTGGAAGGTTTACGATCTCCAGCCCTATGTCAGGATATCCCTCATTCATGGCATGTAGGAAGTCTGTGGCCTAATTGATGCAGGGTCTGTGCAAGGATGGATTTGGCATTCAAGAAAATTCTTCAATTGCTGTCTTGCGGGAGAGTGTAATGTTGAAGTGCTATGGCCAGATGCAAAATGTTTAATTTGTCAATTTTCATTTTTTTTTGTTTGCTTTTTGTGTCTACAAAGATTTTTGTTCATATACTATAATGTATTTAGAATAGGTTCTGATTTTCCGTACATAATGCAATTTTTGGAAATGCTTTGATTTAATTTTACACTGTGGAGAGAAACCAGGTCAAGTCACTTATAACGCACATTTTAAAAAGCAACACGTTTCATACTCTTGTGATGAGAAACGTTAAACCTGTTGTCCACAAAAGACAACATTTTAGACAACTTCATTTTGTGAGATGTTGTGGCCTCTTATAATAGAATGAGACAGACAATATTATTTTAGAAAATTATAAGTGATGAAGATCATGTCAATTAGCATTGCATTATACTTTATGTATATGAAAATACCCAACAAGTCTTGCAGAACTCAAATACACCATATATTTGTAGTTGAATATTTATTGTCTTCCTGTTCAGTCAAAGCATTTAAATCTTTTTTATTCAGCTACAGTGCTAGCCTGATGACTTTGTCCACAATAGTTATTCCTAGAACATAATAAGTTACTTTTACAATGGTGAGACATATGTGCTTATGCGCGAAGGATCCCATGCTCACTCCACCCTATTTTGGGTAAAAAATGGGAAAAATAATAATTCTCTCTAAGAATAATAAAAATAATCCAAATTTTCTCCAGTGTACAGGAACCCCTGTACAATTGCAATTGAAGAATTTTCTTGAATGCCGAATCCATCCTTGCACAGACCCTGCATCAATTAGGCCACAGACTTCCTACATGCCATGAATGAGGGAAAATATATATATTTTAAATCATGTTAAACTTTAATTATTAGTACTTCAAACCCCTTTCAGTCAGGACCACTTTTGTCAAAAACACCACTGACAAACTTTAATTTTAATAGAAAATATTTTCTAAAGGTGCATTTGGCTATATGGCTCCGTTCTAAATTCTCCATCCTTTTCATGAGCTTCATGAAAACCCAAGACCGGGGACAGCAGCAGCTTCTGGGGACAACCTGTATGTTTTTTATTTTATTTTATTTTTTTAACTGGGAGAGCAGTTTTAATCCCCCACTGAGATTTGAGGAGCTGGGTTGCAAAGCAGCATGCAAGCAGACAGACATACTATTTAAGAGTTGCCAATTGAGTGCATCTAGGAATCAGATAAGTTGATATAGGCGAGGTAGGAATTTTGCCAGTCAGCTGATGTGACCTTACACAGAATGATGCAGTGAAAACTTTAAGGTTAAATAATTAGATTAACATTACTTCCATTCATGACACATTGCCAGCAAAACATTTACAAAACTATTAAAACCTCTTATCTGCATATAATATGTGATTAAGAGCCTAAACTTTCAATAATAGCTGGCTATAGTTAGCCTAACGTTACCGCTTATATTTAGCCTAATGAGACGCTAACAGACTTTTTCTGAAGACACTAAACAATTTCTATGAAGTTAATATTCAACAGAAGCTTGCAAGAAAGGGTCAGGAACAGTTGTATGTATTATCTGTGTAATTTTAGGGTCTAAACTTACCTTAGGTGAAAACAACAATGACAGCTGCTTGTCAGAGCTGCCGCCCCATTTCCATGGTGACAGCAGGCTAACCGGGCAGTTGTATTTTGTGCGAACAATGTAAATTATAATTTTGTAGAAATTGTAATCAGGTGCTAGAAAAAGAGTACCCATTAAAATGTTTTTACATAAAGCTGATGAAACAACCGATCATGAAACAGAACAATGCACAGAACAAGTGCAGAGTTGAGCTTCTTGAGTCTGATCAGTAAGGAGTGTTTTGATTGGTGGATTAAAAGTTCACCATAATTGGCTAAACAGAACATCCTCCAAAAAAAAGATATTTACAAATCGTAACCTGCCAGGAAGGTCTCAAAAATCCCACACACAAATTCAAAGCAGCCCACACACGTGTGAGTTTTTGCAAATGCAGATTCAACGATCCATAAATACATGCAAAATCTTTCATGAATGCGTGTGGAAAATTAATTCAAGAACTTGATATATACATATTTGTGTAAACATTTTTTTTTATTTAGGTAAGATGCCTTTTGGGGAAATATTTATGCTTTTACTGGTGCGTTTATGAATTGTGTTTTGAATTTACGAATCCGATTTTATAAATATGAATTGTGCTGTGCATTTATGAATTTTGTTTTGTAAATGTATTATTATTGAGGCTGATCTGGTGCCATAATATTCAGCTCAATTTCAAGGCTTGAGCGGCAGCTCTTTTTTAAATTTATTTTTGTCCGAATAATTTTTAGCCAACAATTTCACCGGCCAAAATTTTGGTGTATCTATATGGAAGGAGGAATTTTGTGCTATACTAAACTTTAATTTCAAATATACCTATGTTATAATTCAAAAACAAATGCAAACTAACTTTTTAAAGAGGGTATTTCCCCAAATCTTCCCCTACCTAGAGTATGTGAAATAGACAGTATGGGGTGTCTCAGCTATATAAAGTTTACAGCACTTGCTATTAGGCTATATTTAATCTCAGCCTTTTGCAGTTTAATAATACACATAACCATATCACAATTTCAAATCTATTTTGATCTATCTGTTCTCAGCCCTTATCCTGCCCACATGTACTAGCACTGACACCTACCAGGAAGCTGCAAATATAAATTGAGTGACAGATTCAGTTTGGGAGACTCTTTTTAGGACATATCTGCAAGGACAGTCTTTCCTGTATCTGTACAGTTCTTTGTTTTTTTATTTTAATACAAGGAAGAAACTAAAATGACAGGCAGGGAAGGATATCCAGACAAATACATCAGCTGATTCAAGTTTAGGTTCAGAACAGTAAACTTTTTCAGACAGGAAAGAGAACCATAAATGTAATGCACTGAGGTGCAAGATTTTATTTCTGATTTTTAATATTGCACAACAGGCTACAATTTTGAGTTTAAAGCTCAGAGACTGTGGACTGAAGAGAACAGAAATGTATATGAATTTTACGAATGGCACCTTTTCCCCAAAAACAGCCTGTTTTTCCTGATTTAAATGGAGAAAGCCAGCAAATGTATTTAAAGGCTGCTTATGTAAGCTTCTACTGACCAGCAGTAAAGACTTCAGATATGATTGATGTTTTATAATTGTAGATAATGCCCAAGTCACCATTAAAAGCCAGTTTTAGTCGGTGTCAGCAGTGATAGAGATAATTCTCCTGGCCCAAGAACTTCTTGAGAATCCTCAAGTTACATTCATTAGAAATGCTGAGCAGGAGAGAGCAAAAGGATTTCACTGGGTTCAATTCTCCCACGTCCGGATCGTGCACCTCCCCAGAGGACTGACTCGTACATGGCCCTGAACAAGCTTCACAACCCTCTCTCTCAATATAATGTTCTGCATAATCAATATTACTGCTCTCAATGTCGATGCTGAGATTCTCAAGGACATGATAATTTTTTTTAAATACCACAGTTTTATTGATTGATTCATGTGGGCACCTGCAGAAATGAACAGCTTCCTGCTCATATTGGAATAGTTTACCACTGAGATTTAAGGCTTTTGGAAATGCATGGATGTGTTGCCTTTCCTTTATTTTTATGTTTAGGTACTAACAAGGTATACCTATAATGAAGTGGCCGGTGGGTGTAGATTTCTAAATGACAATGAAATATTCACTTTAAATAAACTGAAATTCAAATACAATGGAGAATAAAATTGTATGCTAAACTGATTTTGCAATGGAAAATTGAATAAAGTTTTGCTACTGAAATTTCAAGGCGACCCATGTCTCGACGCAGTTTAAGTTCCCTAGGGAATGTCTCGGGTTGCAACTGTAACCCTGGTTCCCTGAAGAGGGAATGAGATGCCCTACCTTATGAGATGCATGCCGATAATTGACTTGTAATGCGTTCCAGTTTGTTTTTTAATATGCCCTTCACTCGCAAAATTCCCTCCGTTTTGTTCACTCAGATGTGCGTCCCCTGTTGTTGCTTCCCCTGTTCAATTTATTTCAGCCTCCGGATCTGATTCTGGATCATATCTGTATTAGTTGAATCTGATTGATAGCCATGGTTTATTTAGGGTAGCGTTTTCTTCTCCACGCTTGAGGACGTCACTGCTTTGTTCGCACTCGTCATTCTTTAGCTCCGCCCACACCTCCATCCGCTCTTTTTTTCCGGAAAGACTCTGTACAGCCTATATTTCTAAATATAATAAAACTAAAGACTTTTCGGAGATATGAAGGATGCAATACTACTCTATAGGTACTCAAGATTGACATGAGTGTCCCCCCCCCCCCCTTTAATGCAGTATTTTATATGTATATAGGTGTACATATGAGGTAGACTCGCTCCCTCGGTCAAAATCAAGGAAACAAGTGTCTGTCCATATAAACTTCCCTTCACGAAGTGGAGTGCACTTCAAAATGGCGGTGGGGATTCCCCCGAGGGAAAGTAGTTAGGAAAGTTTGCAAGTGCGTGTCTAATAATGGAGTGATACGCAGCATAGCTTCAGCCCATCAGAAGCTAGAGCTGTTGGTTCTGGGTATGCGTTAAAGTTTTCTGGTTGATGACACCATTGGACTGATTTCAGCAGCCATATCACCCTGTAGCCCAAGACTGGTTTCCCACTGAAGCTTAGCAGGGCTGAGCCTGGTCAGTACCTGGATGGGAGACCAACTGGGAAAACCAGGTAGCTGCTGGTAGAGGTATTAGTGAGGCCAGCAGGGGGCGCTCACCCTGTGGTCTGTGTGGGTCCTAACAAACCGGTATAGTGATGGGGACACTATACTGTCAAAGAGCACCGTCTTTCGGATGAGACGTTAAACCGAGGTCCTGACTCTCTGTCGTCGTTAAAAATCCCCTTCGATAATGAGTAGGGGTGTAACCCCGGCATCCTGGCCAAATTTGCCCATTGGCCCCTCTCCATCATGGCCTCCTAAAAATCCCCATATAATGCTTGGTTTAATCACTCTGTCTCCTCTTCACCAATCAGCTGGTGTGTGGTGAGCGTTCTGGCGCAATATGGCTGCCGTCGCATCATCCAGGTGGATGCTGTACATTGGTGGTGGTTGAGGAGATTTCCCCCTTCTATGTAAAGTGCTTTGAGTGCCTAGAAAAGCGCTATATATATGTAACAAATTATAATTATTATTATTCATAAGTGCTTCATGTCATAATCACACAGAGTAATCCCACAGTATCTTGACGCAGTGTCTCGTTCCCTCTTTAGGGAACCAGGGTTACAGATGTAACCTGTGATGTTTTCTAACATCTTTTTTTTATTTGTTATATTGCAATAATTATTTCAGTTGCGAAAATGTTTTGAGCTGTTTAGTTTAGTTTTTCTTTAGAAGACTAACTGGTTGTACTTTGGATTTATTTGGCAGTATTTGCATGTCAGTAAAGCCTTCTCAGAAACAAAATGTGAAAGACAGTTAATATCAGACTGAGCATGTACAAGTTTCCGTATGCTGGTGAGTTCCCAAGATTCAGGGTTGTTGGGGTGAAATTGTAAAAGCTGTGGCTAGCAACGTTTCCACTGTTGGGCCAGTGTGAGTCAGGGCTTTCAACAAGCCAGGCTGGGCTAATGGCCTTGGGCCTGTAGCACCTAGTCCAAAACCACGCTGCATTTTCACTATCAGGCCAAAAGCTCTGCAACGCTTTGATAAACAAGCCTCTGGAACAACGTCATGCAAACACATAATTTCACCAACAAATGGAAGTTTTATCAGAAAACTAATCAGGAAGAAATCACTGGAAACTAGTGAGAATTGAATTGCAAATTAGTCCGACAGAAATAAAGTGGGAGCCTATTTACCATTATTTCACTAACAAAAGAGGACATGCGTAGCTACTTATTCATTCGTGTCTCTTTCTGTTTAGTTGTAGTCATGGGACAGTAGTCTATTAGCCTTCATCACATTTAGAAAGAACATTGTTTTGCAATTTTTTCAACAAAAATACAAACTTGCTTGAAAATAAATGCTTTAAAACCAAGTATTGGTGTGTTGAAATATGAATCTTGCCTGAACAACCTATAAGCTGTTCAGGTAACTAAAAAAATAAACAATTTAGTATTTTTTAAATAATTATTATTATTTATTTTTATTTTGGCAGCATGAACGAAGCAAATGTTTCTGGTTACTGATGCTATTGCATATTTACCCTGTGGAATAAAAATAAGATAATATCTTAATTACCAAGATTTAGTGAGTAGTATTTGTCTGGTCATGTGATTTCATTGTTGCTGTCCTCAAGTAGAATAAAATAACTTGGTTTAAACCAGCAGTGGTATTATAATTCTTCGAAAAATAAAATGTAATTAGTTAGATGTAAACATTTTAAATCAAGGGAAAAAAAAAACCTTAAAGGGTTAGTTAACCCAAAAACGAAAATTCTTTCATTTATTACTCGTAAGACCTTCGTTCATCTTTGGAACACAAATGAAGATATTTTTGTTGAAAGCTGATGGCTGAGAAAGGCGTTCAGTACATTCCCACTCACAAGACCCATAAAGGCACTAAAGATGTCGATACAAAGTCAATCTCACTACAGTGGCTGTATAATCATTTTACAATGTGACAAAATACTTTTTGTGCGAAAAAAAAACAAAAAACAAACACTTTATCCCCCAATTTATTGTCTTCCGTGTAGGTCTCGGATGTGAACTCACACGATAGCAGCGCTCCTCCTCGCTTCCGGGTCATGTATTGAATGGTGGATCTGCGTCATATTCTCGTGCATGCGTCGAGTTCACGTCAATAACTTGGCAGATAAAGTTATTTTGATTTTTGTGCGCACAATAACTATTTTCTGCGCATTGTAAAATTATTGTACAGCCACTGTAGTGAGATGGACTTTGTATTGGTGTGTTTAGTGCCTTTATGGGTCTTGTGAGTGGGAATGTACTGAATGCCAATGGAGGCCTTTCTGATGCCTTTCTCAGCCATCAGCTTTCAACAAAAATATCTTCTTATTGTGTTCTGAAGATGAACCTTGCGGGTGTCATGAGGGTGAGTAATTAATGAAATAATTTTCATTTTTGGGTAAACTAACCCTTTAACTGAGGCCCATTTATGTTATGTTTGGTTAAGATTTTATGTTGAGATCAATTTACTAGCATTGCTCCATTTACAATTGTAATATACAGCTGTTTGCAAACATATCTAGACCTCTAGCTCACAATGCGAAAATGCGTATTTTGCAAATCAGCTCTACCTCATTATGAAAGGTATCTTTTGCCAGTCTATTTTGTAACCTTTCTCCCGGTGGCAGCCATAAATCATGTTCTTATCCCAGTGCTGGTAATGTGCAGTCATGATTAAAGGAAATGCTGTCCATAATGGTGACATGCCGGCACTCGCAGAGAGTAAGGCCGTCGACAACCAGGGCCGTCCCAGTCTTGGGGATAATGATAATATGAGATGAAATAATGACTTTTCCCACCTTGTCCTTCCCTCGAATGTAATTTTCTGGAGATTAACTCCAACCCCGAGCACAATTACTGGGACAGAGAAGGCAAAGTCCACACAGTAAAAAAAATAAAAATTAATGGGAAGAGGCATCATTAAGAACATGTTGGATGGAGACCTGAGGCCTGTTTCAAAAAAGACGCTAAGAAAAGCGGTGATTAAACTCCAACACCTGATGTGAATGAACCTAACAAGTTGGGACTAAAGCGGTTTATAAAAAGTCATTGAAGTTCACGCAATCCCACTTATGTGATCCAGGTTTACATAGTCAAGAGGTCAACAACACATACATTTTTTTAAATATGAAACATGCAAGGATTAAAATTGTTATTGAGTACATAAATATAAAACTGCCTACATGTCATATGCTTAGGGAGCTTTGGTGGAATTTGGTCTGATCGCATGAGCGCATTTGCTTTAACCTTGCGCATGAGCAGATCTGTTTCCTAAGGCCTAGCCCGTAGTTGGAGAAATCGAGAGCAGCCGTAGACATTAAGGAAACAAGTGACATTATATAGCCTACAAAAAATACCATTTTTTTCTGTTTAACTTTTATTAGACTCCAGGTCAAAATAAAAGAAAATTAAACTGAACACATTTGCTGCAGTCCAAGTCTGAGGACGATAGTTCTCGGATAGTACTGGTCAACTTGATTCTGTTGAACCCTGGTGCATTTGCGTGCATCTTACATAATCTCAATCATCCACAGGGTATGATAGAAAACAGAATGTGAGTCAATATATTGGATGAAGGAGGCTTTCGTTGCATGCTTGTAAAGGGAATTTGAGGAGATTGCCTGCGCGATGCGCAAATACACTGCAAGTTCGCTCTCGCTCACATTCAAGATAAATCATTAACACAATCACCATTATGTGTTTTATTGAACTATACATTGCAATCAGCTAAAATGAATGCATAGTTTACTTTTCTGAACAAGAGCATTCCCGAGTCCGTATTTCTCACACCCTTTTCTCACTTCGTAACCAAACTAGAGTGCCTCCTCCAAGATTTGGTATCGCGCTCCCAGGTCTGCATGACAGCTTTTACATTACCAATTTTTCATGTGAACTGTGCCCAGTTCTGAACTAAACTGCCTGTGTGAAAACGCCCTTTATTTATATTCTTAAAATGAGAGAAATCACTGTACATTCTGAATTTTTAAGCTCAGGCTTAAGAGACATGGACTAATTCTTTGAAAAACATCTATGACCTTTGATACATGTCTAGTCTTCATGCTCTGAGTATGGTTTCACTAATAATAAACATAAATTTGTATAAACATTCATATTTGTCCATATACCCATGTTGATTAGAGTATTAAAAACTTTAAGGTACATTTACCTAAAAACATGCAATTAGTTGTGATTAATCATGAGTTAACTCATGACAATAGTGCGATTAATCACAATGAAATATTTTAATCAATTAACAGCCCTATTAGGAAGTCATGCAAAGATTTGCAATAGAATATGAACACAATAATTCGGACTAAAATATAAGTTTTGTTAACATATTTGTTGTTTGACATTAAATGTGCCTCAATTTTAAAGTGTTTTTGTGATAGCAACTGGTAAATGGACTATTGTAATTGACTGTTGTAATTAATGTTTGAAGAATAAATAATGTTTAAACTAGAAATGTATCTTGTTTTTTCCCAGATTAATGCAAGCACCTCCTTCTCGATTGTGTAATTCTGATGATAACTTAAATTTCCATAAAAAGAAACAAACAGGGTGCTCAATTCCTGCATAATTATCTTAGACTAGTACTACACCTGCCCCCTCTTTTACTGGCATCTGCCTTGATATTAAAGTTTATTTTATTTTATTTTTAGCTGAGGTGCCATCAGGACTGGTGCCAAAGTCAGCAGAGTTTTAACTGTATTAAAGGAATTTTGGCAGGATTCGGACCAAACAAATGGTGCTTTAGCTTTAAGCAGGTCAGTTAAAGGGGCACCAACTGTGGAGAAGTCCTGCAAAAGCAGCTGTAAAAACCCACCAGACCCAGAAAATGCATTAAATCTTTCTCAGTGGCATAATCGTCTATTGACCTCACCTTTTCTCTCACTGGACGCCCCTGTCCTTGCCCCTCCACCTTGTTGAGGTATGTATCGCTCACCCCAGCTAACTCGCATTTACCCAGATTTAATATAAGATTTGCTTGAGCGAGGTGAACGAGGAGGTGCCGTCTTTAATACGCAGTCGTCACGATTTGTTGATAATTCATCCACAGCATAGCATAGTTCTGAGGGGAGCTGTCTACCAGCGTCACGGGGGAAACTGGCACTAAGACCTGTCTGTTTCTACTTTATTAGGGCTTCAGAGATTCAAATGACAGACCTGTGATTTCTTTCTCCGGTCTGGTGTTGAAACTGAATAATTATCATTAGCGCCACAATGTATCACCTCAATAGAACTCCTATTTCTAACTCCTATGCTTTCAGACCAGCACACCCATGGGCGCAAATGCATTTGGAATTAACCCTCAAGGGCCTTTAAAATGGAGATACCAAAAGAAAAGTTTAAGAATCAGAATCAAAAAGGATATTAAGATATCTGTAATACTCCTTGAGTTAAAGGCATTCAAGCACAAACACATTTCTGTTAACGTTGGCATATAATGCAACAAAGATTGCTAAAGTCAACACATTTTATTAATAGACCTACCAATATATAAACATAAAATAATGATGATACCATCTTTCTGAAGTCTTTTTTAACCCCACTGTCTTTTTAACCCCGTTTGAATTTTTTCTTTGTTTAATTTTTTTCTGAACCCCAAGGATTTATGATTATTGATTGATCATTTTATGATTATGTAAGTTTAACATAGTTTAAATAGTAGACATTTGCCTGGCTCTGTTTTGCGATGGATGTTCAAAGTCCATTTAATCATGTTTCAGGACTGCAGTTATAGTGATCATAACTAAGGAATAATTCAGGTTCTTTAAAAATAGGTTGTAGTGAAGACCTTAGAGTGAAAGGGGCCAATTTTTGGAGGATTTAAAATCAGAAGAACTTTTGAAGAACCATTTTCCACAATGGTTGTGCAATGGAAAGTTTCCATTGATGTCAAAGGTTCTTGTGAACATCATTGCCAACAAGGAACCTTTATTTTTAGTGTGTTTTTTTTCTCTAAATGTTAATTTAAAAGGACAGTTTACCCCAAAAGAAACATAGCTTCTGCCAGACTTCCTTCCTTCTCGCAATTCATAACTCTTACAATAAGTCAAAAGTCATATGTTGCGTAAATTACGCTTTTTCCGTAAGTTGAATATGGAAGGTGGTCTGAAGGGAGCTAGATATTTTACTTTATGAAGTTTTAAATATGGATACTTTTCTTACACAAATTCATTGCTTTGCTTTAGAAGTCCTTTATTAATCCCCCGGAGCCATGTGGATTACTTTTATAATGCATAGATGCCCTTTTTTGGGCTTAAAATTATGGTCTCCAGGACATTTTTAACATAACTCAGATTGTATTCGTCTGAAAGAAGAATATCATATAGACCTAGAATGCCTTAAGGGTGAGTGAATCATGGGCTAATTTTCATTTTTGGGTCAACTTTCCCTTTAAGCAAACCCCTGTCTATCTTTAAATAACTCAAATCAGGATCCACCTTGATGACCATTGATGCTCAGAGGTTAGCTAATCATACCAGGATTCATACTGTAAATATAAAAGCCTTAAAGAGATGAAAATGAAAATGAAAATGAAGTCATAATTTACTTGCCTGCTGTTGTTGCCCTTTTTTCTTAAATGGACCTCAACATCCTACTTTCGTTCTTGCATAAAATGGCAGTGAATAGTGACCAGCATCGAGCTTTTAAAAAAAAAAAAAAGACACAAAAAGTCTGCTGCTCTACCCTTTATAGACACAGCACCAAACAACTTAAATTTGCCAGCTTGTTTCAGGGTCAAAGAGAAGGTGGAAAATTAGTAGTGCAAAACTAAATCACGGCTGCTTTTGGTGCAAGAAACCTAGCTTATGAGTGGTCTTTAGGGGGAAAAAAAATGTGTAGAATACAGACCCTTCATTGCATTTATGAAACAGAAAGTTTTATTTTCCTCATTTTGCCAATGCGAACTTTTAAAAGTTCTGCCTTCCAGTTTAATGGTCTTATTTACAGCATTAATAACTCTACCCAAACCTCATATCTGTCAGGTAAAAGTGATTCAGTGCTAGTCTCTACAAGTTTTCAGGCAGCTTGTAACCTAGCAGATGATTGCTCTCACCTTCTGCCCTGTTCACAGGAGGGCTCTAATCGCTTCCAGGCTGATTACTTGTCCCCTAAGACCACCGGCGACATCAACTTCTGAGAGCCACTGGCATCATCAGTTCTCCCCCATGAGCTTTTACCAACAAACTAGCATGAAGTACGAGCACCTGATAACCTCTAAGCCTTTGAAATAGAGATGAGATACCTGTAGAAAATTGAGGAGGAACAGCACGGGACCTTAAAGTACAGTTCAATAACTTGTGAAGTTCATACATAAACGAAAATTGCTTTCTGAGGCAAATTACGTAAAGATGCAAACACAAATTTGCTGTGAATTATTAGTAACAACTTGTATTGATATGGCATCTGTCTGTAAAAATCAAACTACTGACAGGTTTAATGTGGGAATAGATCATACAATGCTAATAAGAGAAGCACCGCACACACGCGAGTGCAGATGGGTGACACGATCGTTGCATGGGAAATTTGTGATGGAAACAGATTTGCATGACTAGTAATGAGGACTCACGGAAAATGGTGACATTCTACCTAAAGGCATTTAACGGCCTGAATGTCTGTCTTCCAGCGGGCTGTAATGAGCCCAACATCCGTAAAGCTCAATTTGTAATGGTGCAAATTCTCTATTAGCCTGTCTGCCATTCCGGCAACCTGGTAACCTTCACAATGTGTTATGAGGAATTTGGAGATATGTGGTGGAAACAGGGTGGAACAAGGTTATTAGCAGGTGATATCTAATGCAGACGTTTCTGGGTGACAACATGTAAATTGCAGAGTACAGCTGCATGTAGTAGATAAATTAATCAGTTTCTGCCTATATTTATGAAGGATATTTTTACAGATATTTTTACCAACTTTAATGGTGTTTTTTACCTGTGATTTGTTTATGGTGAGGAAAATATTTATTAATATTTATTAGGCTATTTATATGACCATGACCGCTGGGGTGTTGGGGTGTAAATTTTAGTATGGCCCTGACTGGGGGTTTAATGTAAAAAAAAAATGTTTAGGGTGAGAGGACCTCTAAACTAGCCTTGAGAATTTACTTTAAAATATGAAATCTAATGTTGAGCTAACTGACCTTTTCCAACTCATTACATTTCTTATTTCTGATATCATTCAGCTATAGTCTACATTTAATAACTATTAAAGGAATAGTTTACCCAAAAATTTAAATTATATGTTTATCTGCTTACCCCCAGTGCATCCAACATGTAGGTGTCTATGTTTCTTCAGTAGAACACAAATGAAGTTCCCTTTTTGAGGGAACTCGCACTGCATCATCGAGATGACAGTTTGGCAACAGGCAACAGGCAAAAGATTTGTCTATTCGCATCACCAAAGCAACGGCCCGTGATACACCAAAAAACTTCCTTGATTATTCACTGCCAATCATCCGCTTCAGGGGGTCAGGGAGGAGGCTCGCTGATACCCGAGACCAGCGAGAGGCTGGTTCTCTTAGCAGAATATCTCGGCGCATGGTCGAGGGTTACAGACTACAGTTCAGTTTCACACCTCTGAAGGGTGGTCTAGACGTTGGTCGGTCCTGAGCAGGTGGGGGTAATGGGGCAGGAAGTACACTCTCTGCTGGTCAAGGAGGCGATAGAACGTATTCCTCCGCCAAACAGGGAGTCCGGGTTCTACAGCTGGTACTTCATAGTCCCCAAGAAGGATAGAGGGTTGCATCCAATAATAGATCTCAGGTATCTGAACCGGTCTGATCCAGTTCAAGGACTGGTTCGTCACGATAGAGCTAAAGGACGCATATTTCCATATCTCCATCCTTCCATGTCACAGGAAGTTCCTGAGGTTCACTTTCGAGGGTGAAGCGAACCAATATCGGGTTCTTACCCTTCGGCCTGGCTCTTTCTCCCTGTTTCAACAGATGCCTCCCTCACTGGCTGGGGCACGGTCATGGTAGGCCACTTTGCGAGAGGTCCATGGGGGACCTAGCCTTCCTCCTGGCACATCAACTGCCTGGAAATGCTTGCGGTCTACAAAGCTCTGAGGAGCTTTCGCCCAAACCTCCGCGGCCACCATGTCCTGATATGATCCGACAATATGGCCGTAGTATCGTATCTAAACTATCAGGGGGGCCTGAGGTAACGCCCTCTGTGCAGACTGGCGCATAAGGTCCTCCAGTGGTCCCAGGGGAAACGGTCAGGGGAAACAGGGGAATCTTCCATCCCCCGCCTCATGTGATGGCAGAAGAGGGCAGACTTCACAGTGGAGGAAGTCAGACCAATTGTTGGTGGGTTTTGGTCCACCTAAGAAAGGGCTGCCGGTGGCAAAACAGACAAGCAGTAACTGGATTGTCCAGGCTTAACCACGGCTTATCAGGTGTGCAACTTGCCTTCACTTATATCTGTGAGGGCTCATTCTACCAGGGGCATGGGTCATTTTGTACCTTCAGGGTATGCCGTCACTCGATACGTCGTGACGCAACACCAATCAGGATTGGCCTTTGAGGATTGACCCCAATCTGTCATCCGATGATGCAGTATCTCGTTCCCTCTCAGGGAACATGGGTTATAGTCATAACCCGAGACGATTTTTAGCCCCAACCATTGCTATGTGCCAGTCATATAATACATGTGAATGGGTAACAATTCTATGAGAGCAAAATAAATAAATAAAACATGCTTAGACAACATGCACAAAGAGCCCTGTGGGTCATGACACACATTTAAGTCTTAAAGGGATAGTTCACCCTAAGACACAAAACGATCAGTTTTTGTGAGAAATCGAGCCATATTTATATAATTCTTTACCTCAAATACAACGCTATATCCAAAAGCCTTTCACGTACACACCGCCAGAGCATGTATATTGACCTTACCAGAAGTAAAGCACGTTCCAGGCTGTTGAATATAGCGTTGTATTTTAGGTAAAAATTAATAATATAAATATGGCTCAATTTCTCACACAAACTGATTGTTTTAAGATGTCAATGTCATCATGAGCAACAGGGCTCTTTGTGCATGCTGTCTAAGCATGTTTTTTTTTTTTTTGTTTTTTGCTCTCATAGAATTGTTACCCATTCCCATGCATTTTATGAATGGCACACAACAACGGTTGGAGTTAAAAATCTTCATTTGTGTTCTACTGAAGAAACAAAGACACCTACATATTGGATGCACTGGGGGTAAGCAGATAAACATACATTTTAAATTTTGGGGTAAACTATCCCTTTAAGGTCTTGAGTAATACAATTCGGTTGAGATATTGGGATCTGTTTTAACAATCTATTTTAACGATTGGAGAAATGGTTGGCACGCATGGTCTAAAATGAATGGTCTTAAAGGGTTGTCCATATTCTCTTAATGAGTAATGCGTGTAGTTTGGGTGTAATGTGCAATAAACCAATCAGTCTCATCTCCCGTTCCCTTTAAAAGACAGTTCTGCTTGCACCATGGCAGATTTGCTATTTACAGGACATAATATAGACCCCCTCAACCTGATAAGTTTATATACATGTGTGTATTGCCACGAGTAGTTAAATGATTAGCCAACACATTCCATTATATAGGCGCAAATTAATTAGATAACACATTTCTTTGATTGGTAATTGAGTTTTTTCTGTGTAGATTGCTGTTGTTTTGTATCTCTGCCAGATATGAGCAGATCCTAATGACAATGACATTTGGATGATGAGGTTGTCTTGAGGACAACATTTTGCATTTATTTCTTTGAGAAGTGTGTGGTAGTTTGTGACTTATACTGTGTGAAATTGCACGGTTGAATATGCTGCCTAATTGGTTAATTTTAATAATATCTCTTCCTTGTGCACATGGGCCCTAGATTTCTCACAGAGCAGCTACAATGGTTTGATATTTGATTTTATAATGCATTGACATTCATACATTTTTAAGTGTGGCTGAAGTATCCAAATACTTTTTAGTTCACTGTAGATGTGGCTGTCTTGGTCATCTGAGGGGTATATTTCATTTTCCATTCAGCTGCAAATTGACAAAGATGCAGGATGCACCCTATCTATAAATCTGAAGAAATCTAATGAAATAAACTCGGATATCAGTTGTTCTTATGCCTTCATGTCTGTCATGAAAAATGAAAGACCGCTCAAGTGAAAAGCAGAAGACCATAACCTATGATTTTAAAAGCGCATTTTCCTCTGACGGTATGATTGTTCCAGTATTGATGCCAGGTTTGGAAATGTTTGGGTTTGTGGGGTTGGTATAAGATTCTCACCAAGAATAGTTCTTGACTCTCAAGTCAATGGAAATGTTCCAAGAGCGATTCACAGTTCTAGCACCAGCATATTGGTGGAAATGAAGTGGTTTGAGTGTTCTCTTACTGTTTAGAGGTATTTGAGGTAAGAGGAGCATGCTGGAAACGCTAGAGGTGTATCGATGCTTCCTGTTTTTTTCTTTTTCCTTTGGGTTTTAATCTTGCAGTGTTAGGACATGCACATGCAAAATCTGCTTATTGATCGCCTTACGGTTCTCTAGCCTGAAAAATGTAAGATCACCTCACTGGAGAATGTTAAACCAGTGTGTGGGTGAGCTGAGTGAAAGATACAAAAACGGATCTGTGTAAAGGTGAAACTCAAGAAATACAAACCATTAGGTTTTGGTGAACATTTTTGATTGCAAATATTGTTGCCTGGTATCCAGTTGGCTCTTACTCTAGTTCTGTCTGTCTTTTGTTATATCTGTCATTCTGTCTGTAATTTCATCCGAAATATTCTATAAGTATACTGCTATTGTTCTCTCAATCGTTCCCGCTCATTGTGTTCTATCATTTTCTGTATCATTTTTATTGTTTTAACCATTGTGTTATGTGACCTATATCATTCTATCTCATGATATCTATGTAACTTTCTATTCTTTAAACTATTGTCTGTATCATTATATCAGTCTATCATTATATCATTCTATCTAGTTCTTATTGTTATATTTGTTTATTCTACTGTTCATTTGACTTTGTTTTCAATACTTTCTAAGTTAAATTCTGAATGACCCTGAAAGTGAACTTCAAAAGAAGTGAGTTGCCAGTTTGCAACAATAAGGTTTATATTTCATAAAAGCTGTTAACAAGTAATAAATATGGCGTCTGAGTGTCCACGGGTCCCCCTGTGTGTGTCTGAGCAATACAGATTGTTTTTCTGGGAAGAATTTTGTGCTAGTAGTATTTCTCTGATTAGCCTTATAACCTGAAATGTGAAGGAGGATAATTGGGTTTACATTTTTAAATGAAAATGAAATGCTCAAAATTATCCAATTCTAAAAAGGGTAAAGAGATGAGCAGATGTGCATTTTGGGACTCCTCAGACATGGCTCTGTGGTGTCTTCCATGGACAGCTCTCTTATTATCATCCCTCACACATCCCATCATTCCTCATGTGGGGATGAATAATAGTTTTCCCGCCCCTGTGGAGACCGGGACCACCCATCTTTTCTGCATTAACTATTGAGGAAGGGATAGATTATAGCAATGCTTTGAAAGGCTGCACTGCTTTTCACCTTGAAATGAGACAGTTGATCACTCAAAGGTCACTGCATGATGACTTGTCTTCAATTCAATTAAATACTCATTTAGAACATTCTTCATCCATTGAGTTTAATATTTCCTTGTGGACCTCTTAGAGTTTGTTTACTGTAGGAATATAAAGTACACATATTGTTTTAGTTTTGAACAATAATCAATCATATTGTTATATTTAGTTCATAATTACAATGTAATTTAGCTTTATGTAGCCTTATTTAGCCTACACTGAAAAAAAGAGCATTGGATTTACATTATTTAATTGTGTACATCGGTCCCACATGAATCAGTTGCTTTAAACAAACATAATTTGTTCATGTAACTTCAACATCATAGAATAAATACATTTTAAGCGACTCATTTAAGAAGTTTCAAAGTAAAAGGTCAATATGGCTCCCTGACATGATTCAGACATTCAATTTCATATATTCATTCATCCATTTTCATATACTTTATATGATATAACTGAATTATTATACTGCACTAGCTAGTTGACAAACTTTAAGCTAGCAATAGCACACATTCAAATCTTAAATGCTAAGCATTAAAATCTCCTTGAACAAAGCCATTATGACATTAGCTGTATTAGACGCTCAACAGCAAATGCTCTTCCCAGGAGTCACACTCTTCTCCACAATGGTAACCCACAATAATTTAAATTGTTCTAATAATTCCAACATAACTGAATATTAAACTCTATTAAACACAATCAAGTCTCCCACTTTCTTATTTTGCTCAAAAATACTTTTTAAGTATTTTACATATAAAGACTTTTACATATAAATACATAAATACAAACAGATTTTGTATTTTACATGATATTGTATTATATTATTATTATTATTTTACATATTATATATTATTATAATATTATTGCATAATATGTATTTTACATATTGTATTTTACCTATTAGGAAAGAAAGACAAACATAAAATAAGGCAAAGCATTAAATACCGTGGATAAAAACATACTTTTTTTATAGGGGGTAAAAACTGTAATAGTATCAACAAAATAAATCCAAACAAAGAGCAAGCAAAACACAACCATACAAGAACGAGTCTGGAAAAAGGTGAACTGAAAATAAAGGACTTAAATACACAGACAAACAAAGTGACAACAACAACACAGTTGAACATAAGGATGAACTCAAATCAGAAACTATGGTGATAACTAGTGGCGGGAAATGGTGCAAACTGAGTCCAAACAGGGTGATTGTGACAAAAAGGGGTGCCACTAGCAGTTTTGAGTCCTATGAGAGAATATGAGGTTGGGCACCCTACCGTACCCATTCCGCACCAAACATACAAGCTAACCTATAGTTATCCAAAATCTTTGTCTGCAATGTAATAATACTGACCTATTACTTTTGCTATTGCTTTCGACCACTAGGAATCAGTATTTAGTCAGATACCTACCATGGCCTTAGCTAGCAAATTATTTATTATGCAAATATAAATGTAATACAAAAATTAGCCTACAGTACAGTAATTAAAAAGGCTATTCATAAAAACTGCAACATTCTTAAACAATGATTAAAAATACATTACAGTCCCTGACAAAAGTCTTGTCGCTTATCTATTTTCTAGAAATACCTGATATTAACCTGACTTTTAATTAATTCATTGGTGTTAGAAATAGCTCATATGAAAAGCTAAAACCCTCCCAAATGATGTTTAAGGCACTGAAATAAATAATTTTCACAGAAAAAATATTTATCATTTAATCAAGATAATATAATAACAATATAAGAGGTAGCTAAGATTTCTTGGTATTTTAGACTATTGATGTTGCCTTCCACCCTGCAGATCTCTCGCACACCCCCATACTGGATGTAACCCTAGAACATGATTTTTCCGCCACCAAACTTCACTGTTTTCTGGGTGAATCTCAGATCCATTCGGTCACCAGTAGGTCTCCTGCAATATTTGGGGCGACTGTGGTGTAATTCAACAGAAGATTCATCTGAAAAATCCACCTTCTGCCACTTTTCCTGCGTCCATCCTTTTAGCAGGCTGGGGGCCTTGGCAAATGCCACACGGTTTTTCAATTGTCTTTTGTTTAGTGCTGGCTTCTGGGCACTGATTCGACCATGGAGGCCATTTCGAGACAGAATCCGACAAACTGTTCTGGTTGACACAGGGACTTCAGGTGACCAGGTCTCGTGGAGCTCTGCTGCAGTGGAAAATGGGCTGGCCTTGGATTTTCGAGCCAACAAACGGTCCTCTTGAGCAGTTGTCTTGCGGGGTCTCCCTGACCTGGGCTTGTCAAAAACGTCTCCAGTCACTTCAAATCTTTTTTTTATCCTCTGTACTTGACGCTGAGACACATTGAAGGTGTCTGCCACATCAGCAGTGGATCTGGTCTTCAGCCTCTTGATAATCAAAACTTTAGTCTCAGGGTGAATCTTAGGCATGTTTGCAGAGGTCTAGTTGCAGTTGATGTCAAGGTCTAGTGTACTGGGGTTCTTTTTATACACACTTGAGACCTAATTGATCCATTATTAGTCACAGGTGAAGCTCATATGACAAGGTGACAACACTTATGTCTTTGAAAAAATTGACTCAATGGGCTTTACCAAGCTGTGAATATTAGAATACTTTTTGAAAGTTTAGTTTTTCACTGAAACATTATCACAAAAGCTGGTGGGATTAAAATGAGCCATTTCTTGTAAAAAATCTTGATTAGAAATATATTTCAGCGGCATTTTAGGTCAATTTGTACACAAGCGACAAGACTTTTGTCAGGGACTGTATATTAAACACAAACATACAGTATAAGCAGAGTGCAATATGCAATACATTGCATTATGGATTTTTTAACAAACAATTAGAAACCACATAAATCACAAAAAAGTACTACTGACATAAATGCCAAAAGCCAAAATTACATTATTTTAATTTTCAATGGTGAAAAACAACCTATTGAATTTTGAATCGACTACCAGGTAGTTTTTTGCTGTCAACTAGCACTAACATTACAGCAAAGAAAGCTCCACAGATAAACATATACCTTTCTGTTCGAAGAACTGGTTGCGTAATTGTCAGACTTTTTTTGCTCTCTCTGCGCTCTGTAAAGACTGTGTGTCCTCCAACATGTTTTCTTTTCACATGGCTGGCATATTTTTTGTTTTGTTTTCAAAAAACTGTTTTCAATGGGATCACCATGTTTTTAAAACGGCATGAGAGTAACAAAGTGTTGAGTGTCTAGCGTTGAGTGTTGAGAGAGTTGAAGAATGTTCAACTTTGAGTAACCCACCAACTTTCTTGGGTACAATGAAGTGCTGTAGAATCCGGTCTTCATATCGGTGGAGGGACAAGCAAGAGCTCTGGGTCAGGCCTACCATCCTGCATACAAAAGGCAGTAATGTAGCCAAACCTTCATCCTCAGACGACTTAAGCAGGGCCGTGCAGAGACCCTTAGAGGGGCAGGTGCTCAAAGTATAAAAGGGGCACATGGATCGGGCTGTGCTCAAAATATTAATACAGCAATATATTGTCACACATTCCTTTCTGATACACGTTTCAATGCGGATGTTTCTGTATTGATATGGCAGAAAATGCTGTGACGCAGTTCTGAAAAGAAACCTTTAAAAGGTCAAAAGTTAAAAAATATATTTTAAAAGTTTTACTTTTAGTACTTTAGTTACTTTCCACCTATTAATAACTCTGGGATTAGAAACTGTTATACTTATGATTCTGTTATACAGAATAGTAAAGAACAGCTGTTATAGTAAACTGTGTAGGTAGGACATGGTCATTATTCCATATCAACGTGGCCCGTTACGTACAGTACTGAATAGTTGTATTTAACGTCATGTCAGTATCTGTGGCTATTTTCATGGCAAAAACTGAATTACAAATATACAAGAGTTACATTTATGCAATAAAAATAAAAACCAAGCAAAAAAAAAAAAAAAAAAAAAAACACACAAAAAAGCAATATTATGCAAGATTTTTAACATTAACTTCTAAAACCTTTTCTGGTAAAATCTTAATTCTAAATTCCTAAATAAATCCTTTAGTGGGTTTGCTGCCTTTGCTGTTGTTGTTGCTGCTGATACTGCTGGAGTATATCTGAGACTATAGACATTAAAACAAGCGCTAACACTTTACTTGAAGGGGTGTGCATCAGACTGACATGACACATTCATAATCATGACATGACACGTCATGAATATGAAGGAGTTTTTATGTATGTTTATAACAGCTGTTATTAAGTGTCATTCGCTCAATTATGTCATTTTTTTAATGCAAAGCTGACATTATGTGAGATGTCTTTGTTAGTGATAGTGACAAACTTTAAAATGTTAAGTTGTCATAACAAAGACATCTCACATAATGTCATCTTTGCATTAAAAATGACATAATTGAGCAAATGACACTTAATGACAGTTTTCATAAACATGCATAAAAACTCCTTCATATTCATAACCTGGTATTTTCATACCTTTTCCTGAAATCTACTAGGGCCATATCTCATGTACTCTGAGCTTTGATGTTAGGTCAGGTTCATTTTATATTGACATCGATATTTTTAATAATACATTTTAAAGTATTATTTCCAGAGATATATTATTGAGTTTAGAGGCTATAGTGATTTTGCTGTTGTAAACACTACTGTTACAGAAAAACATATTTTTTTTCATATTAAAATTAGTGCTGGGAATCAGTTTAAACAAATTAACTAATTAATCACATTGTTGCCGTAATTAATCAAGATAAATCACGATTTAAAAACATGGGCATTTTTTATATTTTGATATTGTAATAATTTCAGTTAATCTCCAAATTAATGTTGAAACAATTTAAAGACAACATATTGCAAATGTGTGTTGTATTGGCATCATTTTATGAATGAAGGCCAGTATCACTGATACTAATGTCTCTATGAAATATTATGACATTGCATTACAGTATAAATGAAAGCTACCAATTTCAATATTTATTAGGCTTAAAAAAAAAACACTTAATTTAAGTGAACTTAAAACAATCTTTATATAAGCCCATTATAATAAATTTTATATTTACCGGTGGCCTTTTAGACAGAAAAATGTAATAGTAACACCTTTCTGAACTGCACAAATAAATAAAATATAGATTAATTATCATTAAAGCTACACTTTTCTCTGTGATGAACATTGACATGAACATGATTGAAACCTGTTCCGAATTGATATAACGTTATATTTTTAATGATAATAAAAAACAGATTCAGAGGATGAAAAATCAGTATAAGCCTTTACCAGTGTTTTTACAATACATACTGGGATAAAAATAATAGGTTAAAGTATAAATAGTTTTTAGTAAAATAACAAAGACAAGACTGTGTAACTCTACGCCCGTGAAACTTTTCTCCCTCAAACAACAAACTAACGTTAACGTTACTTCTACAATACACATACAGGAAACAGCAATATAAACAACAGCTCCATGCTCTCTCCACGTCGTTCTTGTCAAATGATAACAAATAATAACTAACTAAACAAACACTTCGCTGAGAACAACACTTAACGTTACCGCTTCTTTAAGTCCACTCTCCACTGGTGCGCGCAAGGGGCGTGAGAGATGAGGTCATCGGGTGAAAGGTCATCATCATGTGAATCATTTTATTGTTTAATTTATTTAATTTTACTAATAGTTAGATTGGGCAGGCCTTCACAAAAGGGCCTTTGATTTTATATATATATATATATATATATATATATATATATATATATATATATATATATATATATATATATATATATATATATATATATATATATATATATAATATTATTTTTTTATTATTATATTTTTTTGCCTTGACAAAAAGGGCACTTTTGGCATCAAGGGGCAAAGAGGCAGGTGCTCAAGCACCCTGGCCATGCACCAAAGTAGCCCTTTAGGCAGAGATTGTGACCATCCAACGTCAGGAAACGACTTCTTTTTAATACTAAAAACTGTCAATGTATGACCATTCAGGTTAAATTGTTAGAAGTATTTGCTACAGTACCGTTAAGACATTTATTTTGTTATGCTCGGCTTTAGTAGCACTTTAGAATACTGTTCCGTCATTGATGAATAACTGTACAAAAACAAATGAGTAGAATATTAACATTCTAGTAACTCCAATTAACTAACAAGAAACTTTAATTAACAAATGAGTAGTTTAATGAATTTATGCCCTCAATTTTCAGTGTTCCATTGTCCGTTCTCGTCAAATGATATTGTGGTTGTTTTGTTTCTCTACTCATTCATTGTGCGTGTTTCAAAACAGCCAAGCGGGACAAAAATTAAGTTAATATTTGTATAAATAAGGTGTTGTAGGATTTCTAATGCAGCAAAATAGAAGTCAAGGATGACTCGATTTGTCTGGGAATATAATCCAGCATGAATAGAATCCCTGTGGAAAAGCGGTGCATGACAGTGACAGTAAATATCACATTTCACATCATATCATTTCTTGAAATCGACCATGTTTTACTCCATTATGAGTGCTCAAACTGTCACAAAGGCAGAACTATGAAATGATGGAGATGTCACGCTATAATAAACTGCCAACATGTCAAATCACAAGCAGAAACAAAACCAGCAACAAATGCACAACAGAAATCAATGCAGCCCGCTGTAAACCAACATCAATATAACAGGACAGCTTTATTCATTCACCCACTAAAATCCACACCTAGATGATTGACAGTTAAAGAACAGCTTGTAGTCTGGGAGGTTCGGCAGCCTTGTCTTTTCCCTGCTGCCTGACCGATTGCGTGCGAGATGAAGATTGCAGCCCCTACAAAGAGCCTAGCCTGTGGGTAACTTTTCAAAAGCCTGTGTGCTTGTGTTTAGGGGCCACTGACTGTGCCCTCCACTGGTCCCTCTGTGCCGCCCTCACAGGCCAGCGATCAGCATTTCAGACAGCTCCTCTTCTCACACAAGCACAAGACAAACCGCTCACTGAGTCATCTGAGACAGCAGGGTGTTTCAGGCACATAAATTAAGGGCTGTTGGGTTTGAGAGCACAAGATTACTGTGGTGAGGTTGTACAGATGCGTACAGATTGTGTTGGCCAACCTTATCGTCTGTTATGTTATTATTTATGTGCGTATATATATATATATATATATATATATATATATATATATATATATATATATATATATATATATATATATATATATATATATATATATATATTTATATATATTTTTTTTTATATATATATATATATATATATATATATATATATATATATATATATATATATATATATATATATATATATATATATATATATATATATATTTGTAATATTTTTAAAGGGTTAATTCACCCAAAAATGAAAATTATCCCATGATTTACTCACCCTCAAGTCATCCTAGGTGTATATAACATTCTTATTTCAGACGAATACAATCAGAGTCATATAAAAAAAAAGATCTGGTTTTATAATGCCAGTGGCTTGTTGGTTCGTTTTTGATGTCCATAAAAGTGCCTCTATAACGTCATCGTGTAGTGAAACACCGCCTTAACAGAAAAAGAACAATGAATGACTTTGTAGCACCATCCATCAACTCGTGCCTGTCATGACATAGGTCTACATAGAGATAAACCAGATCGAACTTCTAAGCAATAAACATGCCGCATAAGCTTCATTCAGATTCCAATATAATGAATGCATGGATGACCTTTATTTTAAATGAATATCCAGCTCACGTGGGGAAGACATTGCACGTTTGTTCCTTCATTTCACCACGGATATGTATTTTGTAAACAAAAGTACTTGTATAAGTACTTGAGATTTTTAGACAGGATGAGATTACATAAATGAATCAAGCAACACACTAATGAGAGTATGTATATATAAAAGTATGTATAACATATAAAAATGTTTTTTATTTGGGATAGTATTGCATTGTTACATGTTTGACATATATTGATTGTGTACATGTCTAACTGAAAATAGCCTACCTTAGCACGCTGTCAAAGGCTGAATAATCCTTTAAAGCTATTTTGTGAGCCCTGTGAGCGATTCATTCCGTTTGCCGTTTCCCCATACACTTTCAGAACAATCCCTCACGTTCACTGACAGGGAAGCTGAAGCTCATTAAATATGCAAATCTTATCCAATCATAGCAGTGGGCATTTACTTCCAAGTCTTCAGTGCGGCATGTCCATAAATACTGAGCGATCCAGGAGAGAGCCTCAAAACCTGTGTAGAAAATAGCCTATTATTTATTCATTTCGATGTTTTTGAATGTAAAACTATGCGAACGTCATAAGTTGACCACAGACAACAGTATAAAAAAATAAAAAATTCCAGCTCATAACCCCTTTAAAAATTATCTGTTTAGACTTCTAATTCATTACTGGTGTTTTGTTTTCCTCCATCCTCTGCGTTCATCAATACGCATACGCCAGGGTTTACTCTTTCAATGTAAGTCGACTTGCGTACCGCTGACCGCCGGAAGTTAGTTTTTGTAACATAATTCACTTGGAGCCGAGGTTGAGAACCAAAGTGTTGCTTTATTAAAGCAAATTTAAATCCCAAACATGAAACAAAGACTCGGCAAAAAAAAAAAAAAGACCTGACTTGACTTAAACAAACTCGACTTGACATAAACAGACTCACTAACTGTGGGTTACACATTAAATAACAGACCAAGACTAAGGCCAACCTGAGGGCTTAAAAGGATACTTTACCGTTTTTTTAATATTAAACTATGTTATTCCCTTAACGAGTTGATACCTACCTCTCTCGTCTGATTGCGTGCACTTAATCTCTCTGACGTGCGGTGAAGATCTGATAGCATTTAGTTTAGCCCACTAAGCTCAGTTCATTCATTATGGTACCAAACAGAGATCAAGTTAGAAGCGACCAAACACATCCACGTTCTCCCTATTTAAATACAGTTACACGAATAGTTGAACAATCAAGTATGATGACATAAAACGTGGCGCTTTTCTAAAGGGGATTAAAAAGGAGAACTATAATGTATGCCGGAAAAACACATCTCCCCCTTCCCCCCTATTGACAGAAATGAGAGAAGTGAGGGAGGATTTTCTGAACTGGGCTTAGTGGGCTAAGCTAAATGCTATCAGATCGTCACCGTGCATCAGAGAGATTAAGGGCACGCACTCAGACGAGAGAGGTGTGTATCAACTCGTTTTAGTTAAGGGTATAAAATAGTTTAATATGAAAAAGCGGTGAAGTATCCCTTTAAATGCACAAAGACTGAGGACTAGACAAGACACACCTGTGAACAATGATCAACTAATAAACCAATGAAAACATGACACAAGACCAGGGAGCACATGGCAGGAAGTGCATGACAAAACATGAACATAAACATGAACCAACACCAAAACACCCTGTGACAGTTATTTTAGACTACACAGTTTTAAAAAGGATATTTTTCTTAAACAAACACACCATTTACTTCAGAAGGCCTTAATTAACCCTGCCAGAGGCACATTACTGGAGCAGTTGTATGATGGATAGATGCACTATGGACTTCAAAAACGAACTAAAGCTTAGAAGAGAAACTTTTTTGAGATAACTTTTATTTTGTTATATTCCTTTGCCTTTGCCTTTCCCCCTTTTTTTCTTTTTTTTTTACATTTCTATATAACTTTTATTTATTTTTTTAGTTCAGTTCAAGTTATTTAAATACTTCAGTTAGTTGCTATTGGATCACTTTCTAATTGTTATGCTTTTTGAGGTTAATTTAGTTTTAGCTGAAAATAACAACTCCAGCCTATTTCTTTGGGTACTTTTTTTGTTACCACATTAAATACATATCTTTAGTCTGTAACTAAAATACTTTTAGTTCATGTGGAAAAAAAAGAGTCTCTGTTACTAAATCTTTTCACAAATTGTTTCTGTATTTATTCTTAAAGGGGGGGTGAAATGCTGTTTCATGCATACTGATCTTTTTACACTGGAATCCCATACTAAACATAGACAAAGTTTCAAAAGTTAAGGTGGACGTTTGATGGGAGTATTTCTTTGTCAAAAATACTACTTCCGGTTAGTCATAAGTTTCGGCAAGTTTTTTGAGATCATGGGTCCACTTGACGTTAATAGGTCGGAATTTCCTTGTATGGGCCTTACGGACAATTCTACCGGAAGAGCGTGAGAGAGAGAGTGCGAAAGCAACAGGCTACGCCCATCAAAGCGCTGGCTCGTAGGCTGCTGCACAGGTGATGTGACTTCAAGAAATTAACAATGTCACCAAAAAAGTGCGTTTTTGGTTTCCAGACCAAGACAGTCCTGTACAGATCGCCAAAAACCCCCGCGTTAAGGCAACAGTGGATGTAATTTGGTTTTCCGGATCAGCTAAGGTTGAGTTGCGCAAAGGTTTATGTCTGTTCACTGCATTTCGGTGCCGACTGTTTCATAAACAAGGCCCAGTTCGACGCCGGATTTTCCGATCGCCTAATGCTGAATGATGGAGCAGTCCCAACGATAAAGGTCCCAACGGTAGAACCGCAGGCGGTGAGTGAGACTGCTTCAAATGTCTGTGTTTTTGCCTATGCTCATCAAGTAGCCCAAACATGATCACGTATAGTTAATTGATCAATGGTGCATGCGATGTGTAGTGCGTGTACATTTGTTTAGCTGGCCACTATATGTGTAACTTTATGTTTGTGTATTGTAAAAGCACTCCAAACAACAATACACAAAGAGTGGGGAAATATGTTGAACTAAATAAGCGCGCTTCTTCATTCAAATGCGCTACTATTCCGTGTCTTTCTATGTAAACACTAGCCTGCCGTGCAAAACCAGCCCGCTTACTACAATTGTCTACACAAACCACGCGTAAACACACACACACACACACACACACACACACACACACACACACACACACACACACACACACACACACACACACACACACACACGTGCACAACTGCACTTCCCACATGTACACCTTCAAAGACAAAAAATACGACGGTATAATTCAAGTATAAATATGTAAATAACACAAGTTGCTAAGCATATTATATAGTTAGTGTATAACTTGTACCACATAGAGACGTGCTCGTTTTTTGCTGCTGCTCCTGTTCAACTTCAGCCTCTGGGTCTGATTCCAGATCATAGATATATGGCTGTATCTGATTAAAAGCAATTTTTTTATTTTGAATAAAGTTTTCCCGCTGTTAGGGATGACACAGCTTTACGACGCACTCAACACAATAACAGCGGCGCGCACTCGTCATTATTTATCTCCACCCACACGATACGCCCCCACCCGCTCTGGCTTTTTTCGGAAAGATTCGGAATAGCGCATCTTTCTTATATAATTATAAAAAAAATAAAGCCTTTTCGGAGATATGCAGGATGCAATGCTACTCTATAGGTACTCAAGATTGACATGACACTGACTGAAACTGAGTGTTTCACAACCCCCCCCCCCCCCCCCTTTAATAATTTCTGGCTGGTTTTTGAACTATACATTTTTGACTTTTTTATACACCTGCTGTGATTGATTTGCCTGATGTTTGAGTATCGGCATAGTTCATGATGTCAAACCATCCCAATATGTGTTGATACACTACTGTTCAAAAGTTGGGTTTACATTTATTTGGTCAAAAAAAAAAAAACTAATATTGTGAAATGTTATTACAATTTAAGAAAGAAAACAAAAAAATAAAACATTTTAAGATACATTTTAAAAATGCAATTTTCTATGATGGCAAATCTGAATTTTTAGAATCAGTACTCCATTATTCAGTGTTACATGATTCTTCAAAAATCATTCTAATATGCTAATTTGCTGCTGAATAGCATATTATTATTATTATTATTATTATTATTAATAATTATCATCATCAATATATTTTTGAGACCTTGATACCGTTATTGCAGCTTTGTTACCCTTGCATTGCGAGTGTTAAAGTATCATATCAAGCTTTTTTATTTAAAAAAAGAAATTTGTTTTTCATAATATGTTGCATTTATTTTGCACACGCAGTCATATTTCAGTAATATCTCTCTCTTAGGTCCATAAGCTGTTGTGAAGTGTGATATTGCAGTCAGCATTCACTGTAAATGAGAAAGCAATCACCACTCAGCCAGTCGCTATAATTACCAAGCTTTTCTATCCTGAGAATCACTTCAGCGCGTAAATATGATAACTCTGAGCTGAAGTGTGCATACCTTTTCATGAGAGACATGAACAACTCTCACCCACATAATTCAAAGATGAGAGCATCTCCATTTCTCCAACAGAGCAGCATGGGAGAAAATTAGGTGCGGGACTTTGTAGCACCTAATAATATTAGCCGATATAATCCTGGACTTGTATCTTGCAATTCAACTCTGTAACATTTTCACGTTGTTTTTCATTTTCAGATTCATGCTTGCATGAAAAGTTGAGAGAGACATGTTTTTCATTACAAGGAATGCTGCTTCATGAAAGTCAATCACCAGAAGAGATGTAGGCGCCACTTAACCATGTTCAGCCTTTATTACATTGCTCTTTTCATGAACATCAGCAAAAAATGTAACACTAGCAGCCTTGGTTGGAATTACCTTGCCTGAAAATCATTAAAACATCTTTATGCTCTGATTATCCCATATAATTGTCTAAGATTCTTCTCAATACTTTATTTTCAATACAACAATTCATTACCGTGGCTTTAAAACGGCAAAAAAAAAAAAACGGCAAAAAAAACATGCATTGTATTCCTTTTAAATAGAGCATGTTGAAGTGCAATTTCCTAGTTTGATTAGATTCAGAAGATTCACAAGCTTGTAAATCTTCTGGATCTAATCAAACTATAGATATATAGTACTATGTAAAATATTATATCCACACTCCGCGAACCCTGCATGACATTGACATGTATATACTTTCAGTATTCAATGTCTGTGGAGGAGCTCTGACCTTATATGTGGTACCATTTGAAAGCTTAGAGTCTCTATTTTCCGGAGATATGCATCACTTGTTTTAGACAAAGTAATGCATTTACACTAAATTACTCTGGTATCATTTCTGCCTTGATTTGGTCTGCCCAAATTGAAAAGACTCCCATACACACATACAGTGGTCTAAGTTCAAAATGTTGGTGTCATTTTACAGGAAACCCTTTGGAGTTACATAAAACACTGCTAAAGTGATAAACATGTAAGTATAGGTTTTCTGAGCTGTAATAACCCCCCCCAAAAAATGCTTTATTGTTTTTATTTCGGAAGTGTGTAAAGTGTGTTTCCAGCATATTAAATGAATTGAATGACACTGGGATATTGCATTTATACCACTGTATATAGTGGGGTGGGGGTTGTAGCAGGGTAAGTGGGGGGGGGGGGGGGGGGTTCCTCCCTTCAGATCCATTTGAGTAAATCTTGCATACAACATGACACAGACAAACGTCTTTTTTCCACTATTTTCTGGAACTTAGTGGAAACAGCCCACACTGTCTGCAGTGTGCTAGAGCTCACATGGGCTGAGTTACACACTTTCAAAACATTTGACAACCATGATCAAAGCACTGGAAAATAGCAGTGTGAAATCCAGCAGATGAGTTTGCGACGATAAAAGGCCGATAATGATATTAAGTTTTTGGTTGCACTATGCTTTCAGCAGTTTGTTGGTTAAGAGGGAATAATGGGTTCGTCTTTGTGTCTGTAAGTGATAGAGAGGGTTGATTGTGATAGCTCTCAGAAGACAGACTCACACAGGCAGGTAATTTCTCCCTTCTCTTTATCGCTCCATATCCTCGTGAGTAATTAATTCACATCACTTGCCAAGTATAGGGATATTATCCAAAAAAAATCCTTCAACTGCTGGTTTCAGGTAAGCAAGACCCTGGCTTGATTGTACCAATTATTCTGCCACATGCTTTGTGTGACCTCTGCCGACATCCTCATTAATCAGTGAACAGCCGCAGGACTTCCTGTTTCTCCTGACCCAAAGGGACGGTAGTTTAAGTCAGGCAAGTTTTGACTTGTGAGTCTATTCAAGACTCTAAGACACATGCTTGTGTAATTGTTACGAAGTACAACTTAATCACTAAGACACTTCTATATGAAGCATGAGGCAATGGCTGTAGAAAATTCAGAGCTTGTAAATGCCTGTTATGTGTTTATGAAGAAGCAATATATTTTAAATAGGTGTTTATGACCTGCATATAAATCTTTTAGAGGGGGCGATGTGGGATTTATTGGCAATAACAGTTGTTGATAGTATTCTCTCACAGATGATCATTTTATGGGTTGTTTTACCAAATGGGTCCCATTTGTGTCTGTTAAATACATGTGTATTAAAAAAAAAAAGTTTACAGGTGTCATGAACCGTGTTTTTTAAAATGATTTTATCATGTTTCCTGAGGTGCAAAGATGCAATGAGGTAGAAGGCATTGATGGCATCATTGTCACAACATGATGCCATATTTTTGACAACATTTTAAAGTTTTCTGAGCTTGGATTTATAAAGCTGTTTTTGGACTAACAAGGAATCTTTGACTTCTAACATTTTTGACCATATTTTGATTACCAAAAACCATTGAATTTTTATTTTGTTCTAAGGATGTCTTGATTACCAAAAATCCTTACCAAAATTTAAAAAGAAAAAAAGAAAGAAACAACCTAAGAGAATGTTTAAATCTGAGGACAGTTTACTTTAAAATCCCTTATAAAATCCTTTACATTGGAGGAAAACAACTGTAGTGTGATGAGGGGTGAACGCAGCAAAATTTATTACAGTGGATTGGAAAATATCTTGTTCCTGCATAACATTAAGTAAACTAGAAACAAAAAACACATATGTACATACGTAGGTGTTATGACAATATATCAATAAAAGCACACAACTTACCTACTTACACTACTTACCTCTACTTCTGATGGGGACTGAAGCCCTCCTAAAATGGGCCTAGTGATGCTTCTTATCAAAAAAACACCAGCTAACCTGAAATGAGTGGAAGAATATGAAAACTGAAAGAATTCAGTGGGAATTTTATGGGAATGTGTGTAGGCTCTACATTTCAGTTACTGTGGTGTCTTTGTTCCCAGAGATCAGAGTGAAGCACCTGTGAAAATCATCAGCATGCTGCTACATGGAGCCACAGGGTCAGAGCTCTCATGAACATCATTAAAGAAATACACTGCTGCCACAAGATGATTCAACAGTGCCACAGTTATTCATTTAACCCTTGACTCTTTAGACACCCAACTGCGTGAGCCGAGTAGGGTTATGGACGGATGTGGCAAGAAATTTCGTGAATTGCTTTTCGTGAATTGTTACGCACACACCAAGGAGGAGATGCTTGTGATTGTTGAGGAAGTTTATTATTAAAGATGTAGGGGAGAGCAGGGCACTTTTTGACTGCCTCAGTTTGTGTAAATACACTTGGGGTTCAGAGTATTTATTTTTTCCCATATTAAGGTGTTCAAAACCCTATAACACCTCAGGTGTTCCTGGTCAAAAATGACCGGCCCATAAAAAATAGCTTATAAATCAATCATTATACCATATTTTCACCCAATCTTGGATTAAATCTTTTTGTCAACATGTTTTCTTTCAATTAGGACTGGTTTTATATTTCTGTTTGCATCTGAATAATCATAGGTCTCATTTATTTGAGAGTAGGCATTTCATTTTTTGAATAATTTTTTAGAATCATTTTGTAAATATTAAATAAAATCTGAAGAAAATTGGTATTGTTGATCACAGGGGCGTCGGACTGGGGGGATAAAGGGTACCGAGTAACCAGGGCCCGAGGCAGGGGGGGCCCTTAGAAGTCAGTTTTCTATACATACATATACATGGTACGGGGGCCCAGCAAGATGGTTTGTACCCAGGGCCCAAAATTTGGTGCTACGCCGCTGGTTGATCATACTAGTCTTCTCTAATGTTTCATCAGGAATTTTATTTTGAAACTTTTGTTTTGTAAAAAATATGGCACATAGTCACACTTGTGGTGTTCCCGGTCAAAAATGACCAGCCTATAAAAAATCATTATACCATATTTTCACCCAATCTTGGATTCAGTCTTTTTGTCAACTTGTTCTCTTTCAATTCAGGACTGGTTTTATATTTCTGTTTGCATCTGATTAATCGTGGGCCTCATTTATCTGTGTCACATTCCCTGTGTGTTTTTGTGGACTTTTATTTTATTTCCTGTTGTGTGTTTAGTTTTGTAGTCCTTTGTAGTTTTTCATGCTGATTTAGTTCTTCAGGTGTTTTCTATCTGTTACGCCCCCTTGTTACCTTGTTAAGCTTGTGTATTTATAGTACTTGCGTTTCACCCGTGGTTTATCAGTCGTTGTACGTAATGTATTGTTGTGGTGTCATGAGCTCCTTGTTTATCTTAGTTTTCCTCAGTAAATGTTCCTGCACGTAGATCTGCTTCCTTGTCTGCTCATTCCACACTCATCGTCACAATCTGAGAGTAGGCATGGTCAAAAATGGGCGCAATAGCCGACCATTGAAAGTGAATGGGAGAGACAGAAAATAACAGAACAATTTAGTTTTCAGGAGCATGTTCATTATTTTCATGTACATATGAGCATGTGTGCTTGCAAACATCGAGCACCCCCCCCCCCCCCCCCCCCCGTTTGACAGTGGGGATGGTGTGTTCAGGGTAATGCGCTGTGTTGCTTTTACGCCAAACTTAACGTTTTGCATTGTTGCCAAAAAGTTAAATTTTGGTTTCATCTGACCAGAGCACCTTCTTCCACATGTTTGATGTGTCTCCCAGGTGGCTTGTGGCAAACTTTAAATGACACTTTTTATGGATATCTTTAAGAAATTGCTTTCTTCTTGCCACTCTCCCATAAAGGCCAGATTTGTGCAGTATATGACTGATTGTTGTCCTATAGACAGAGTCTCCCACCTGAGCTGTAGATCTCTGCAGTTCATCCAGAGTGATCATGGGCCTCTTGGCTGCATCTCTGATCAGTCTTCTCCTTGTATGAGCTGAAAGTTTTGGTAGATTTACAGTGGTCTGATACTCCTTCCATTTCAATATTATCGCTTGCACAGTGCTCCTTGGGATGTTTAAAGGGTCATGAAACCCCCCTGCTGCAGCGGTGTTTTTTCACACCTTCGATTTGAAAAAGCTTGTTAAAAGGGGAGTGGTCGACTGTGAAAAGGTGGGATGGTATTGTGTGGAAAGAGGGAATGTTTGCATAAATAGGGGAGTGTCTGTCAGTAGGTGCTGAGCGGTTCTGAGACATGTTCTTGGTTCACGTTGGCATTGTTTACCACAGAGAGATTAAATGAGGGATGAGTACAGCGAATGAGAGAGCTATGAGTGGCGTGCAGCAGAGATCGCAAATCATTCAGCTCTTCAAACCAGCATAATTCAGTGAGAAATGAAAATAAATGTTATTCTGCATGACGAAATATTTTGCAAACGTGATAAAACTATATTTGTCCAAATATGCACGCTGTTTGGCAAGATGAACAACGCGCCGACGTGATAAGAGAACGTGAACCACCCAACATGCGATGTGATAGAGATGTGTAATTCTAGATCGGGGTAAAAGCGAAGAGGTTTGAGGCTAGTCTCGACCGCGCATTGCCGTGACGATCCGCGCTGTCTATCACTCGGCAGCTAAATCTATATTTGTCCAAATATGCATCACACTGTTTCACTAAGAGCCCGAACACATGCGGTTTAGTGCATGGCTGTGACGACAAATAAAACGGAGAGGACGTGGCTTTTGTTCATTAGCCCAGTGGTTCTCAAACCTGTCCTGGGGACCCCCAACCAGTGCACATTTTGCATGTCTCCCTCATCTAACACACCTGATTCAAATCATCAGCTCATTAGTAGAGACTGCAAGACTTGAATTGAGTTTGTTTGATGAGGGAACATGCAAAATGTGCAATGGTGAGGGGTCCCTAGGACAGGTTTGAGAACCACTGCATTAGCCTACAGATTGGTTATTTTGCACTCCTGACATAGATAGTCAACGCTTGCAGGTTCGGCGTGCGATTCCTCAGGTGAATTTTACTTTACCGAGCCTTTGTAGCAAAGGCTTCCACAGACGGGCGCCGGGTACAGCTAGCTCGGCACCCTTTACGTTACTTCGTATCAGCACAACGCCTAGCTTTCCTCCGTGACTTTTCCGCACGCTGCTTCCAAAACTTCCCCACCATATCTCTACAATAATGATGTAAGACGAGCCTGACAGAAGTGACTGTCTCATGCATATTAACTAAATTATCTTGTATGCATAGTACAGCGCAGGGATTGGACTGAATGAGCTTTATGTCATGAATATATATCGAGAATTGCTCAGAGCGGTCGACGTCAGCATGTGCCCAGCACCCCATACTTGGGCCGAAAAGGCCGTGCCGACGTCAGCATTTGTGACGTTGCTCCGACTAAACTTTTCAAACCGGAAGACAGAAATCGCTCTGAAAAATGCAAAAATAACTATTTTCACATATGCATACCATTAATGAGTACCCTTAGTGTTTTCAATGATGTGCAGCCTATACATATCTGTTTACATCTCAAAAAAAGTGTTTTGGGGTTTCATGACCCTTTAAAGCTTGGGAAATCTTATTGTATCCAAATCCGACTTTAAACTTCTCCACAACAGTATCTTGGACCTGCCTGGTGTGTTCCTTGTTCTTCATGATGCTCTCTGCGCTTTAAACGGACCTCTGAGACTAGGGGTCTCAGATCAGTGCAGGTGCATTTATACGGAGACTTGATTACACACAGGTGGATTCTATTATCATCATTAGTCATTTAGGTCAACATTGGATCATTCAGAGATCCTCACTGAACTTCTGGAGAGAGTTTGCTGCACTGATTTTGCATGCCCAATTTTTCAGTTTTTGATTTGTTAAAAAAGTTTGAAATATCCAATAAATTCCATTCCACCTAATGATTGTGTCTCACTTATTGTTTATGTTTGAAGCCTGAAATGTGGCAAAAGGTCGCAAAGTTCAAGGGGGCTGAATATTTTCGCAAGGCAATATATATATATATATATATATATATATATATATATATATATATATATATATATATATATATATATATATATATATATATATATATATATATATAATATAATATAATACACACATTTAAACCTAGAATTGGCAATGTGCAGAGATGGTTAAAACTAAACCTACAGTGTTCAGAAGGGTGAGTTACAAAGCAACTCAACATAAAGTGCAGTGTGCTATGGATTGCAGCAGGTTGAACAGTAAGTTTCCAGGATGGGTTGAGTCCACGAGAATCTTGACAGCCCTGGCCCTGCATTGCATGGTTTGGTTGTCGTGCAGAGAAAGGAGAACAGTTTTGAATATACGCTCCACTGAACACAGCACTCTCTGTGGGGCTTTACGGTCCTGGGTTGAGCAGTTCCCTTGATGAGATGCTCTGAGTCAAAATTCTGCCCCTGTCTCACCCTCAGGAGTCTGGCACTGTCATCAAGATGTTTGTGGACATGATTAGAGAGGTAAGAACGCAGTTGGCCACCTTTGGGATGTATATCCCTTGTTCAGGCCCCTCTTAAATCGTTTATGCCCTTTCCTGGAATGGAGAAAAGAGAATGGTTCATGCAGAAAAGAGCACAAGGTGAGTGTGGTTGCCTGAGCCCCCCCTCCAAGAAGTGAAGCTGTGAAGAGGGAACAGAACAGTGATTACAGTGAAGAAAGAGGAGAGTGATTGAGCGGGACTGAGGGCCAACCTCTTACTCCTTTTTTCAGGCCCTTTCCAGGAACAAGTTGTTGTGGAGAAGAGCAAAGGCGAGTGTGGCTATATAGCTCTCTTTCTGAGGAACTGGGAGCAAAATGAATCCATAAAAAAGAAGCTGTATATATATATTGTATATATATATATACAGTCTTGTTCAAAATAATAGCAGTACAATGTGACTAACCAGAATAATCAAGGTTTTTCGTATATTTTTTTATTGCAACGTGGCAAACAAGTTACCAGTAGGTTCAGTAGATTCTCAGAAAACAAATGAGACCCAGCATTCATGATATGCACGCTCTTAAGGCTGTGCAATTGGGCAATTAGTTGAATTAGTTGAAAGGGGTGTGTTCAAAAAAATAGCAGTGTGGCATTCAATCACTGAGGTCATCAATTTTGTGAAGAAACAGGTGTGAATCAGGTGGCCCCTATTTAAGGATGAAGCCAACACTTGTTGAACATGCATTTGAAAGCTGAGGAAAATGGGTCGTTCAAGACATCGTTCAGAAGAACAGCGTACTTTGATTAAAAAGTTGATTAGAGAGGGGAAAACCTATAAAGAGGTCCAAAAAATGATAGGCTGTTCAGCTAAAATGATCTCCAATGCCTTAAAATGGAGAGCAAAACCAGAGAGACGTGGAAGAAAACGGAAGACAACCATCAAAATGGATAGAAGAATAACCAGAATGGCAAAGGCTCAGCCAATGATAACCTCCAGGATGATCAAAGACAGTCTGGAGTTACCTGTGACAGTTAGAAGACGTCTGTGTGAAGCTAATCTATTTTCAAGAATCCCCCGCAAAGTCCCTCTGTTAAAAAAAAGGCATGTGCAGAAGAGGTTACAATTTTCCAAAGAACACATCAACTGGCCAAAAGAGAAATGGAGGAACATTTTGTGGACTGATGAGAGTAAAATTGCTCTTTTTGGGTCCAAGGGCCACAGGCAGTTTGTGAGACGACCCCCAAACTCTGAATTCAAGCCACAGTACACAGTGAAGACAGTGAAGCATGGAGGTGCAAGCATCATGATATGAGCATGTTTCTCCTAATATGGTGTTGGGCCTATTTATCGCATACCAGGGATCATGGATCAGTTTGCATATGTTAAAATACTTGAAGAGGTCATGTTGCCCTATGCTGAAGAGGACATGCCCTTGAAACGGTTGTTTCAACAAGACAATGACCCAAAACACACTAGTAAACGGGCAAAGTCTTGGTTCCAAACCAACAAAATTAATGTTATGGAGTGGCCAGCCCAATCTCCAGACCTTAATCCAATTGAGAACTTGTGGGGTGATATCAAAAATGCTGTTTCTGAAGCAAAACCAAGAAATGTGAATGAATTGTGGAATGTTGTTAAAGAATCATGGAGTGGAATAACAGCTGAGAGGTGCCACAAGTTGGTTGACTCCATGCCACACATATTTTTAAAAACTGTGGTCATACAACTAAATATTAGTTTAGTGATTCACAGGATTGCTGTGAAAAAATGTTTGTACAAAATAGTTTTGAGTTTGTACAGTCAAAGGTAGACACTGCTATTTTTTTGAACACACCCCTTTCAACTAATTGCCCAATTGCACAGCCTTAAGAGCGTGCATATCATGAATGCTGGGTCTCATTTGTTTTCTGAGAATCTACTGAACCTACTGGTAACTTGTTTGCCACGTAGCAATAAAAAATATACTAAAAACCTTGATTATTCTGGTTAGTCACATTGTACTGCTATTATTTTGAACAAGACTGTATATATATATGTATAACTGTGTTGATCTTGATGGTAATACATCAGCAGAGAAACAGATGGATGGTCACTCAATGTTTCATGAATAATCAGCAGCAAAGCATCATGAAACTGCTCAATATACATTTTCTCAAAGTGGTCATGAACATATAGCGGACACAATTCTAAATAAAACATACAGTGTGTACGGAAAGTTTTCAGACCGCCTTAAATTTTTCACTCTTTGTTATATTGCAGCCATTTGCTAAAAGTTCTTTTTTTCTCAATAATGTACACACAGTACCTCATATTGACAGAAAACACAGAATTGTTGACATTTTTGCAGATTTATTAAAAAAGAAAAACGGAAATATCACATGGTCCTAAGTATTCAGACCCTTTGCTGTGACACTCATATCTTTAACTGAGGTGCTGTCCATTTCTTCTGATCATCCTTGAGTTGGATCTACACCTTAATTTGAGTCCAGCTATGTTTGATTACACTGATTTTACTTGATTAGGAAAGCCACACACCTGTCTATATAAGACCTTACAGCTCACAGTGCATGTCAGAGCAAATGAGAATCACGAGGTCAAAGAAACTCCTGAAGAGCTCAGAGACAGAATTGTGGCAAGGCACAGATCTGGCCAAGGTTAAAAAAAAAATTCTGCTGCACTTAAAGGGTCATGAACACCCCCCCCCCCCCCCCCCTTAAGAAAAGGCTTGTTAAAAGGGGAGTGGTCGACTGTGAAAAGGTGGGATGGTATTGTGTGGAAGAAGGGAAAGGTTTGCATAAATAGGGGAGTGTCATTAGGTGCATTAAGATTAGCAATTAATGAGATTAAATGAGGGATGAGTACAGCAAATGAGGGAGCTATGAGTGGCGTGCAGCAGAGATCACAAATCATTCAGCTCTTCAAACCAGCATAATTCAGTGAGAAATTAAAATAAATGTTATTCTGCATGACAAAATATTTAGCAAATGTGATAAAACTATATTTGTCCAAATATGCACGCTGTTTGGCAAGATGAACAACGCACCGACGTGATAAGAGAACGTGAACCACCCACGAACATGCTATGCGACAGAGATGTGTAATTCTAGATCGGAGTAAAAGCGCAGGGGTTTGAGGCTTCATAGACTCGACCGCGCATTTGAAGCACCGGGCGACGCGCGCTGGGTTGTCGTGGCGATCTGCACTGTCACTCGGGAGCTAAATCTATATTTGTCCAAATATGAACACTGTTTCACTAAGAGCCCGAACACATGTGCCCCCCTAGTGGTGGCTGAAAGCTAGGGGGATTTCCCAAAGGGGAAATCCTTTCCCTATAATCAGAGTAACACGCAGGTGCCTTCGTTCTCTCAACATATGGAAGAATCCTTGGTTTCTGTCCCAGGTCGCAGGGCTTGGAGCATCATGTTTTCGGAAGACCGTTTCAACAGATGCCTCCTCACTGGTTGGGGCGTGCAATAGAGTATAGAGTGATTAAGCAGTGTTGTTACATAAGCCCTTGCCTATTGTTTATTCTTTTTCTTCTTCCTTTCCCCAGTCACCCCCCCCCCTCCCCATTTAAGGAGGGTGATGGGGTAAAAAAGGGGAAGGCTGGCATTAGGTTGAGTCTGCCACTTGTGGCTTTTATTTAGTTGAAGCGTAAAAATTAAACTAAATCATATGAAAAAGTTTTTATCACATTGATGGTAGTTCAAAAGTCAATTTAAATAAGTTTGGCTTTAGTTAGTTAATTGATTCTATTAAAATGGGAGTTAAGCGTTATGATTTACACCTGAGACTGACCGCTTCTCTAAAAAAAAATTAGTCACTGAGGCACCAACAAACATTTTTCGGGAACACATTTTTCGAGGAGATTGGAACATTAACACTTACATTTTGTTATAACTGTTTAGTTCACAAAAAGTTGTTTAGGCAGGAGTGTAGGTGGGACCAGGACATCGTGGCTCCACTTCACGCTCACTACTATGCAGACTTGGGCTCCAAGTTGCTACTGCTCAGACCCGAGACCCAGGATGTCAGTGCCATATTTGGACACTGTCGGCTTCACTTACTTCAACGGAAGAGAGTAAAGGTGTGTTATCCATCTTTTTTACATATAGTGTATGGTTTGTACATGTTTAAGATTCTGTGAGGGGACGTCCCCTATGTGTCAGCACCTGATGCAGAGCCTCGTTCCCTTCTCAGGGAACCGGGTTTACATACTTAACCCTAGATATTTTTCTAGCTGTATTTATGAACAATTTGATCGATATGATGTTTCTTTTATGCTGATAATAATTTATTCCTGTGATGGCAAAATCACAGGAATAAATTAGAGTTAGAGTTTTCAGCATCATTAATTCAGACTTCAGTGTCCCATGATCCTTCAGAAATCATTCTAATATTCTGATTTTGTGCTAAATTAATTAAAACTATTGACTTGGAAATGTGACTATTTATTTAATTTAATCTTGTTGTCATGCATTCACTCTATAGATTCTTGATTTTCTATATTGTTACATTTTGTATAGTAAATACTTCCAGAAGCCTCTAACATTTTATAATGTATATATAAGTGTTACATAGGGACCAACATAGAGCTATTCAAGAAAGTAGCAAAAATAAAAAATCGCAAAGTATAAAATTGATTGGCAACTGAGAGTAACAAAAACAAACAAAAATATAAACATACAAAACTTAAAATAAGGTAAGCTAACGAATCTAAACTACAACTCAGAGTTAATGCTTTCCTAACTACCAAGAAACACAAAAGAATCTTTCTGGTCAGCTTACTTACCTATGCCCCCTCTATTCTAATATAACTAAAACAAAACTTACCATCATGTACAAAAGAAAAGGAAAAATCAAACACCAAAACCATAAACACCAGGTTTCCTGAGGTAGGCCAAAGGCTCCGCCCCCATCCAATTGGAAACTATACTCATAAAGAAACGAGAAAATAAGAGAAAGAGCAGGGGTTCGTAACAATGGGGTTATGTTTGTAATTTTGCGGGTGGCTGATGAAAAATGCAAGATGTTGGTGACTACTGTACTGTCTGTAGCATCTCTGCTTCACAAGTCATGTTCTCGCTTTGACAATTACGCAGTAATCCGCAATAGTGGCGATCTCTGTGCCACTGAATTGTCCAGTTTTGACCGATTATACAAATGCTCTACCAATCTTTTCTCTTTTTTTATTTTCGTTTGCTCACAAATTCCTCTCTCGCACACCTATATCTCCACATGGCAAAGGTGGCAGGTAATTTTAGTCCTTCCCTAGAGATTCTAATTGATTATCTCCCAGTCCGCTGATGAGCAGCATTTGCATTTAACACAAGCAGTTAAGAGCACAGCACACAGCACTTCAAAAGGCTGTATGTTCTAATGGAGCTTGGCTGCTGGGTAATTAATCACACAGAAGCATTAAGCACTAATACAATGCTAAAACAGCTAGTAAAGATAAAATACAGGAAGAGGCATTCTGCTCCACAGAATAAAGAATGGGTTGTGAGTGCATGTCGAATGAAGCTGACAGTCTAACTTTGTATTTTTTTGTTTTTTTAGCAACTTTAAAATGATGGATTGCCTCTTGCTGAGCAGCACAGAATGCGTTACTCTTATGAGGAAGCTGAATATTAAATTCATCAAAACAAATTAATTGTGCAGTGAACTTAAAGTTAAGAAACACTGCTACATGATATGCACATTTACCTTCACATATAATGTATAAATGGACAACATTGTATCTGCTGTCGGTGGCGTTGTTGCATCACATTTATTCATTTTTCAATATTAGTTTTATTTTTGTACTGCTGATTATTTTCTCATGCTCATTTTTTTCAGGCGTTGTCAGGAAAACGCCCTGCACTTTACTTTTTTGTTTTGTTTTATGTGTGACATGCACAGATGCTGAGCCGAAGAATCAGCCTCCCAACAGACACGGATTGCTTTCATGAGTCTTATCAGATCTGACATACTCAAGAATTGTTTTGACAATAAGTGCATCTCTAGCACTGTTTCTTCTCTTTCTTCCACAAACATACTCGTCAAGCATCCTTCTTGAGAAGAAAGCATGGTTCTGTCATATTTTGTATTCGAACAACTGAGCTAAAAGGATAGTGCCTCCACTTTAGTGTACAGGGATCTTTATAAATGCATGGTACGCATGGTAAATGCATGCATGGAAGTGCTTTTGTTTTAGGACTCACGCAAACCTTTACTATCTTGTCACTCACGCACATCTTGCTGTAGAGTGACTACTAATTAAAGGGGAGTCTATAGCTATTCCATGCATTCTGACTTATTTACGCTGTTAAAGGGGTGGGGGGGGACACAGTCAGTTTCAGTCAATCTCATGTTAATCTTGAGTACCTATAGAGTAGTATTGCATCCTTCATATCTCTGAAAATGCTTTAGTTTTATTATAATTATAAAAGAAAGATAGGCTGTACTGAGTCTTTCCGGAAAAAACGAGCGGACACGAGTCAGAGTCAGACACAGACGAGTCGACATTCAACTAACGTACGTCTCGAGGAGTTCGAAGACACTAGAGGCGATAAATATGAAGTTGCAAAAGAAAGAATGTCTCGGATCAGAAGGTGAGGTGAACTAACAGAGTTAGACTGCAATAGCCTGACCCAACAACTAATCAATTAATTAGACATTTCCGTTTATTATAATTTGGCTTTGGTTGCAATACCTTATAGCTTATTTTTATTAAGTTTTACAAAAACTTACAAAAAGTTTTACAAAAATTAAGTTTTATAAAATCAACATTTTCATAAGTACTAGATGTGTTGGGCTATTTAACATGTCATTTTAATAATATTTTGCTGAAATGAACGAAATGACTCGAAAAAAGATTTGTTCATTTTGCTGAACGAGACTCAAAGATCTGAGTCAGTAAAATGATCCGAACTTCGCACTTCGATTGTGCAAGTGTGTTTGCTTGTTCCTGGTCATGAGTCGAAACCGCAGGTGGTGAGTGAAACTGCATCAAATGACATCATCATCAAATGTGTTTTGATGGTAACTGCATGTAATTGCATATAATGTAAACAACACAAACATATAGTGAATCGAAAGTTATCCAGGGATAATGCCATGATGTATTTTTTGTGTGTGTGTGTGTGCGTGTGCGTGTGACTCTTTAGCTCCGCCCACTGCACGCCTAGACGGCTGTTTTCAGAATAAATCGGTACAGCGTATCTGTCTTTATAAATTATGATATAACTGAAGCCTCTTCAAAGATATGAAGGATCAATACTGTTCTATAGGTATTCAAGTTTAACGTGAGACTGTGTTATGTACCATTTAAGTATGCAGTGTATATTTTAAACTATTATGTGAAATGTCTACAATGGACACAAAAGTGAACTTAGTGTAAGAGGCAGTTTGCATTATGATAAAACGGTAGGTGTACGATGCAAGCTTTCAATTATATTAAAAGCTAGACTGAGTGCAACAGAGTGAAGCAAAACACAGGGGTCTAAAGACACATTATTCAAAGCTGCACTCAGAAAAGCTTGTCACTCACTTCAATTTTTTTAAGCACTAAAGAAACCTATATAATGTTAATTAAAAGAGGCCTAAGGCTTCTTTTTTATATGAAATACTTTATTTATTATACATTACAGACTGAAGTATCTATTTCTTTCATTTTTAGCCTGGAACATTTTTTTTTTCTCTCTGATTTATACAGGGTTTAACTATAATTTTGACCCATTGTCCAGAGTTCAGTATGGAAGAGTTTAAAGGGTTACTTCAGCGATTAGCATATGGCTTTGTATCAGTAGAAACCCTGGAGAATATTCAAATTATTGTGCTTTCCCCTCTCATATCTCCCTGAGACGAGAGATTTATGCATTTTATTTCTGGAAAAATTCCTCCTATGATGCAAAATGACGATTTTTGCATCATAGGAGGAATGTTTGCCCAGAGGCTAAAGACTACAGCCAGCAGAGGGAGCCATTTCCGCATGTTTTGAATCCGGCATTGGGGGATGGGAGATTACACTCAGCTTGCAGGGAGAGCTCAGCTTGCAGACAGGATCATTTAAACGGAGCTATGGTGAGCAATGTAAGTCTTTTAACTTCTCAAATTCATTTCTATGAAAGTTAAGCTTGCAAAGGCATGAACTGAAACGCACCAGACTGAACTTGCGTTGTGAATGTATGCCACGAGTGTAGTCGCGATTACCTCAGCTCTCATCACTCGTGCAGTTAGTGCTCAGTGCTGTGATACTCACGCGGTGACTCACTCATTATATTGAACAGACACGTTCAGTTTTTAATTGTAGTGTCTCTAACTCAGTCACAGTAATGAAGTTGTTGGCGTTGGGAATGGCCTCACAGGGCAGCGAAGCATTCTGGGAATTGTAGTCTTTCATCCCCATGGGACAAAAATACATTTTCTGTCTTTTCTCAGTCTAGAAGACACCAAATTCAAAAATAATTTCACATTTCTACTGCATTGATGGCCCAGTTTAAATACAGATTCATCTTCCCAGCGCTGAAGTACCCCTTTAAGGGCAAAGGCTGTATTACCACAATTTTACATGAATTGAGCTTGTACATCCATGCTTTATGCCTTGAAAACTTAACTTAAGTGCTTGCTTTTATGTAATTATATTAAACACAGGGCTGTGACCACCATAGACATTGAGGGGGACAAGTCCCCCCTCCCCACATTATTAGATAATCAAAGAAGGCATGGCTTAACTGTTAATATGGATTCCAGTGTAACACTTTAGTTGTAGTAGTGAAGAAATGCTTTGTAAGCTGTAAGAAGCTAAAAATGTATTATATGACAAATGTTTTTCCATAGAAACATTCAGTGACTAACAGTAATATCCAATGATGCAAACTACTTTATGAAATTTCACAATTTTGAATTGAAAATTGGCCATTATTTACATTATTCATGTAAATCATAACTAAATTTGAAAGAAACATTTTGCAAATAGTTTACTTCATAACCATAACAGACCTGGAACTTTTACCTTACTTGTTTCTTTATTTTCTTAAATCCCTTTTAATCCTTTAATTATTTAATTTCTTTAAAATAAACCAATAATAAAAAAGCATTTTTTTTGCATATTACTAATAACTGTATTGAACAAAGAATTGTAAAGAAAACATTTAATATTTAATATATAAAAATAAATACAAACCCGATTCCAAAAAAGTTGGGACACTGTACATATTGTGAATAAAAAGGAATGCAATAATTTACAAATCTCATAAACTTATATTTTATTCAAAATAGAATATACATAGCAGATGCTCAAAGTGAGACATTCTGTAATGACATGCCAAATATTGGCTCATTTTGGATTTCATGAGAGCTGCACATTCCAAAAAAGTTAACAATAATGGGCCGGAAAGGTTACATGTACATATAAGGAAAAGCTGGAGGACCAAATTGCAACTTATTAGGTCAATTGGCAAAATATTCGGGGCTAAAAAGAACCTCTCAGAGTGGCAGTGTCTCTCAGAAGTCAAAATGGGCAGAGGATCATCAATTGCTGCAGTGAAAAATAGTGGAGCAATATCAGAAAGGAGTTTCTAATAGATAAATTGCACAGAGTTTGAAGTTATCAGTGCATAATATTTTTCAAAGATTCAGAGAATCCGAAACAATCTCTGTGCGTAAGGCTTAAGGCCGGAAAACCATACTGGATGCCAGTGATCTTCAGGCCCTTAGACGGCACTGCATCACATACAGGAATGCTACTGTAATGGAAATCACATAGCCTGACAAGCCAGACCCACATCAAGATGTTTGGTCTGGAAACTCACCATAGACAGAGCTCAATCCGAGGGGCGGGATAAACGGTTGTCTTTCAAACTCCCTCTGCACGCGATAGGATAGCGCTACACCAACCAGACTGACTTCAGTGCCGTTCTTTGTTCTTTTCTCAGAGAAAAGCTTAAATCCAAGTCTTCCAGAGTTGCGGTCAAAGCTGATTCGAAAGACCGCCGTTCGCCAGTTTCTGTGTTTACTAGAAGCACGCAAACGCAACTCGGCCATCGTCATTATGGCCCCGCCCGCCGACTCTATACACAATGTGATTGGCCCGTCCAGATTCTGACGAATACAGCTCAGAAGGGTATTGAGAGTCCCTAGACGACACTTGCGGGCAGATTAAATTTGCTGCCGCTAGGGTGCGTCTAGATTTCTAGGCTAGAAATCACAACATGTGCTCAGGAATACTTACAGAAAACATTGTTGGTGAACACAATCCACCGTGCCATTTGCCGTTGCTGGCTAAAACTCTATATGTGAAAAAAGAAGCCATATCTAAACAAGACTGTGGCAAAGTGGAAAACTGTTCTGTGGTCAGACGAATCAAAATTTGAAGTTCTTTTTGAAAAACTGAGATGCCATAAAACCCAAGTTGTTATCAGAGCTCAGTTCAGAAGCCTGCATCTCTGATGGTATGGGGTTGCACTAGTGCATGTGGCATGGGCAGCTTACACATCTGGAAAGGCACAATCAATGATGAAAGGTATATCCAAGTTCTAGAACAACATATGCTCCCATTCGGACGTCGTCTCTTTTAGGAAAGACCTTGCATTTTCCACCATGACAATGCCAGACCACATACTGCATCAATTACAACATCTTGGCTGCGTAGAAGAAGGATCCGGGTACTGAAATGGCCAGCCTGCGGTCCAGATCTTTCACCCATAGAAAACATTTGGTGCATCATAAAGAGAAAGATGCAACAAAGAAGACCTAAGACAGTTGAGCAACTATATTAGGCAAGAATGGGACAACATTCATATTCCTAAACCTGAGCAACTTGTCTCCTCAGTCCCCAGATGTGTACAGACTGTTATAAAAAGAAGAGGTGATGTCACACAGTGGTAAACATGGCCTTGTCCAAACTTTTTTGAGATGTGTTGATGCCATGAAATTTTAAATCAACTTATTTTCCCCTTAATTTTACATTAAAATTATACATTTTCTCAGTTTAAACATTTGATATGTAATCTATGTTGTAAATATTGAAACAACTAACTTGTTGTAACAACTAACCTATGCAACTATCATATCAATACACACAAAGTAGCCTGAGCAACTCTATTTACTGATATTGTAGCAGGGCTTTGGGAAAAAGGAGAGCAAGTTTGCAAGTTGTTAAACTAAGTGGTTTTGTTTATTTCTTGTGCAATGGTGATGAAAGAAGTTGGTGCTCTTGTGCTTTTGTTTTGAGAGTCTTGAAGAAAGTGGATTGAAGATATTAAGCTTTAGCCTAGGGTGACCATGTTTTGATTATCGAAAAACCAGGACACTCAAAGATACCTTATTAATTTCAAAACATTTAAAGTATGCCCCCTCTTTAGTGATAGAAACTGACTGATGACTGATGTTGGGACGATGGTAGTCCGCCACAATATAATGAGATACATATGGGCGAGTTTCGTATGTACATTGTTGTTTGTTTAGGCCTACTATTGAAAATGTCATTCAACTATTCACAGAATAAAAATAGCAGCCTGTGTAAGGTTGTACTATATTGTGAACGGTCTGAAAAATGTGGAAGCTTTTATGATCGATCATTGCTCTCAATTCATACTCATACTCATCCCTAATTAAATTCTCACAGGTTAGAGACCATCATTTGAAAAACGAGCCACTCGATTCCATCCCAAATGACTGTTGCGAGTAGTTAGGGACTGGACTGTGGCCTCAGTCAGGGAGACACATCAATAATTCATCTGGCAAAGAAGTGTTTTGCTCTTGTTAGAGAGATTGCCCCTGTACTTGGACTGACCTGTTGAACTGGGATGTGGCACATCTCTCAGCAAACGCTCTGTTTAAGCATGTGGATATCTGTCATGCTTTTAATCTGGGCCCCAGCAGGTACCGTCCTCGTCTCCTCTGTCTCTCTCGTGCCACAGCAGATGACAATCTGACAAATTTTAAATGAGACGTTCTTTGAAACGAGCACACTCTCGGAGGAGCGAGGTCTATTGCAATCTATTCAGCTCCTCCCATTCTGCCTCCTCTGCGAGCGCTACAACTCAATCATTGAGTGATGCACTGCGGGAGTTTAAATATGAATGGACAGATTCAGGTTGTGTAGAACAGCACTTCAGGGTTAAATGCAACAATTTGTGAAGCACCGTGCTGATGCGCTAATGCAGCGGAAATTATTTCGGAGCATTCACTTTGTCTGTTATCTTGCCAAGTTACCATGTTTCTTCTCAAATTAAAGAGAGAACAACCTTGATACACCGTTTGAAACTTCCCGAGGGGCTGAATGAACCACCTCACCTGGGCTCCTGGGGGGGAGGAGAGGCTTTAGGGGCGTGATTCAGTAATTTGCTACATAGGCCTGGTCTGTTGTTTGAGAAAATGAGAACAGAGGGCTTTTGTTAACACAGTGAATATCACATTACCCAGTGGACACTTTGTTTATATAATGTTTAAGCACTATGGATTTAATTAGAGGAGAATTAAATCATATTATGTATAATTATCTATCTATCTATCTATCTATCTATCTATCTATCTATCTATCTATCTATCTATCTATCTATCTATCTATCTATCTATCTATCTATCTATCTATCTATCTATCTATCTATCTATCTATCTATCTATCTATCTATCTATCTATCTATCTGTTTGTCTGTCTGTCTGTCCAATCCTAATCATATTATATTGAACTATATTTGGTAATATATAATTCATTTTACCAAAAGGTTTTGCAGCGTTGATTACACCAGTTATGTTTCAGCACCAGAATCTCTTTCTGTTAACCTGCAGCTTTGGTCAAATTATGATTTAAAAATGATGTGACAGTTTGTTCAAGCAAAAATTAATTATTCAAGGGGAGGGCAGCATACAATGTGAGTCAAATAGAGAAGGGCAACAGAGAGCTAAATTTGACTCTGGGAAAATATGAAATGAAAAATAATTACATATTAACCACGCTTGAAATTACATGCAATATCATTTGAATTACTTGATACCATAAATGTATACTATATGACTTGTGCATATTGTCTTACAAAATGTGCTTAAGGAACAACTTAAGTCATTTATTTGTTAGTCATTATGATAATCTTTCCCTCTAGGGACTATTAACTTGGGAAATGTTGCAACTGGATCATTTAGTCAGTTAATTTTAGTTCACTATTTGACAGGTGTAGTGCTAAAATAGATGCTGCAAAGTAATTTTAAAGGTAATAGGTGAAGGCCCCTGCCAATGGTACACTCTAAAAAATGCTGGGTTAAAAACAACCCAAGTTGGGTTGAAAATGCACCGACCCAACAATTGAGTTGTTTTAACCCAATGGTTGAGTTGTTTTAACCCAGTGGTTGAGTTGTTTTAACCCAGTGGTTGGGTTAAATGTTGCTTAAGACAACCCAATTGCTGGGTAAGAACAACTCAACCATTGGGTTAAAACAACCCAATTGTTGGGTCGGTGCATTTTCAACCCAACTTGGGTTGTTTTTAACCCAGCATTTTTTTAGAGTGTAATAATTGACCCCAGTAATAGATGTGATAGATTTTATCTGTCTATGAACCAACTCCACCTGTTGGATCAATACTGCTGGTGTGGGCGCTGGCTAGACGCCATGTGCAGCCCCGATAAGCAACAAACTGTGATGCACTGTGTATTCTGACACCTTTCTATCAGAACAAGCATTAACTTCTTGAGTAATTTGAGCTACAGTATAGCTTGTCTGTTTGAATGGACCAAACGGCCAGTCTTCGCTCCCCCCATGCATCAATGAGCTATGATTCTGTCGCCGGTTCACCACTGTTCCTTCCTTGGAGCACTTCTGATAGATACTGACCACTGCAAACTGGGAACACCCCACAAGAGCTGCAGTTATCTGACCTAGTCGTAAAGCCATCACAATTTGGCCCTTGTCAAACTCGCTCCAATATTTATTTATTTATTTATTTATTTATTTATTTATTTATTTATTTATTTATTTATTTATTTATTTATTTATTTTCTGCTTCTAACACATCTTTTGGTTGACCTGGGGTGTAGGGGGGTCGATAAAATGTGCAATTGCTGCCTACTTCCTATTATATTACTGTCTGTTTATTTTACCATGACATCCAATCAGGATCCAGGACCTTATCTATCCATATTATGAAAATCCATTTTGGGATTACTATTTTTTGTCATTCTCCCAGAAAATGTCAGTGTCCTTTCACATTGTCTTTTAACAGCCAGGAAAAACATCTAATGTATTTAGTGCAGATTCTGCAGCTTATCCTTATGAGAAGCCATTAAGAAACTTCATTCAAATAATCTGTGATAAATGACTCGCTTGTAAATTGTTTTGCTGAGGTGAAGCTGTGTAAACACCGTTTCAGTACACAAATGCACCAGCGAGCGCGCCTCTCACACAAACAATTCAGTAATTAAACAACTTTAACATCACGCTTCCGGCAAACACACTGATCCGCACTCAAAGGGGACCTAGCAAATCTCGAATAATTGATCAAAGACTGCCCTGGGTGCTGGCGTGCAGGAGACAGAGGCTCACATCACGCACACGTTAAATTTTTGATAACGTGCAGATAGTAACACAGACTTTTGAATGGAACGATTCCCATAGCTGTGGCATAATGGTGTCTGAAGAATATCCCATGTGACGTTGAGCCTCAGAAGTGCAACCTGCCCAGAGCAGTACTGAGACAGTCTGACAAGCCTCACATCTGTGGGAGAAAGTTTGAAGTGTACTGTAAGCGCTGTGCAAGGTTGTTAAACTTAAATTGGTAGAAATGTACAGCTGTGTTTTCTGGCTCAAATATACAGCTGTGTTTTGAATGTCTAACTTGGTGACACTTAGAATGTATTGTCTGAATATCAACAAATTAATATCAACACATTTTATTTTACACCTTGAAGAGTTTTTATTTATTGATGTTTGTTTCTCAAAAAATGCTCTTAAAAATGTATAAAAATTATATATATTCACCATTAATTGGAACATTTATAATATGTGCATTCAGGGGAAGTGTATCCGTAGTGACTGGGGAACTTATTTAACTTTTAAAAAATGTTATTTTTTTGTATCCAAAAAGCACTGCTCAGCATGACTCTTTTCCTCATGCTGAGAGTGTTCCGTAGGTTTAGGCACATTTCTGGGAAAACAGCACACATCAAAATAATGCATTTGTGCATCTATAACACCAAAGCAGGACTTAAGTGGAACAGTGTGAGGCAGTCTTTCGGTAAAAAAAGTTTCTCTTTTTGTCTTTTTTATGTGTTACTGAGCAGGATAGATCTGAGCAAGGACAGTTAGGAGGTGTCCTGGTGAGCTTCTTTGACTTTTAGATGGAAGAGAAATCTGTAAATCGGTTCAAGGAAGGGCCAAAAGCTCATTGTAGAAAAACATAGCATTAAACCCTATCCTGTTTCACACGCCCTGCACCCAAACCCTGAAGTGAAAAGAAAATGTGATCTCATACAAGTTATTATGCAAAATGGGGTTCTAGTATAAATTATTAATTTATTGACAACCTCCAAAATAAGATTTTTTATGTATGAACGCAATAAGAGATAAAAATATATTTACGTTTTAAAATCTGTTTAGGTTAATATTAAATTCACGGAATTAGTTGATGATAGTTCATTTGTATAGTGATCAATCTGATTAATTTAAAATGTTCAATGATGTTCAATGTTCAATAATATATTTATTTTAAATATTTAATTTGATTAATTTGATTTTTATCAAATAGATATTTTAATTTGATGATTTATTGTGCTATTTATTCACCTAATTTTTAGTATTTTCATAACTTTTGATAATTTATTTGATATTTAGTTTGCCCTTCTCATGACCCCAAAATAAAATAAAAAAAACATATACTATGTATACTCTCTAGCTGAGCACATGGCCCTCCGTTGTGATGACGCGGTCCATGCGGTGGTTGCTGTCTTTGATGACGGGGTCGTCGTCCAGGTGACGGTGAGGAGCGGCGTTCCTTTCACATGACACACCAGCGAGATGGGCTCATTCGGGCTCATTCGGCCTCACCACCTTCTCGCTGAAGGCAGAGAGGATCTTTGGTGTCCCGTCTAGAGAAGTGGAAGACAAATTTGTAGACAGATGGTTTAATGATGCTATTTAAGCTATCAATATTTCAGAAAACATTACACTAAAAATTGTACACTCTCAGGAAAAAGGAACAGTTCTGTCACTTGGGCGGCACCCTAAGGTACAAAAGTGAAAAGGTACATCTTTGTTCCTTACTCACCACTAAATGGTACATATTAGTACCTTAAAAGGTACATATCAGTACTTTAAGAGTGTGTATTAGTAGGCTACCTTAAAGGTACATAGTAGTACTTTAAAGGTACATATTAGTACCTTTTCAGTTTTGTACCATAGGGTACTGCCCCAGTGATAGGAATGTCCCTTTTTCTGACAGTGTATTAGTACCACTACTGTGATTATTATCATTATTATTGATGTTATCTATTATTGATACTATTGCCGTCAGCACAACTGATCAACATCTTTAGTAGCATTATTGTTTATATATAAATATTGACAATTACTATTGACAAGATACTATTACTGCTGTTTTATTTTTGTTTTTGCGTTTTGTTGTTGTGTTCTGTGTTTACTCTGTTGTAAGTTTTGCACTCCTAATAAAAAAGAAAAGAAAAAAGAAAACATATAAAATAAATATAAAAATATAAAATAACCCTTCAATATAGCAGCATTCCAATGACCTTTTCTTTAGGTGACACATTGTTCAAAAATTAAATGTGATATTAAAAATGTCAGATGTTCATACCTTAAAGGTGCACTATGCAACTTTCCGTCCGCTAGAGGGCGCCTATTCAAAACAAAGGTGTAGTTTGATGACGCTAAGTTTGAGTGCAGCATCTTGGGACATGTGGTCTTCACCTCACGCTCTCTCTCTCTCTCTCTCTCTCTCTCTCTCTCTCTCTCTCTCTCTCTCTCTCTCTCTCTCTCTCTCTCTCTCTCTCACACACACACACACACACACACACACACACACACACACACACACACACACACACACACACACACACACACACACACACACACACACACACACACACACACACACACACAGATCAGGCATTACATTATAATTGGTGACAGGTGAAGTGAATCTGCACCTGTTAGTTGGTAGGATATATTATATACAAGTGAACATTTTTCCTCAAAGTTGATGTGTTAGAAGCAGGAACAATGGCCAAGCCTAAGCATTTGATCAAGTTTGAAAAGGGCCAAATTGGCCAAAAGACGAGCTCTTGTGCGGTGTTGCAGTGTGTGGTGTGCAGTTGTCAGAATCTATCAAAAGTGGTTCAAGGAAGGAACAGTGGTGAACCAATGACAGGTTCATGGGCAGCCAAGGCTCAGTGATGCAGGTGGGGAGCGAAGGCTGGCCCATGTGGTCCGATCAAACAAACAAGCTATAGTGTAGCTCAAATTACTCAAGAAGTTAATGCTGGTTCTGATAGGTGTCAGAATAAACAATGCATCACAGGTTGCCCATGCTGACCCCTGTCCACCGCCGGAAGCGCCAACAGTGGGCATGTGAGCATCAGAACTGGACAATGAAGCAATGGAAGAAGGTAGCCTGGTCTGATGAATCACGTGGTTTTTTTTTTTGTTTTTTTTTTGTTGTTTTTTTTGCATGTACACCCTTTCATGGAAATGGTATTTACCTTGTTAGGTACACAAGCTAAATCTTAAAAAAAATAATTATAAAGTCAAGCATTATGGCTGTACAATAATGCTTAAACTGTTGAACATTACAGTTGCTCAAAATACAGTTTAGCTTGAATTTAAAGTTTTAGATGCTCTCAATATGTTTATTATGTCAATATGAAACACACAATATTGTGCATTTCAGCTTATATATCCAAATATATCATAACGTACAAATACTAATACGATCATACTGGGAACATAAACTTCTAAAGTAGACTACTCTGCATGAGATTAGAAAACCAATGATTTTGATTAGAATGATATAAGACATAGCACTTATTGATTTTTGTTGTGCCACTCGAGGCACCCCCAGTCTCAGTCGTCTAATCTAGATTGTCGTAAACGAATAAATATTTTCATATGTTCAGTATGCTAAATATGTTCATGCATTTGTTTATTTTGTCCTCCAAATCAGTGCAGAAATTGTCAAAAGTCCAGCAGAACCCCATGGTTTCAGAGGGTGATTGGATTTATGCTTAAGTTGGCTTTGGATTTTTCCCTTTGGTTTCCTTGTCCTCCAGTCATGGAGACAATGGGAAATAAAACTACTGAACATTACAAAAGTTCAGAATGTTTTATATTCAAACAAAGATCCACTTGACCTTTGACTGATACAATCCGATATTCTTGAAGAAGCAGCATAGAGAAAACCATCCCAAACTAGAAGTAATTGTATTTTGCAGCTTATTTGCTATGCATGGCTGGATGGATTCAAAGCACTGCATTTAAGCATTAAAATGCCATAACTAGAGTCGGTGTTCAGTGCTGCACAGCTGGTGTCGGCTGCTCTGCAGGGAGCTTCTTTAGATACTCATACATTAACATCCATTTCACATCTTCAGTGACAAGTATTATAATACCTAGAACAGCATTATGATTATATTTCCAGTGGTGATTTCCCATGTCTCTTATTAGCAGCATGCATTTCAAAACACACCACAGGCAATTGGATATGTCGACATTTAAGCAATATCAAAAAGCACAAATACAAATTATGTCATAAACCCATAGATGGCGCAGGCTGATAGGTCCTCAACTCAATTTATAGCAATCACATTCAGCATTATCAACATATATGTAAGGAATTGATTCGGATCAAATAACTCAAAGGGGTATTGAATTACAGTGAAAGGAACCGTGATACATATTAAATGATTCAAAATTAATATTTAACACTTTATCAACTATTCGTCCAGCGATACGTTGAAATTAGAGTACATTATCAATCCCGAATCGGAATACAACACAATCGATCAGTGTGAGGTAGTAACTTATAAACACATAGCCAAAGACACTTGTGTATATGATAAAAGGTAAACAAAAGTTTATCGAACTATTCTAAACGCACACAAACTAACAAAAACACACATTCATACAGTTACTGGGAAGGGATGGTTGTTAATGGAAAGGAGTGAAGTCCCAATGATTTCTTAACCACAAACTGAGAATCATTATACTAGCAGGTCAACCTTAGTTTGTTCGCTTAGATATGATTGTTCAGCCAGAATGAAGGGCCATGTACTTGCGTTTGAATGCTCCTACAAGCATGGGTTCCTCTTAGCACGGCGTTTCTCGGCTGGTGGTCAGTTGTTGTGGTCACAGGGACAATAAGTTGGTTTTGTGGGGTGAAAAGCCGGATCCTGGGTGGCGTTAGCTGGTTGCTACGTGACGGGTAGCCTAACTCTGTGGCGCCACTAAGCGGAAGTTTTCTACGGCGAGGTTCAGACGGAGTTTTGGAGTGTGGTGATGATGAAGAGCTCTGGGTAGCTCGGGGGATGCTGCGTCCAGGCAGGAAAGGCCTGCACGATCAAAGCAGAAGTCACCGCAAAACCATGGCAGTTAGTAAAGCACGAAGCAAAACAAAAAGCAAAGATATCTTGTTGGCCCGGGAGTTTTAAACGGGCCCCAAGGTCCCTCCTTGGGGGCGTCTCCGGCCAATGAGATATTGTTGTGGGCGGGTGTCCTGCCCACTTCTCCTGTTCATGCATATCATTAGTGTAATGTCTGATTAAACACTTTTAAGGTCCCAACTTTCCTATTGTGATCACAGTACATTTTACACAAATTTACCTTGCATCAAAATGACGAGAATCATTTATCCATCACATAGACATCAAACAGCTTGCTATTCCCATGACGGGAGTAGAAGATAGTAAACATTCACATGTAACACATGTCTCGCGTACAGAGAAACTTTACAAGTTACATGAAAATATACATAATACCTTGGTATATGTTTAAATTGCCGTTGGGTGGATTAATTCATGTTATTGAATCTATGGTTTAAGTCAACTCCTCGTGTCTGCATTGGTGTGAGGTCTTTGTGTGATGTTCAAAGAGCCTTTGGAATGAGCGGGTCAAGAAAGGAGGGGGGACGACAAGGTGCCTGGCTAATGTCGGGCAGCCTTCAAAAAGCTCTTAGCGACTCTGTGTCCCGATAACGATTTGAATTTATGCCTGTTGGTAATAAATGAGTTCCTTCTTTGTGAGGTTCTACTTGCTGTTATGCTTGTAGAACAAAGGGGAAACACGTCATGTGACTCATCTTGTCCTTGTGCTGGTTTTGAGATAGCGCAGATAAAGGGGGAGAGATGTTGTCTTTGGGCCAGTTGGGGCGTCCTTGATTGGTTTTATGATTGGTTCAGGTTTTGGAGAGGGGGTCTCTGGAATGCTTTGTTGTGTCGACTCACTGCTGGAATATACATATTCCTACATAGTGCAGCTGATTGGTTGTTGTGGCATCAGTGAGCTTGCTGCTCAAACATTCAAATACTTGGCAATGTTTGCTGTTAGCAGTCTGCAGCATGCTTTCAGAAACCCTCCACCTTCCCAAGCTCCACCTGTATAGATCTGCTACGGGGTTATTCCATGTATGTTATATATGCAACAGCAGCATGTTTGTGAATGTATTTGCAGTAGCAAGTATCTGTACTGTACTGTACTGTATCTATTCGACCAAAGCCAAATACATTAACATTGCCACATCTATCACCATGCCGACCTCTCAGGGAGTTGACATGACAGAATTACAGTGGTGGCCAAAATTATCAAAACACTTGACATCTGGGATTCATCTTATTTTCCAAGAGGACAATGACCCAAAACATTCTTCTAACCCTTGCCGTAACTATCTGCGACGGAAGGAATCTGCTGGAACATTGAAAATGATGGACTGGCCCCCTGAAAGTCTGGACCTCAACTCCATCGAGCACATTTGGGGTGAGTTGGAAAATAAACTGGACAGATCTATTGTACATTCAAAGGACAGCCTTTGTCTTCAGTTGCAGAAGGCATGGGATAACATTAGCATTTAAGTTCTCAGAGGAAATATATTGACGATATGCCAGAGAGATGTGCTGCTGGAATTGCTGCAAAAGGTGGACATACCAAATATTAAAGTTAGAAGTGGTTACAAACAATACGATTCACTTAATCTAATATTTGATATTTGCAGCCATCCTTTTCCATGAACATTATGAAATGAAATTATGTTTTGAAGTTAAAAAAGTCAATATTTTCAGATCTGCCAGGTGTTCTAATCATTTTGGCCACCACTGTATATTATAAAGAATAAAGAAATGTATATATTTATTCAGAAAGGATGCATTAAATTGATCGAAAGTGACAGTAAGACTTTATAAAATACATATTGGTAACACTTTATCAGTGCTTGTTACAGATATAGTTACTGTAGTAATAACTCTAAATTATGCATAATTACAACTAACCCTAAACCAACCCATTTTCATAAGTGCATGTAGTTAATTATTATTACTCAGTACTTAAATTTGTAATTACACTGTAAAACGGACACCTTAAAATAGATGGTGTCATTGTTACAGTCAATTATATATTTAGGTACTGAGTAATATTACCTGACAAGGGTTTACTGTTATTACTATGGTAAGTACATGTAACGTGTAACAAGGACACTGTAAAATAACGTGTTACCAAACAAAGAGTTTAAGATTTCATAATTAAAATGTTTTGTATGTTTTTGTAATGTGTTGGGTTGTAACTCCTTCCAATGGATTTGGTATCACATAGAGTCATGGGTTACCATGATACTTAATTTTGAATACTGACCCAAATAATTAGGAATCCCTTTAGAAGAATATAGGAACACTTGAGAGTCAATACTATCCAAAACCTTACAAAAACCTCAAAAGCTTACTATGACTTCAGTCAGAATTAGGGACCATATCTTTCATGCTTTTCACTTTAGAATACTGATCTAAATAATTACTAGTTGCTTCTGAAGGATTTGGTAATACTTGAGTCATAACTAGTGAGTCCAAGTTTATTTTGTACTCCTTATCTTCGTGCGGAAATTGCAGCCACTCAATGTGACATTGTTATTCTGATATAGTATATTTTAAAACCACAGTACAATCCCTGGCTGGATCTTCACAAGTTTCTTGTCTAAGGTTTAACGTGAAGTATGTCAAATCCTGTTTGACAAACAGGACAAACCCTTTATACAAATTCTACCTTCTCTCCTGTGGTCTATAGTCAGAGATAAAAGTGACAGCACTTGAGGAATGTGATCTATAAGAAGCCCGTCTGCTAGGCTGAATCAGCGTTGTCAGCTCTGATGGAAAGGTGCAGTTAAAGGTCTTGAGAACTGGCCAACTGCAGCTCTGAGAGGATGTCTCATTTATTTTGACACTCATCCGATCCTCCAGTTTAGCCAGGGACAGTCTAATTTTGGAAATGTCTCTTGGCATGTATATTAAAACGTGTGTTTTCCACAATATAAAGTCACAAAGGTTATTAAACATTTATCTTGTCACAAACAGTGTCTGTAATGTGCATTAACAAGCTTGGCTTTAGGCTAAGCGTCACTGCAGAATATTTTCGAACATCAGTGCACATTTGTCCTAATTCCCTACAGCATCATTTGTGTGATTGCTTTATTTTGTCCTAATCGTTTCTGCAAATTTGCAAATCTTTATTTGATCTGTTGTCAGCCCATAACCCACTGGGAACTAATATTAACGCAAATAATGTGCATATGCCTTCAGTTAAATTTGGACCGTAGATTGTGTTTTTTTTGCTAGAATGCACAAGGGCCCATGAGCAAAGTATGAGAAGCAGCTTTGATTAGACATTTTACAGAATAAAAACCAGGAAGGTTATCTTGCTGTAATTGCATTTGAAAATGAAAACAAAAAAATATTAAATAGGCCTTGTCACAACAACAACTTTTTTTTTGTTGTTTTATTACATTTATTACGTATACCTTCACCCAATGGGCATAATAAATGAGACCATTGAAAAAAAATAATACATTTCCAGAGTAGCTAAAGCCAGTTTCTTTTTCATGAAACTGTCAGTAAACTCAATTCTTTTTTTAATGGCATCTTAAATCAGCACTAGGTAACTTTTCAACCATAATATATTTTCAAGACTCTTGTGATGATACATCGACTTACAATAGGTTGAATGACACGTCTGTCAAAGCTTGATGGGGTCTATATCATTTTTAATCGTACTTTTAAACTTCGGGTTTCAGGTAGTAACCCGAGAACAAAAAGAACTACAAAATTCGACTGCTTTACGGCATATAGGTCACTTCCACCAACACCCACACTTCCTTAAATTCGGACGTGCGAGCCCAACTTTGTTCGTCGGATAATATAGTCATGTCCGAAGCAGCAAAGACAAATAAGAAAGAAAAGGTTTTGTTGGAGGAAAGCAATAAGAGGAAACGAAAAAGTGATGTGATTAAAGGCAGGACAAGGATCAACATTGGACCAGCGTTTGCTCGTTGGCGTGAGCTGAAGGAGGCGTGCCCGACCGATGCTGTCAAACATTGAACTGAAGTATCATATAGATTCTGTAAAACGATAACCAATAGACTACTATAATGACGCTGGCTTGTAAACGTGAGCATCGTGATTATTTGGCGTTTGAAAAAAATAAAACCCATGAAATTATATTCATATGACATGCTGAAACATATGCCACTGACTGTACCTGGGATGAAGACATTTCACACGCGACGCCAGAAGAACACCTGCATATGAACTCCTCCTGCAGTGTTCAGGGGAACTGTTAGTGCTGCACCAACCCGCTTTTATGAAGTTATTTGGCCCGCCCCGCACCACTGTATATATTTTTACAACCCGCCCCGCACCCGCGACCATTAAATAGACATACGTGGTCCGCGGGTTATGAGACGACCCGCGCATTACTAGTTCAGGGCTATCAGGGTTGTCATGTCAACAAATGCATGCGCGATGGCATCCCCTGTTGTAGGATGACAGAGCTTACGACAGTAGTTGAGGAAATTATTTTTTCCCAACTGTAGGGGGACCCCGAGAGCAAAAGTTGCCAAGTGCTGCTTTAATGGCAATTAGCTTAATTATAAGGCTCATCCATTTTCAAATATCTAAATTTAGAAAGTTGCTGATTGCATTTTTGCAACATGTGAGTGATTTAAATATACAGTGTACCAATTTGGACCTGAATGCTTAAAACAAATATCTTTGTGTGTAAATGTGGAGGGACCACTTGAGATAGCTTGTTTTGTGGTTAAATAATTACTTGCATAAGAATGTTTCATGAATCAAAATTTTATTTTATTTTAATCACTTATTGTAAAATTAAATCACATTTCATCATGTTTCATTTCATGTTCAGTGCAATCATTTGGAGGATTTTTTTAGTGTATGAACGCTTATTGTTGACAGTCGTCCAGATCCAGGATTATCCTAACAGCATCTTGACCTGCACTAGTGAGACAGTCATGATTCACACCATCTATACAATTACTACACCTACACAAGTGAATGTGTTATTAGACTGGCTGACCCTGGCATAATCATTCTCATCCATATTATAGTGCTTAATTTATGTTATCTTTATGAGGAGTTCAGGTGCATAACATCACAAATGCTCTGATGTAAACCTAGCGAGCTACCCACAGAAAAAGCTGTTCCACAAAGCGCTTCATACAAAAAATGGTTATTCTGTTATTCATGTCACTAAAAACCTGCGCTGTACTTTTTCTGTGGATATTTTTCTATACAACTACTATGAAAAAGGAAGCTTTGAAGCTTTCAAAACTACAGAACTCATTCACTATGGTATTCTGAAGCCATACATTAGGTTGTTAAGTTTTTTTTCAGCTCTAGTGAATATAACATAGAATATTTATCTGTGATTACAAATTGGTTACTGTTGCAACCGAATCATTGTCAGTGAATCTGAATTCAAACTTGAAAACCAGGTCTGTTTGAATAAACCATTCAAATAAGTTTTGTGAACTGGGAAACCTAATAATTGAAAAACAGTTGATTCATTTAATAATTTTCTCTCGTGAACATAGGCCACCAAAAGAAGCGCTAGGGTGGATTTAAAGATTTTCTGTAAAAAACACATATTTAGGTTTTGTTCTTGCACAAAGCTGCATTTGGACTAAGAAGACTTTTAATAGCACTAAAGTTGTATTGCCTAAAATCTTTATTCTAAAGTATTCAGCTTCCTCCATATGTGTACTTTTGTGGGTCACAGAAGAAAATAAGTCTTTTGGATTAGGTTTGAAATGACAAAATGGTGAGTAAATAACACAACGAACCTAGAAACCTCTGCAGAGAAAGCAATTCCAGAGTGCAATGTGACAGTAAAAAAAAAAAAAAAAAAAAACATAAAATAACAACAAAAAAAACATTAAAAAAAATTAAGCACATTTTACATATAACACCTTTTTGCATATACAAGCCTATGTTCTAGGCCAGGTGGAACTGCACAGCCGAATCATTTGGGGTTCTGCAGGTATTGTGAAGAAACAAGCGTCAAGCAAGGAAAGCGAAAATGGCAGATCATGGAAATACATTTTATGTTCCAGGCGGTGCAGGGGGATGTGAGGACTTTCCATACCCTTCCCACAGAACAAAACTGTCAACAGGCATGGTTGATGTTTATCTGTAACCGGATACCGCAACAGTTTATTTAAAAGTTGTTTGTTTGCTCGGCCCATTTCACCATGGACAGTTTTGCGAACCTGGGACAATATCAAAAAAAGCGTCGCTCAGTGTCTGATACTGAAGAAGGAGGTAGTTCCAACTATATTCCTGCAAGCAGTAAGTAGTGATGTTATCCACTTCTTGACTGTTGAAACCATTTCTGATTAAACTGAAAGTTTCTTAGTGCTCATTCTAGGGCAGCTTCAATGTTGTGTTGGTCCTCCTTTTGCTGCCAAAACAGCACTGACCCATCAAGGCATGGACACCACTAGACCCCTGAAGGTATGCTGTGGTATCTGGAACCAAGATGTTAGCAGCAAATCATTTAAGTCTTGTAAGTTGCAAGGTGGGGCCTCCATGGATCTGACTTGTTTGTTCAGCACGTATGCTAGATTTGATTGAGAGCTAGGGAATTTAGAGGCCAAGTCAACACCTCAAACATCTGGTTGTGCTCCTCTTGCTTTGCTGCAGGGTGCAATATCCTGCTGAAGAGGCCACAGCCACCAGGGAATACCATTTTCATGAAAGGGTGCACATGGTCTGCAACAATGCTTAGGTAGGTGTCATGTGTCAAAGTAACATCCACATGGATGGCAGGATCCAAGGTTTCCCAGCAGAACATTGCCTAAAGCATCACACTGTGTATGCCGGCTTGCCTTCTTCCCATAGTGCATCCCGGAGCCATGTGTTCCTCAGGTAAGCGATGCAAACGCAACCAGCCATCCATGTGGTGTAAAAGAAAACTTATGACCTATAGGGTGCCTTAGAATACATCTGCCTATTTAGGGCCAGATTTATTGGTAAATGGACTGAATTTATGTAGTGTTTTTAACCGACCTATGGCCATCCAAAGCACTTTACACATTGCCTCACATTAACCCATTCATACACCGACGGCGGTGTCAGCCATGTAAGGTGCCATCCAGCTCATCAGGGGTCTTGCTCAAGGACACCTCGACACTTGGTCAGGGGGAGCACCACCAACCTTCCGGTTTATAGAAAATCTACACAAACCTCGGAGCCAGTGCCGCCCTTATTAAACAGCGAATTAGAGTGAGAGCGCAATTCCAAAAAAGTGCTGATGGGATTGGAAAGTTCTGTGCGTGATCTACTGACGACACAAATAAAAAAACACAGACGCAGCCGGATCATTTCAATAATGACCAACGCAATCTACCCATTAGTGTCTGTTTTAAGACCTGCTCTTTTTGGCCGGTAAGTCATGGTGCAAACACCAGTAAATTGACAAGCGCCAACTTTAGTAAATCCCATTGCATGACTTATTTAAATACTCTCCTCCCAAACCTATTTTGTGTGAAAGGGAAACTCCGACTAATGCAAATGCAATAAGTTCAACCGCAAAACTATCTTAGTCTTTTCAGCTCTAATATTTCACTGTGTGTCTTTAGTAAATTCTGACAGTAGTTTTTTTAACGGCAAAAGAGGGTGTTGAGCTTGCGCAAGCTGTTAGTATATCTGGCCCTTTAGGCAGTAGTCAGCGAGGCAGCTCACTAGGTTTTGGAGCGAGTGTGCATGACTGAACAGTCTCTGTTTTTTTTATTTTATTGTGGAGGTGTATTCAGGTGGATGGCAGTTAGTTGGCTTCACCTCAGTGTTGGAATCGATACACAGTTTGGCACTGCACAGACCCTCTTACTGCATATCCGAGATGCCAGAAATTGTTGTCTTGTTGACTATATAAGGAGCATTTTGATAGGTTCCCTCTGAGCTCCCCTGAAGCTCTGACTACACACCAGATAAATATCAATAGATTTGATTCCTTACTATTTTGTCTATACTTTTAAAGGCCCTGCAATGCACTTCTCACATTTGTCATAAATACAGAGGAAGAGATAATTTATTTTTACGAACTCAGTACTGCATCCTATGGGATAAGTGCTGACATTTCTGTGATGGATAACAAGACAATTTTACACAGCTAACATGGAAAATGAAACGGTGGAAAGAGAGGAACGATCCAGGGATCAAAGCAGAGGAGGGTATAGATTTCTGGACAACTGAAAAATAGTTTCCTCATTTTAATTGGGTCAAAGAAAAAAAAAAGAGGCATGAGAGAGGTTCAAAAATATTCTCAAGTATTAAATGTATACCTCTGACGCAATGATTTTTTCCCCCATTAAAAAACAAGTTTATAGCAACGAAAAGTAATACAGGTTTCCAGGAAAGCAGGCATGTTTTTTTTATTTTTAGTTCAAGTTCAAAATATCATCTGGTCTCTCTCTGAATAAATCACAAACAAACAAACAAACAAACAAACAAAAAAATAAATAAATAAATATGCAAAACAGCTTTGGTGCTAGTTTACCCAATAACAAGGTGAGGAACCTGTAGTCTTATCACATTCTCTTGTCGCTAAACATATTACCCACAGTTCCATGAAATGCCCCTGCGGGAAGCCGTGCCTCAGTGACCTTGAGCGGCATATCACTCGCCGTAATATCTCATTGAAACAATGTCCTAACAAGAGGGGGCTGTGCCAAAGAATATTCCAGGAGGTATTACCTGCACAAATAATCTTCAGAGAGAGGTTGTGATTAGTTTGTTGCCCTCTAGGTCCAGGTAAACTACTTTATACCAGCTATTATGGACTTGTGTGAGTGCATGTGTGTGTTTAAGCTGACACAGATAGTTAAGATGCTCGTCTGTCGCACAAACCAATTCAGTTGTTTTTGGCTGCATAAATAACTTAAATTGCATTATGAATGATTGTGTTTCTGCTCACAGACTTGCTGTGAGGCCACTGCAGTACTTTCAGGAGAACCTTCAGAGCTTCATTTTCACTTCTTGTGCACCCTGCTGAAATATGTTTTAGATGCTGGTGTCTCTAAAAAATGTATGCAAGAATGCACATTTTTACGTTTACTTTCAGCTACCGCATCATATTAAAATCGTATGATATTAAAATTTATTATAACATTTATTATAATTTATAAAAAGTAGCCCTTTATTTAACCCATGTAGATACCTTATATACCAGTACTTTCTTAGGTAAGTATGTGCATGTTCACATATTGTAAAATAATGTACACTATATTGCCAAAAGTATTGGGACAGCCATACAAATCATTGAATGCAGGTGTTCCAATCACTTCCATGGCCAAAGGTGTGTAAAATTAAGCACCTAGGCATACAGACTGCTTCTACAAACATTTGTGAACGAATGGGTCACTCTCAGAAGCTTCCATCGCCAAGTGCAATGCAAAGCGTCTGATGTAGTGGTGTAAAGCACGCAGATACTTGACTCTAGAGCAGTGGAGACGTGTTCTCTGAAGTGAAGTCACACTTCTCTGTCTGATAATGTGATGGATCTGATGGATGAGTCTGGGTTTAGTGGTTACCTAACTGCATTGTGCCAAATCTAAAGTTTTGAGGAGGTGGGATTATGGTGTGGGGTTGTTATTTAGGGGTTAGGCTTGGCTCCTTAGTTCCAATGAAAGGAACTGAAAGGAACCAAGACATTTTGGACAATTTCATGCACACAATTTGGGGGAATAGTTTGGAGATGGCCGCTTCCTGTCCCAACATGGCTGTGCACCCGTGCACAAAGCAAGGCAGAGTCCGGCACAGGTCCATTTTTGGAGACCCGCCCCGGCCCGTACCCGTACCCGCAAGGTTTAGCACCAGATCCAACCCGCGACCCGTGAAAATATCAAAATTAAATCAGCACCCGCCCAGACCCGTTAATATTTGGCCGGTTACCCGACCCGTGCCCGCGATAAATCACACACGCTAAAACATTCACATTAAAATGCTTTATTTTTTATCCTGCACCTCTCTCAACATCACAACAGCGTCATGAATGGGCTAATGAAACAGGCAAAAGTGCCTTTAAAGACTTGTTGTCAACAATTTCATATAGCTACTCCACTCACCAACTTTAGCCTACTTTTACTTCATCCATTGCTACTCCTGCAACGCTCGCTCCTTCTGGGTTACGAGAGACATCAACAAAAGTGGTGTCGCAGTGGTGGTGACGTGATGGGTCTAATGGCATATCGTTTTTGCGTGTATGTATAATGGTAATTTGGACATAGAAATTGTAAAAGCCTACAATATGTTCGATGGGGGAGGAAGGAGGTGGGAACCGGTGAACATTTAAAAGACTTTAACCAAAGAAAACGAAAGTAACGTGGGCAGCCCCTCATGGACATCAGCCAAGCGCACACACATAATAAAACGTAAACACAACTCAACGTCAAGTCCAGGTCTGGTGATCTCTCGTCCTTATATGCCTCCGAGCTCCCTAGAGGACTCGAGACCGGTGTGGCTCGCAGGTGACGCTCATTCACAATCACGCCCCAGTCTCGCTTGCTCTCTCTCTCTCTCTCTCTCTCTCTCTCTCTCTCTCTCTCTCTCTCTCTCTCTTTCTCTCTCTCTCTCTCTCTCTCTCACTTTGCCGCAGGAATATTGCACATATTTTTTCATCCGCCGATCCACTACTACCCGCCCGCACAGAGTTAATTATCCGCCCGCATCCCCACCCGTGAATTTTATAAATGTCACAATCCACCCGTTTTATATGGAGCTAGAAATATGACTAAATGATCTGAATTTGAATTGTATAAATCTGAATTATTTACAAGTGTAATTTAACAAAATTGAATATTATGTTGCATTTTACATAGTTCTGAATTTGAATTTTTTAAAATGTTGAATATAGAACCTTTGAAATTGAACACATCTGAAATGTTTTTATGTCGAAATTGTTTAGACATGTATTTTCAAACAGCAGATATTTTGTTCTGAATTAATCGACTGGAAATATTCAGTTTTTGAAAATACAGATTCAAGATTTCAGATGAAGAAGAAATTCAGATCATCAAATTCAATGTTCTAAAATTCAGATCATCAAATTCAATGTTCTAAAATTCAGATCATCAAATTCAATGTTCTAAAATTCAGATCATCAAATTCAATGTTCTAAAATTCAGATCGCAGAAATTCAGATCTTACAGAAAGTAGGCCAGAGGTCATCAGGGAAGAGTAAAGGATGTCAGAAAAATCCAACGGAGCACCATATCTGATCATTTCATTTACTATTTGTAATGGAAGAAAGAGAAAAGATCAAACAACCCCTTTATACTTTTTTGTTTATTTTAGATTAATGCACAGAAAAAGAGATTTCGGCTAGATTTCTCATTTTTCGTGTGGTTTACCGCACAATTAAATAAGGTTGGGTACTGATTAATATTTTATATATCAGATAAACTTTTTTTCTGTGAAACGGGTTAAGTTGCACAGAAAAGTTGCCTGATCTAGGACCTGCCCAGTACAGTTTAAGAAGCGGTAGTCTTCTACTGCTATAAGTCTACTATTGAACAGACCTGGGCTGAATCTGAAATCGGCCCCTATACCCTCAATACCTGCAAACAAGTTTCAAAATCCGGCCTATCAGGTAGAGTACAGAGTCAATTGTATGTACTGTACAGTGTATTGGGGGGATTTTTGGTGGTATAAATATATTGATTTTGTAGTAATATTCTCATCAGTGTTCTATCAGCTTTTACATAGGCCTAATTAAATCTGCATATTTGTGATATTTACCCCAGGGCGTTATGTCATTTTATAAAGGCCATTTTTTAAATCTTATTAAATGTATGCATTTCATGTTCAATTCTTACATTTGATTAATAAATGCAGTTATATTAGTAAGACACTAGGGCTTTTACCAATCAAATTAATTAATTTAAACTGCAAAAATAAAACAGCAATGAATAATGTTATGAGATTGATGTTCTAAATGTTTGAATATACAAATAAAAAAATGCAATGATACTTTTAAACATGAAACTAAACCGCCAATAGGTGGAAGCAAGTGATCGTCTTAATGAGTGAGTCATTGAGTCGTTCATTCAAATGATTCGTTCAAAACGCTGATTCATTCAGTTCAAAACACCGCGCTGAGTGTTGTTCCTTTGGAACTATATTCGTAGGTGAAATCATAGTTGAAATAGAAAAAAAAAAAAGGTTTTTGAGTCTAAAATGTAAGTACCTAATAATGAATTATGCTACACAATTCACGATTGCAATGTAGCTATTTGAAATCGTTTAGATTGCTGCTCACTTGTTTTGATTTCTCCACGAATGTCTCACAAAGAGATAGGCAGCGCCAGCCTCAACGCGACTTTGTTACCAGAGATACACTCCATTATCAGTCGCTGTTTAAATGGAATATAATAATAAATAAATTATCTGGTTATTTTAATGTTTTATTTGTCCTGTCGGGAAAGTAAAACCCTCTTTGATTTGTCCCAGACAAAGATAATGTGGAGCCCTTACAGTCAGCCCTGTGTGTTCATTCATGATTTCTCTCGTGCTGTAAAGCGGAGGTGATTGGTTCATGTCATGAGCGCTGCCGTTTGTTTGAACCGAGGGCTACAGTGATCTGTGACTGTCACGCCATAGACTGTTAAAAAATAGGTCACGCATCATTAGAGCATTTCCCATTATTATTGTTAACAACTTCACCCCCCACCCCCAAAAGAAAACTCATTCATCTACATTCATTCACTTGTTCGAGTTAACTGTATTAGTGGACTAAAGTAGGGAATAGTGAGGGTTTAGGGGGGCGATTTTGGATTCAACCCTGGAGAACGACAGATGACGTCAAACGCTTAGATTTTCTTCACTAATCAGCGATTTGTAAATCACGCACGAAAAATGAGAAATCTAGCCGAAATCTCTTTTTCTGTGCATTAATCTAAAATAAACAAAAAAGTATAAAGGGGTTGTTTGATCTTTTCTCTTTCTTCCATTACAAATAGTAAATGAAATGATCAGATATGGTGCTCCGTTGGATTTTTCTGACATCCTTTACTCTTCCCTGATGACCTCTGGCCTACTTTCTGTAAGATCTGAATTTCTGCGATCTGAATTTTAGAACATTGAATTTGATGATCTGAATTTTAGAACATTGAATTTGATGATCTGAATTTTAGAACATTGAATTTGATGATCTGAATTTCTTCTTCATCTGAAATCTTGAATCTGTATTTTCAAAAACTGAATATTTCCAGTCGATTAATTCAGAACAAAATATCTGCTGTTTGAAAATACATGTCTAAACAATTTCGACATAAAAACATTTCAGATGTGTTCAATTTCAAAGGTTCTATATTTAACATTTTAAAAAAATTCAAATTCAGAACTATGTAAAATGCAACATAATATTCAATTTTGTTAGATTACACTTGTCAATAATTCAGATTTATACAATTCAAATTCAGATCATTTTGTCATATTTCTAGCTCCATAGTTTTAGCCACTTTTATGCGGGGACCCGCGGACTCTGAAGCAAGGTCCATAAAGACATGGATGAACGAGTTTGTTGCAAAGGAACTTGACTGGCCTGCACAGAGTCCTGACTTCAACCCGACAGAACACCTTTGGGATGAATTATAGCGGAGACTGTGAGCCAGGCTAACATCAGTGCCTGAGGTCACAAATATGCTTTTAGAAGAATCGTCAAAAATTCCCATAAGCACACTCCTAAACCTTCCGGAAAGCTTTCCCAGAAGAGTTGAAGCTGTTATAGCTGCAAAGGGTAGGCCAACTCTATAATAAACCCTATGGATAAAGAATGGGATGCCAAGTTCATGTGCATGTAAAGGCAGGTGTCCCAAAACTTTTGGAAACCTGGTGTACTGTATATTTAGGGTACAAAAGGCATGCCTTAAAAAAAAAAAAAAAATTGCTTTTCGCTACTCCCATAGTGTATGATTGCATAAAAAAAAATGTTTCTATAGAACATTGATGGAGCAGCATATTTTGTGTTAAAATAAATTACAAAAGTGGTTTGTTTTTTTAAAACATTTTATAAGTTTAGGAGGTGGCAATGTGTGGCAAAAGGCACCACAGTATTGATACAAATACTTAAGCTAAAAAAATGTTTTTAATAATGTCTAAGTTGTTCAAAACAAGCACTTTAGCAAAGTTTGCCTAATTTTCTGTTTATTTTGATACATTTTTTTTTTTTGTTCAACAAATAAACTGTCATTAAAATATGCAAATTTTAAAACACAGTAAAACAAAACATTTATAATAAAAATATTAGAAATATGGTGATTATCTCTAAGGTGGACATCCAACTTAATATTGTCAGGATACACACACTGGACAAGGTTAGGGTGAATACACAAGACATTTATTGAACCACAGGGCAGGGAGTGGAGCGTGAATGGTAGATGAATATGATCAGTCTTACGGAGATATGTTGAGATAATGGCAGGATGCACAGAGACAATGGTGGAGGAACTCAGACGATGGTGAGAGACTTGAGACACGAAGGAAACTCCGGACACAGGTAATCGCTGGAGACCAGGTAAGTGGGTCTTGCCTAGTTTGAGGTGAGACGCTGACTGAGGGTGAGTGCTGGGATCATAGATATCCATAATAAAGGCTAGATGTCTTAAGGCGGAGTCACCATCGTCATCACCGGCGGCCATCTTGTCACAGGCAAGCTTTCTGTCGGGCTCTGTGGAACCTGATGTAAGGTGAGTGATCTGTACGAACATAAATAATCTTATCTCGCTGAAATCTTGACGGATTTACAAATGGTTTGGTCTAACATGGCTACAAATCTGGATGCTTTAACACGTTGAAATTGCAGCTTTTCATTTAGATAAACGACTTAATCGTGCAGCTTGTGTATCACGGCTATAACTTACGTGCACATTATCAAGGCTAAGACCACAATCGAGCTGTTCAATTATATAGGTTTTATTGACACCAATAACGATTTTATGACAACCAATCTTTTGTCTAGTTAAAATAAACTTAGTTTGCATGTTTTTTTGTTTGTTTTTTAATATGAATTTTTTTATTGCACCTGTCTGTTCTGTTTAATGTTACTTTCATATTGAACTCCATGGCTATAATTATTCATACATATGTAGTGTCATAACTACATCTCTGACGTTGATAACAAACGAAACCGTTTGGAAATCGGTTGAAAACTGAGCAAGTTATGTCTATTTAAAAGTACATGCACCATGAAAACACAATGTTACGAGTGAGCGAGCTGCCTGTGACAAAATGGCCGCAAGTTGCGGACGGCGACCTCCATTGGGCAACAGCGCGCACGAGACATCTAACCTTTATTATGGATATCTATGGCTGGGATTATATGGGGAGCTGTGATGAGGTGACGAGATGCAGTTGTGACTGATTAGTACTCGGGTGATTGTGAACGATGAGTGCAGGTGAGAGAGTCTGGCAGATCTGTGACAAATATATGATATTTACCATCTAGTTTAGGGTCCAAATCGTTCTAATTGCTTATTAGCATGTATATATTACTAGGAGACTGGCTGTTTAATAGTACTTACAAAGCATATATTTTTTAAATTCAACAATGTTAATACATTTAATTAATGTATTACTTCTTTTATTTCTATTTTTTGTAGAGAAAGTGAATGTACAAAGTACTCCTAATGACTTGTGTGCTCTATTTAAAGTCCCCCTCTCTATTGCACAATATCAGTTTTTTATGTTCCACTGAAGATACAGAAGAAAACTATACAGGTTTGGTTTCAGAATCTGTGCAGGTCTAAGGAGTAGGTAATTAAACAATGTCTCAGGTGTTTGTGTTAGTGTGTGAACACTTTGTGGTTGTGAGAAAAAAGAGCTGGCCATGCTGACAATGTGCATTTTCCCATGAGTACTGTTGTGTGAGAGGTCACCCCTCTTCAGAGCTCTTACTCTCCGGGACCTGCACGGCTTTGTCAGCAAGATTGTACTGCTACCGTCACCTGTGACAAGACAATCAGCCTCTCATTTTCCCCTCCAGCACCCTTCCTCTATTAACCTCCTTTGAGCAAATGAGTCAGCCAAACTGATTTTTGCATTTAACGTGATCGATTGGTGTGTGTTTGTGCCGTGAGCTCGGTGGTAGTCAGTGGTCTTATTTGAAATTGTTGCAAGTTATTATTTTTTTTTTAAAGAACTAAAAGTATTCATCACTTTTTAAAAATCCCAAATCCTTAAAGGGATAGTTCATTTAAAAAAATGAAAATTGTCATCATTTACTCACCCTCAAATTGCTTCAAACCTTTATGAATTTCTTTGAAGAATATATGTAACTAAACGGTTGATGGCCTTATCGACTTCCATAAAACTGTTCAACTGTTTGGTTACCGACATTCTTCTGCCGAACACAAAAGTATTTGGAATTTGGAACACAAGGAATTTGAACCAGAAATATGCACTTCTTAAATGCAGTTTCAGTGTGCTGTATTTAAAAATGTAAAAATTAGCCATGCAGATTGTATTTCTTGGATTTCCTTTATACCTCACATTGAGTTTTATATCTCACACTTGTGGCTTTTTATCTTTTTATATCTCTTGGCTTTTTATATAACTCTTTATCTCACAATTGCAACTTTATTTCTAATAACTGCATTTCATATTTATGACTTTATTTTTCATTGTTATGCTGCTATATCTCACAGGTCATTTTCTCATAATTGCACTTTTATCTTGCATTTGTGTCGATATTTCTCAGATCTGTCTATTTCTTAAATTATGACCTTCTATAACTTTAACTGCATTCTCTTTTCAGCACATTGCATTGTTTGTTCATTGCAGGTATGTTGTAAAGTTCCAAGTGTTAAATGTATAAAAAGCTACAATTTATTTGCAGCCTTTTTTATTTTTTTATTTCCTATTGATGAATACTTTGTCCATTCAGTTGTTTAACAAATTGTTTAAACAACGTGTGTGCTTTAAATCTGACCATTGTCTCTTTAGTTCTCAGTGATGTGACTTCATAGCTGCCCGTGTTAGTTCATGGCCTGCAGTGCTTACTGCGCTTCTGTTCTCAGAAAACATGAAAAGCTGTCGAGCCTCAATGTCACATGCTGGCATTGCTGTTACCTCCGAGGCATTTTCCCAGTCCGTGTAAAAAATCATCAGTCAAGTTTTCAGCGTGGGCAGCCCTCACTCTTGCTCCCCTTTCCTCTCTTCTCTGCTCCTCCGTCACTATTCCCCAACTCCTCGCCTTTCTCTCTTTCAGCCGTGTGCTTCAATAAGTGATATTAATGGGGATGACATTGGCTGAGTATCTCCTCTCAGCCAGCTGTGCCTGTCAACAACCAGAACCAAACATTAACTGCAACAAATAATGAAATCCACATTTCTCCTCCGCGACAGGGCTGATAAGAGGCCGTTATTGCTGAGGACGTGGAGGGCCATCACTCATGCATACACAGAGTTCATCCCATCTTCATTTTGCTATTCCAGTCCCAGTCGGGCATCATTAACATGGTTAGTGGCGCTTGCTAAGGGATGTCTTTCTGTTATTATTGCTCATACTCAGGGTTAGTGATTTGAACAGACCTCTAAAGCTAAGTATTAAACTTTGCCTCATAACCTGTTCCGCACTGTTTGTGCTACAGACATGAATGATACCTCAAATTGTGTGTTTTATTAAGGAGAGGCATGCCATTACTTTTCTTCTTGATTGAATTTGCAATTTTCCTGGCACACGATAAAATCCCTGAATTCTTCCCTGAAGAATGTGACCATTTGTACACACTGAGACTCGTTTAGCTGTATACATAAAAATATTGTATTGTTCGTTTCATCCAGAAATATCAGCCTTTTTATGAGCCTGATACTTAGCCTGACAAGCCAGACCCATATCAAGATGTTTGGTCTGGAAACTCACCATTGACAAGGCTCAATCCGAGGGGCGGGATAAACGGTTGTCTTTCAAACTCCCTCTGCACGCAATAGGATAGCGCTACCACCAACCAGAGCAACAAAGGTGAAACAGAGCTTGTTGATAGATTAAACATTCGCCGTATCTGGTCAGCAAATCTCAGAACACATCTTCCCTTCTTAGCAATGACTTCAGTGCCGTTCTTTTCTCAGAGAAAAGCTTAACTCCAAGTCTTCCAGATTCGCGGTCAAAGCTGATTCGAAAGACCGTCATTCGCCAGTTTCTGTGTTTACTAGAAGGCAGCACGCAAGCACAACTCGGCCGTCGTCATTATGGCCCCGCCCACCGACTCTATACACAACGTGATTGGCCCGGCAAGAGTTAGGCGAATGCAGCTCAGAAGTGTATTGAAAGTTGCTAGACGACACTCGCGGGCAGATTAGATTTGCTGCCGCTAGGGTGCGTCTAGATTTCTAGGCTACCTGATACTGCTATTTAAAAAAAAAAAAAAAAAAAAAACGGTCACAGAGTAGATAAATCTGTGGATAAATCACTCCACATCTGGACGCATGTGCCAAGCGTTCTTCTCCATTTTTATTTTTAGTGTATCTTTATGGCAGAATTACAGCGCCATATACTGGCATATATACTACATTGTTTTGATTCCGTTTCAGTGGTTTCGTGTGTACGCAGATGTTTCTAGAGACAATGCCGTGTTTATGGAATTTTTTTAGAACACTGAAGAAAAAAATGGATAGGGAAAGCTCTGGCTTCATGTGGATGTGGCCTAAATCTGTACTTATAAAACAACCCTTTGTAACCTCTTTGTAATGCGTTGTCACATAATTTGACTGTCTTTATTGATCATACCTGGAAATTTGTAAACAGAAGTTCCCTGAAAATCTATAGTTTCAGTTTCACCTATCTAGTTGTCGCTATTTTAAACTTTAAAATGTGGAAATGTAATAAAACTATTTGAACTATTTAGTAAATAATTATGTAAATAGTATTTAGGGACTGTATCTGCAAGTATGGATTACTGTATGGATTACTTTTGCAGATTACTTTTTGATGTGTAAAGTTTTGGTTACTTGGACTTTCAATAGATGGACAATTTTTTTTTATTTGTGCTGCAAAGATGAACATAATGGAGGGTGATGTTGTGCCAAACATCAAAAATGACTACATCTACTACATGACTGCTTGATTTTTCTTCTGTGAACCTGCATGTCACAATATCCCTCATTTAAATAATTCCTGCTCAAGGCATATGCAAAATAAAAGGGCAAGGCCTGGTTAATTTGCATTAGTAGTGTGTTGTCACCCTGTCCAAGAAACCCTTTTTATTTTACCCCTGTACTAGTCGTGCCCCTTATCACGAAAATGATGCAATGATATGCACTTTGTGGAGTATTATACGTACAAACCACCCACCCCACCACCCCCAACCTACCCAAGAGCGTGTCATATGCACGCCATAAAGTGCATATCATATAAACGCGAAAAACTGCATAGCATATGCACGCCAAAACTCATTTTGGTGTATCCATGCATGAGATTTCACACTCGTGCTATTGATGCGCAGTACCATGTGATCGTGTTGACTAGTCATGCTTGCGTTTGGGATGATCAGCTTGTTTTTCTTAGTTGTCATTATCAAACTGCACTAATGCTTGGTTATGGCAAGGGGAGTTACATTTCCAATGCACAAATCAAAACACACTGGGTCCGGCTAACCAATCAGAACAGATTTTTTTATCTGAGGGTGAAAAAAGTATTTTTAAACTACTTTTAAATTATTTCTTTAAAAAAACAAAAACAAACAGATCTTTTTTTTTTTATCTGCTTACCCCCCAGTGCATCCAAGATGTAGGTGTGTTGGTTTCTTCAGCAGAACACAAATGAAGTTTTTTAACTCTTATAATGCATGTCAATGGTCAAAGTTGAGAGTATGAGAGCTATTAGAATTAAAAAAAAAAAAAAAAAAAATCCATATTAAACCCTGCATTTTTGTGATGAGACACTGATGTCTTAGAACACGAAACAATCGTTTTGTGCCAGAAACCAAACTGCATTTTTTTTATTTTTTATTTTTTTTACCGAATGCGATCTATGTACAACAGCCTTGAGCACGCCATCACTTCTGGCGAGTGAGGTCAAATGTACACGTTATGGCATATCTCAATCGGATACAAGCGGCTGATGTCCCACACATATCTTTACGCCATATTGTGTATTTTGACCTCACCTACCGAAAGTCATCACGCATAGCCTGACAAGCCAGACCCACATCAAGATGTTTGGTCTGGAAACTCACCATAGACAGGGCGCAATCCGAGGGGCGGGATAAACGGTTGTCTTTCAAACTCCCTCTGCACGCGATAGGATAGCGCTACACCAACCAGAGCAACGAAGGTGAAGCAGAGCTCGTTGATAGATTAAACATTCGCTGTATCCGGTCAGCAAAACTCAGAACACATCTTCCCTTTTTAAGAATGACTTCAGTGCCGTTCTTTGTTCTTTTCTCAGAGAAAAGCTTAACTCCGAGTCTTCCAGGATCGCGGTCAAAGCTGATTCGAAAGACCGCTGCCGTTCGCCAGTTTCTGTGTTTACTAGAAGCACGCAAACGCAACTCGGCCGCCGTCATTATGGCCCCGCCTGCCGACTCTATACACGATGTGATTGGGCCGTCCAGATTCTGACGAATACAGCTCAGACGTGTATTGAGAGTTCCTAGACGACACTTGCGGGCAAATTAAATTTGCTGCCGCTAGGGTGCGTCTAGATTTCTAGGCTACATCACGCAGTGAGCGCTGATGAACAATTATTATTTTTTTTTTTAATGCATTTGGCAGACGCTTTTATCCAAAGTTACTTGCATTGCATTCAAGGTATGAACATGTTGTTATCTGAGGTAAAATATTATATAAATACTCAGTTTGGTTTCTCGCATAAACCCATCGTCTTAAGACATCATTGTGTCACATTTGTATGTGTATGTTTTGTTTACCCTCATAGCTCTCATACTCTTAATTGTGACCATTGACATGAATCAGACTGCAATGGTTGGAGTCGAAAATCTTCATTTGTGTTCTACCGAAGAAACAAAGACACCTACATCTTGGATGCACTGGGGGTAAGCAGATAAACATAACATCTTCACTATTGTGAGATAAATATCATCTTCACTACTATATATATATATATATATACTGCCCTACAAAGCAAAAAGGCAGTAACTACGCAGAGTGCAGAACTGAGAAAAATGACTTTAAAGTTATCCTGTCATCCAGCCTAAGTAGTTGTAGGTAGATTATTGGACATGTGGCTTTTTTGTTACTTTATATTAGTTTTATTTTTGTACATATCAATCCTCATTTTTAATTTGGTATTTTACCCCTATTTTGCAGTTACTGTATTCTTGCTTTGTATTACTTACCAAAAACGTGGCACCATGCCAAGGAAAAAGGCAGTAACTACAGATTCTCCAAGAACTATTTTGCCACAACTTGGGCTCTGGGTGTGTTAGATATATTACTGTATTTTACTGTATTTGAAATAATTGGAACCATTTGTTTTTCTGAACATGGATATACCAAACCCAAATTAATTTGACCATTTTAGGTCAATATTTTCCACCCGGAAGCTGTTCTGGTGCTGAAACGGCTGCTTAAAGTCTCACATTGCTAAGCTGTATCAAGGCCCAAATGGGGACAATTTATTTTGAATAGGACCACATTATTATGTGTGAGTATTAGATTAATGTGTCTCTGGGGGTGTTTCTCAATCTGTAATGTAGTATCTGCTATACCTACAAATCACATTCATGTTAAAGCATTGCAAAACAACTTTTCTTTGGAGCAATATAGGCAAGTTAAACTCCAATTCAACAGAGCAAAACAAAATCATGTTGCCTAAGTGTTTCTAACGCTTTTTGTACTCTTATGATGATAACTAAGATAAACAAGTTGATGATTTTATATGGTGCAGTATCTGTTTCAGTAGGTTTATAAACATAAAGTACTGAATGAAATGAATACATGGGACAGATATTTCAAATTAGTAAACATACATTTAATAATAGATTGTGTGTGTGTATATATATATATAAATAAATAAATAAATAAATAAATAAATAAATAAATAAATAAATGAATGAATGAATGAATGAATGAATAAATAAATAAATAATGATGATAATAATAATACAAATAATTGATGAACACCACATTTCATATGGTTATTACTCCTCATCCTCCAAAACATTGCTCACAGGCAGGGAATACCAGAACACCCTCCTGTTTGGTGGCATGAGGTGACAAAGATTACAGAGGATGTCTCTCTTCTTGACCTCCTCAACCCCTCTATTCTGTGGTCGCAAAAGAGTGGGCACCTTCAGCGAGAATTTCTTCATGAGGAAGTCCAATTCCATAAATTCATTCTCCGTATGGGACAGCTTGTAAAAGAGGCTCTTGGAGCCACGCCGCACCTGTATCTCCGCCATCTCCCCAAGCTTTGGTGCTTGCGCTTTCTTGACCTTGACGGTGGAGTGGCCATCCCTCCAATCTAGCACATTGGCATTCTCCAATTTGATAACATCCACCTTCCTGGAGTTGGAGCTTGCCACAACACTCACAAAGTCCTCAAAGTCGTAGACCACACCACCTGGACGGCTCCTCATTTGCTGCTCGACACCATGGTGGAAACTGTCTGCGCTCATGAACGTGTGTCCCCTCTCAAAAAACTTTAGTGTGATGTCCTCCTGTGAAATGGTGTCACTGTTCACAAGAGTGACAAGTGAGGATAGAAGGCACCAGTTCTTATTCTGTGCACTGCAGTTGTCCACCCAGAATATGGTGTGGCGTACATCCCGCTCCTTCTCCAATGCAGTTGTATATGCTGATGTAATTTCCGCGGCACTTCGCCCAGCCATTCCCTCGTGCCACAATACAGAGATGGTGTTTTTTTTGTTTGTTTTTTTCCCCACTGAGGCAAATGTTTCGTGGTATGCCACGATGCGACGAGTAAATACTGCTGACTTGACTCCTGGCATCCGTGGCAGCATTATCACCTTCTGGAGGTCCACACTCCGAACTGATGTCATGTCCGGCCAGTCCCTCTCTGCATCTGCCTGGTAGCTTTGGCGGCTCTCTAGGGCAGACTGCTTATGTTTGTTCCACCTTAGGCACTCTGGGCAATCTGAGCTTTCAGTCTCCCCTGTGTGGCAGTTCACATGTTCTGCATGTTCCAAACAGTCCTCACATTGCTCCTCCCCAAGTTTGGCAAAGCTGATTTTTTTGTCTTTTACCATCTTCCTGTATGCTTCATAGGAGCAGGCGTTTCCTTTATCCAGGTAGTCTGAATGCATCATCTTAATTGTGATGTCACTTGGCAGGTACCGTCGATTTGGGGCATGCTCCCGTCTGTAATGGCTCACACAAGGATGGAAGGACTCAATGTGGTCATCAAGGGTCTTCACGTCTATCTTGTTGACTGCAGCCTGCCTTCCTCTCTGGTCCTTGGATGGAACCAGTGGCCTGGTGTTCGACTTCCCCATCATGGAAATAACGAGACTGTCATTTTTAGGGTGGTAGCCCAATGATGACAGGAAAAACATTTTGCAGACCTGTCTTGGCTCTCCTTTCTGGTTTTGCAGGCGGTAGATAAATGAGCGGCCACGGCGACTTTCTGGGCCGGTTGTTATTCTTTTGGTTGGCATTGGGGTAACTGAGTAAAACATCCATGATCGTCTTTCTGTGTAGGTCATCTCCCAGTACTGACTCCATATCTCCCTCCGTCTTTCCTCTGAAATATGGTCTGTACACCTTCTTCGACATTTGGCACCACATGGCTCTCTCATTGGTGGTCGACGTGATTCAACATCAGGCTGTGGCCCTGGCTGTGGCTCTGGCTGGGGCTCTGGCTGGGGCTCTGGCTGGGGCTCTTGCACTTGTTCTCCTGGGTCTCCAAGTTCCACTTCAGTCTGTGCCATCGTAGGGGTTGGGACATAATCTAGGTCTGTAATGTCATCATATAAGCTGTCCACGCTGGTGGTATCCAGGAAAGTGTCCAGGATGGTCCACTCCATTGTTTCAGCGGGGGGCAGGACTTGCTGCCTCTTTGATGGAATACCTACATGTGTATCTTAAATGAAAAAGAGAGAAAATTAGTGGCATGAATGTAAATCCACATCTGTCTGTGTCTGTCTGTCTGTCTGTGTAGGCTACTGCAACAAATTATTATTATTATTATTATTAGTATTATTAGTATTTATTATTAATTATTATTATATGGACCTACAGGACAACATCTTCACTCTGATCAACATATGTAGGCTATATATCGATGTCTGTATATCATAATATTTAATTGTACAGGGAATAATTTTAATAAAGTTGAATTAATTAATAAATGCCTAAATAATGACTAACACAATAATAAATTAATAATTTTTAACCCTTAATGAAAATGAAGAAAGAAAAGCCAACATACAAAAAACGCAGCCTGGCTTTATAAGTTACATTAGGTTGTAAGTTGTATTATCCTACAATAATAGGATAAAACAGAAGCTTGCAGTAATGCAGAGGGAAACATTTTCATAGGTTAATATAATTAAGGGGAATCCAAATTAAATATATAATTTTATATTTAGAAGAACAAACCGTGCAATAAATAAATGCTTAGGAACAGGAACCAATGTGTTGAGCCTGAGCGCTAAGGGGGGTCGTAAATAACTGCCGACTCGCTCTGCAGAAGTTTGTTTTTGTTGAAAGCATGATGCTTACAGTAAAGAGAAAGGTGTCAGTTTTGCTCACAACTCACTAATTTCTTTAAACAGCGGACATAGTCTTTAAACAGCGGACATAGTCTTCAAACAGCGGACGCGAAGAGAGTGCGTTTTAAGTTGAACAGACACCTGTTGCCGTTTCTCTGTCTGTTCGTTAGTAAGATAATTCGAAAAGTACTGTACGGATTTGGATGACATTTTCGGACAACATGGGTATTAGGACAAGGAACAGATGACTACATTTTGGTGGTGATCCGGAACACGGGACATTTGGAATTTGTAATGCTACATTGACCGCGGTTATTATGCTCTCCGAGTGCTTTTCTAGTTATTGAATATTTTTCCACCGCTGATTGGATTATAACTTTGTGTCATGAACAACAAAATGATGACATGGCATCGGCGATGATGTGAAGTTACAGAGGATAAAGTTACAGCTAGGAGCAGGGAGGATCAGGGGGAGGTAAGCAAAGCTATTTGAAACATCGCCTGTTAATTAGCATAATGCTTTCTGAATGGACCTCTGAGAGGAAGTCCCGCCCTGGCGGCTGACAGGTGTTTATATTGTGATAGCCTAGCCTCTAAATGTTTAATCTGTCACTGTTACTTACCATTCTCCGGGTATTTTCTTTTCAACGCCAGTTCGACCATCTTCTTTCCCCTGCTTTGTGCCATCTCAAACAAAATTTGTGGGAAGTTAGAAGGGTGAAATCGCAAATGTTAAAACCGTCTCGTGAGGATGCCGCTAAATCAGCTGTGTGTGTTCACCATGGAAACAGTAACTGCGCTGCGTAGCAACACGGTTATTTTTTGTTGGGTAAAACAAAACAAGAATACAGTAATGGATGTTACTGTACTCATGCTTTGTTTCACTAGGCCTTTTTGCAGTTACTGTACAAACGACTACCATTTTTCACCAAAACGACACACATTTGAGATAATATTTTTTGTCACATAACAAAGGATGCCTTGAATGTCATGAAAATGATAATAACTCATTTTTGACCAAAAATGCAGTTACTGCCTTTTTGTTTTGTAGGGCAGTATATATATATATATATATATATATATATATATATATATATATATATATATATATATATATATATATATATATATATATATATATATATATATATTATATTTAAATTATATAAAAGAAGTAATTTAGACCCAATAAATGAAATTATGAACCTGTAAATGAATCAAGTCTATAGCAGTTTTTACAATAACGATCGTTTCAAAGCTGCTTTACAGTGACACTAGGAAATTGTTTTGGCTGTATAGCATAATAGTAATTATGCCCGATCAGAAACTGGAACAATGAAATCCTCAGGGCGGGCTTTTGACGATGATGGACAGATGATCAACAGTAACATAATCATCCACGTCATCAAAAGCGCTTGGGTTGAATTTGTTCTAATCCTAAACAGAGAACTTGTTCGTATATGCCTTCAACTTCACTATTTCTCTCAGAAATGATCATGTTGGTAAGTGTGTATCCTTACATTTTTTTTATTTTTTACAACACCGGCAAAGATTGTTTATTCCAGCGTGCATGCAGACAGAGTTGCTAAGTTTTTACAACCAAGCCCGCCAACTACCAGCCCAAAAACAATAGCTTCTTGGGGGGATTTTCCGGAAAAAAAAAGTTTGGGGGTAAAATGTGTGTTATTTTGGCAAGATCAACTGCAAAAATGTGCATTCCTGGGTGAATATATCACATAATTGATGTCGCTTCAACCCACGCACATGGAAAAAAAACAGCTGGAATAAAGGCAGACTTGGCAACACAGTGCAGTTGAGTTCTGTTGACATTTGACAGCAAACATTATGCATCTCTCCATTGCTCTGATTGGTTGTAGGTCTATCCAATTGAGGTCTTTCCTGGTTCGGTTGAAACACGCCCCATAATTACAACCCAATGGAGCAGTATCAGACTCATATTCTGACTAGAATTGAGTATGACCACCTCAGGCTAGGATATTTACATAACACAATCTGAATTACATGGAAATTCAGATACCACATACCAAAACCACTACTCTCAGAATGATGGCTCTCAGAATCTTTTGTCTTCATGAAGTTTTAATTATGTTAGCATTATCTATTACTGTGAATTAGCTATATAGCAACATATAGGCACAGCTTTCTGTGCCGATATGCATCCTCGCAGTTGCATAGTGAGAAGAACCTGAAGAGCAATTACGGCGGAGTGGAGCTCATTGATTTGTAGCTGCATGGTGCCTCATGTGGAGCCTTTGCCTCATTCAGGACACCTGATTAAACTGGATGGATGTAGCCCAGTAGAGCAAGCTTAAACCGTTTATCTAATTCCGCCTTGTGAGCGGTAAAAGATAATCCTTTTAATATAAACTATAATAATGGTAAATTACACCTACAAGATGCCATTTGGCTTCGAGTATATAAAAGGAATGTGGTGTGTTTAATGATAACCTTCACCTGTTATGGCAATGTCTGTCTATTTTAGAAAATAGTTGAGCACCAAGAGAAAGAAAACTCACAAATAAGCAATACATCCTTTTAAGGTTAATTGTTTATCTTGCACATCAATGAGATTAAATGAAGAACAAAAGGAGTATTTTATTTCAGTAATGTGTTTCAGAGATCTTTGTTGTTCTGTTTTATACCGGGTAAATACTGCTCTAATTCAAATAGAATTTTCTCATTCATTTAGTATTTCTTTGAAAAATGTATTGTCTTTTTTAATCTTTTTTAGTACTTCTTATTGTTAGTAGCTTGTAGTCTATGTAAATAAACTACTGGACTAATATAACCACTTCAAGTATATTCTAGCTTGTCTAGTTTTAAAATGATCCTCCCTAGTGCTTTAGGAGAAACATATGAAATAGAGGTGACACTTAAATGACACATAACTGAGAGATCCATTATGTCTCCTGGGGTCTGATAGGCAAACCTCTAGGCAATAAACGCTCCTCTGAGGAGTGCTTTTAAAGCAGAAACATTTCTTACTGTAGTTTAAACCTACGGTTGCACTTTAACTCAAACAGGACAAATGTTAAGTGTTTGAAAGTGCGCCACAGCGGTGGGAAATGGAGGGATGGCAGTGGGGCTTGCACTCAGTAGACGCTAGCGAGGCGATGATGTGTGTTTGCCAACGTGTCAGGGTGAAAATGGGAACATGTTCCATGGTGAGTGCTGCTCACTTCCAGGTCATCATCGGCTTTTTACCCTTGGTGAGAGGAGCGGCATTCTCTGGGCTCCTTTGAGGCTGTGGGCAGAAACAGGGTGGTTTCTAAAGTAGGACAAGGACACCAGATGACAAACTGGTTTCTGTCTCAGGGCCGCCCTTGGGAAGGCCTCTGTACATAGTGTGATACACACAGACGGCCTGGTCCCTTCTGCATTTACTGAGAGGTGAAAATGATATATATGCAAGTTTCCCACTGTGTTACTTGTGCTATCTTACGTGCATCTCAATTCCAGTCCAAGCAAATCATTTGTCTTTTTTAAATGTTATGTCAAAGCTTTTTTGATGGAATCGTTTGTTAAATTGGACTAACAGATTATCTTACACGCTGTAGCAACTCATAACTGCACATAATGCAAACAATGTAAAAACTGCACATAATGCAATAGTATTACATTAGTAATGTAATAAAATGTTTATAATGTAATACTTTTCTCAAAACGTAATAAAATCTTGAGCTCATAATGTCATTTTTTTTACATTATGAGAAATGTATAACATTATAAACTCACCAAAAATTGTATTTTCATAATTGTTATATCCTTTAAAACATAAAAAAACATGTTTATGTTGTAACACACACACACACACACACACACACACACACATACACACACACACACACACACACACACGGACACACACACCCACGCACACAAATGTGCTCATCCATGTCTTTATGGACACTGGTGTGCAATCAAGTTGAGACCAGAAGGGGCCATCCCAAAACTGTTCCCACAAAGTTGGAAGCCTAAAAATGTCTTGATATGCTGGCAAATTAAGAGTTAATTTAACTGGAACTAAGGGGCCAAGCCCAATCCCTCATAAACACACACACACACACCATAATCCCCATTCCACTGAACATTACACTTTACACAATTCAGTCAGGCAAGTACCGTTCTCCTGGCAATCGCCAGACCCAGACTCGTCCATCAGATTGACAGACATTTTGCAAGTGTGATTGTTCACTCCAGAGAACACGTCGCCACCATTGACTATAGATTAGCAGATTAACTAACTCAGCATTCGCTGACCCCACTCTGTGATTTTGCGTGGCCTACCACTTTGTGGCTGAGTTGCTGTTGTTCCCAATTGCTTCTTTACTTTGTTATAATACCACTGAAGAGTTGAATATTTAGTAGTGAATTAGGCTTAGAAATTAGGAAATTTCATGAATGGACTTTTTGCACAGGTGGCAACCTATCACGGTACTCTTGAATTCACTGAGCTCCTGAGAGTTGACCCATTCTTTCACAAATATTTGTAGAAGCAGTCTGCATGCCTTTGTGCTTGATTTTATACACCTTTGGAAGTGATTGGAATGCCTGAATTCGATGATTTTGTGTATACCAATACTTTTGGCAATATAGTGTATGTCAAAAACAAAATGTATCTTTCATGGTTAAAAATTATGTAAGGAAATCTCTGTAACTCATTTAAGACAAAAAAGAGCATTTAATACACATAGGAAAATAATATTTATCTTACAGTTGTTAACTATCTAACGGCTGTTTAAAATGAGGATGGTTTAAAGTTCCCCATACATGTTTTATTTTATTTTTATGGGTTGAATGTGTGCGATTGTGTATATGGCTAAAGTGGCAATGCATTAACATAGTGAATTTAAAGGTGCCATTCCAATAATGTGTAAACTTTTACTGTGCAAACTAACATCTAAACCACAAATTGCTGTCAGCACACTCATTACAGCATGCAAACCTTTAACCATAAATGTGTACACTATGCAGATAAAACAATCAACCTTACTAATTTACTAATAGGCCATTGTGACCCTTGTCTACATATAAGCACATCAATTTATTTATTAACATTAGTAATTTTAATTAGAGATCCTGTATTCGGAAAAAAAAAAGAATGCTTGCTATGAATAAAGTTAGGACGTGGTTTTAATTACAAATGCTCAGCACTGAGTAAAAAGTGGGTTAACTCTTTTCCCAAGTGTATCCTCAATGCAATTAAACTCTTTGGTCTCAACATTATAAATGCCTAACCCCCTATGAGCACCCCGTCCTGGCCAGTGAACCTTCACCTGGGCTTCACCTGCAATGTTTTAATTTAATGGAAGTGACTCTAAAAAACAACAACAACAGCAGGTGATTATTAATGACTGCTTTTTTTGTGACCACTTGTTTGCTACAGTATGCATTATCCAATTTAAAGATTTTAGTAAGAAGCTGTTGTTGTATTTTCTGGTTGAAATAACTGTTGTCGAGCGAGCAGTCTGAACATAATGTAATTGCTGTTTGAATCCAGAAGCAGATCTGTGTTCATTATTGTCGGGAAGAGCTCTTCCCTTCATATCCTAGCATTGCTAATTCATGCTCTCTTGATGGTTCACGAGTGACTGGATGGGATGGAAATTATTTTTGCTTCCCGCAGAGGTACAGTATAAGAGGGAAGTTAAAAATATAAGAATCCGCGATTTAAATTTTGCATGCAGCCGGCATGCAAGATTCACCACATAATGGAATGTTTGCACGGAAGCATTGCATCATATTACTGGATAAAATGTTTAGTAATGAGAAGGAAAAAAAAAAGATAGAAACACATTTTAAAAGGTACTTTATCTCAAGTGCCTGGCTGTGAACACAAGCATAATCCTAAAACATGCTAAAACATTCATTGTATTTCTATTTTTTATTATATAAATGGTATTTATTTAACCATTTATTTGCATTTTTCATTTACTTGCTGAAACATGCAATGCTTTTTAATGTTTTTTTTTTTTTATATATGAAGGGGGTTAAAACAATTTACACACGTACATTGATTTTTGTTTTCCTCCTGATTTAATCAAAGGAATATTTTGTGTATCAACCTAAACTATATATTTGACCAATTACCAAAGCAAATTATTTTGACTTAAATAATTGAATGCATTTATGTTAGAAGTTTATGGGGTAGGATGTTGCAAAGGGACTAGAAGTGTGATGAACTTCAGATGAACTTCATATCATTACATAAGTCTGAATTTTCTTTATGCGTAACAGTTCTTTTCTTGTACTCTTGCATGTTTCATTTAAATGGTCATGGCAGGAATACAAAGACAATGTCTTGTAAGTATTTAATGTTTATTTAAAGTCTTGTGGTAAAACTGCACATTTTAATGTTTCTTAATATATATATAATGTGAAACATAACATTCCATTAGGTTTAGCTGTATGCATTTTCTCCATACTATTTATAGTCTCAAAAGTTTTTAATTAAGACTTTTATCCTTGATTGCTATTCTTTGGATTGAACTCTCTGGTATTTGCAATTCAAAATATTTTAATATGTTTTTGAAACATTCTGTTTGCTATTATCTGTTGTGTAGTAAGTGAAAAACAAGAGCATGAGCCTCTGTGACAGTCCTCTGAGTGCAGTATTCTTCTTTGTTCAGCTAGGCTATAGGGAGAAAATACTTAATATTGGGCAGTTGTCAAAGTACAGACACGTGACCAAGTCATTGTTCATGGATTAAAAATGACATTTAAGGAATTTAAATGACAAAGTTGTTTTTAGTGCGCTTGAGATTTTTGAAGAAAACTAGGCTGCTGATCTGCATAACATGAAGTCTCATGTTTAACATGATTAATGTTTTGTCAGAATATTGCAAATGAGTTGTTTTCAATAGCACTCGCTGTTTTCTGTGATGTTGTGGTGATGCAGTCTCTGGAGAAAGTGTCAGTAGAATTGAGTCACACGTAATTATATTAAAAAACACAACAGACAACTGATTGTCAAATATTCCAAACTGGTCATAATTTTCCAAATTGTTCCGCCTGTCTGATTTGAGATTGAAGTTCATGCTTTGATCATTGACACAGTATCTCATTACTATTTTCACATTTTTCTATATAATTTAATGTACATTATTTTCCTTTTCCAGCTTAAATGGACAACTAATAAATTAGACATTAGTAGGTTGATTTTCCAGAAACATTAAACTTGACAACGTTAGCATATGGCTTTCTATCAGTAGAAACCCAGGAGTATATTCGAATGATTGTGCTCCTTTTATGTGCTGATTTTATGAAATTGTGCTGATTTTATGAAAATGAACGCGGTGAAAGTGATTCAGTAATCTAGTAGCGATGTCTTTGGGAGTGGCCTCACAGGGCAGCGACGCATTCTGGGAATTGTTGTCTTTCATCCCCATGAGACGACAACTTTTCTCAGTCTAGAAAGCACCAAATTAAATTCTACTACATTAATGACCAAGTTTAAATACAGATTCATCTTCCCAGCGCTAAAGTGCTCCTTTAAAAACATTCCCGGAACATTGCCAGGTGTGTGAAAGCAACCACATCCCGGGATTGATTATCGAATTCGACCCGGGTCGGGGACCTAGTAATATTGCGGGATTCGACCCGGGACGAGCGCTGTGTGAACAAAAGCCGAAACTAATGCCGCAACGTGTACGTAGTTATCGTGCGACTCCTAGAGCTTGTTTTTTCAATAATACAACCCTGCAGTGCCAGAAGAGCTAGTCTGTGTTTTAAATGCAGAGAGTGTTCGCATACAAAAGAAACTAAAATTAAACAAGCAGAAATGTGCGCAAACTGGACACAAGTCGAGACCACGGAGCTCCTGACTATCCCCGCTGAAGCTGGGATCGCTCGCCATTATACGTCACACCAGGATGTTACGTGTCAACTCGACCTGGGACCGTTAAGCGTTGTGTGTGAAAGCGCACATATTACGGTCTTTCTCTGGCAGTGTGAATGGGCCAAATCTAGCGGCCCTGGAACAAATGCTGGGTCGCATTATCCGTGTATTTGCCGGAATCGCAGTGTGAAAGGGGCTTGATTTGTTGTGAAGAAACTCTTTCATTATTTTAGTTGTGTGCTTAGGGTCATTGTTTTGTTGGAAGGTGAATCTTCAGCCCAGTCTGTGTTCTTGAGCAATCTGGAGAAGGATATCCATGTACTTGGCCGCATTCATCTTTTCCTCGATTGCAACCAGTCGTCGTGTCCCTGCATCTGAAAAACACCCCCACAGCATGATGCTGCCACCACCATGCTTCACTGTATTGGACAGGTGATGAGCAGTGCCTGGTTTTCTCCACACAAACTGCTTAAAATTAAGGCCAAAAAGTTCTATCTTGGTCTCATCAGACCAGAGAATTTTATTTTTCACCATCTCAGAGTCCCTCAGGGTTTTTTTTTTTTAAAAGCAAACTCCATGCAGGCTTCCGTCAGGCCACTCTACCATAAAGCCTGGTGGAGGTCTGCATTGCTGGTTGACTTTCTACCTTTCTCCCATCTCCTGACTGCATCTCTGGAGCTCAGCCACAGTAATATTTGGGTCACAATTGTGCCTTGCCACAATTCTGTCTCTGAGCTCTTCAGGTAGTTCCTTTGTCCTCATGATTCTCTTTTGCTCTGACATGCACTGTGAGCTGTAAGGTCTATATAGACAGGTGTGTGGCTTTCCTAATCAAGTAAAATCAGTGTAATCAAACACAGCTGGACTCAAATGAAGGTGTAGATCCAACTCAAGGATGATCAGAAGAAATGTACAGCACCTGAGTTAAATATATGAGTGTCACAGCAAAGGGTCGGAATACTTAGGACTATGTGATATTTCAGTTTTTCTTTTTTAATAAATCTGCAAAAACTGTCAACAATTCTGTGTTTTTCTGTCAATATGGGGTGCTGTGTGTGATTTTTAGCAAAGTTAAATGATTTTAGCAAAGGTCTGCAATATAACAGAGTTAAAAATGTAAGGGGGTCTGAATAATTTGGACACACTGTACATATCATAATGGATAGTAATTGCATGTTTCAGAATAAGCCAACCTATCTGCAGTGATGAAAAGCAAGCAGGCGTCATTAGATGAGCAGATCTGTTTCCTCCCTCATTCAGTTTTCCACTTCTGCCTTGTAAATAGCGAATCCACTATTTAAGGGAATGGGAGATGAGACTCTGGTTGGTTTATTGCATGCTACCACCAAAACACATGCATTACTCATTAAGAGAATAGGGACAACCCTTTTAGACCACCATTTTTCCTATCGTTAAACTAGCAAAAGTGGATTCAGACACTTTCAAAGTTCACTTGCTCAAGCAGTTCGCTTTAGACCATGCACTTATATTGTTAAAATAGGGCCCCTAATCTTTCAATCATATTATGATCTTGTTTATAGAAGTAAATAGATTCCATTTAAAAGACAAAACATGAAATAGAATGAGATAAAGAATGACAGGAGTTCAAATCCTCATAGACCTCTTATGGCTTACTGACACTTTTCAGAGCATGACTCATCTGTTCTCACAAGGAAGCTGTTGATAAGCTGCCCAATCAACGACTTGCCAATAGCATGTCACAGAGGGAAAGCCCTGGTTTCCTGAAACTTGAATTGCCTCGTTGTTTGTAATGGGTCCTGCTGTCAGTCAGAAGGGTTTGAGGGTCAGAGGAGGAATGACAGAGGGGAAGGTCACTTAAATCTCTGTATCACCGATGACCAGCCATACTTGCACATTTAAACTAATTCCAAACAGACCAGTTTAATACAGGAGTTGAGATGATAACTTGACTTTTAAAATTCATAATTTGACCTTACATAATTTGCAATAAATAGATTCTATTGAAAGTAATAAAAAAACTCAAAGGAGTTCAAATCCTCATCGACATTTTGCAGATTACTGACACTTTACAAGCATGACTCAGGAGGAAGTCTTTGATAAGCCTCCCAATCAATGTGCGTGTCACAAGATTACATTCTAATTGAAGAAAATATCGTGAGAGAGAAATGAATGAGTGGTCTCCCTGTAGGTCTGTCCTTTTAATCATCTGCTGTTATTGGACATGGAACCTCTTAAATCAGGATAAGGAGGTGTGCTTAGATGGTTTAAGATGGTCTAGCATGTTTCACAGTGTGGAATTAATGCATCTGGCAAATGCTTTTTATCTGCAGCTGGTGGCCAAGCTGGTGTTTGACAGGCAAGTATCTCACTGAAAGAGCGTCCACTCGCCTGCTTTTAGCAGATCAGTAAACTACTGGGCTAATGTTGTCACCTAATTATTAATATTTAATTATTAAAAATGCTTTTCAGGCCAAAGAGCCCTGGAACGAGAGAGGAAAACCTGTTTAGACAATTTTTAACACATAATTTGTGTAGCTTTTTTTTTTTTTAAGTTTTGATTAAAGTTGACTTGCATTTTGGTTTGAAACACATTTTCATTTAATTAAAGTTAACATGTATTTTTGTTTATAGAAGACATGTTCCTTTTTCTTTTATCTTAATTTAAGTTTTGTTTAACACATTTTCATTTTAAGATTTTATTTATTTTCAGCATTAGCTAAAGGTAATTTCCTTCCATCCATCCATCCAGATACGGTGACCTGGCTTTTATTCTATTTAAGCACATATTTTCATTATTTATTTAATTTCAGTTTATGTTTTTTAAGCTTTTTGCATTTATTAAAGGTAACATAATGTTGTAGTTTTGTTTAGTATGGTTTTATTTATTAATTCATTACTTGAAAACATGCAGCCTTTTTGTGACTTTAGCTTATTCACAGTATCCCCAGATTTAGCCAAGGCATGTTTATTTGTATAGCACATTTCATACCCAATAGCAATTCAAAGTGCTTTACATAGAAATTAATTAAAATAGTGGTAAGATATGCATGACAAAACGAATAACATTTGTAAGAATTACAATTTTTAAAACAAGGATAATTAAAACAGTTGTAAATAATTAAAAGATAAAATGGTCAGATACACAATAGTGGTCTGAAATAAAAATAAAACATTCTTTAGTTTGCAGTCTACATACATGTACCATCTTAATTAGAACACCTCTCATTCATTTCTTTCTCAAACACGTTCATAACATCCATTTCAATCCCTATTCCCTGATAGATAAGTCCATTTTAATCTCTGTGCATGCCCTAACTCACCCACGATTAAACTAGCTTAGCACAAAGACTAGAGGTAAATGGCTCCAGCTAGTCATATGCTCAATAAGTGAAAAATAACAGCAACATGTAGCAAGACAGCATCCCAAGAGTAGCCCTTCATTGGACAGCTGAAGGTAGAAGAAAGAGAGGATGACCCAAGATCACCTGGTGTCGCACAGTAGAGGAAGAAAGTAAATCTATGAAACTGACATGGAATGTCCAGAAAAAATCCCAGAATCGTACAGATTGGAGAACTTGTGTTGCTGCCCTACATGCCAGAGGCATAATAGGCAGTAAGTAAGCAAGTAAGTAAGTGCAACGTGTATAGTTACATTGGCCCTCATTTATCAATCTTGCGTAGAAACTGGTGTATATGTTGGCGTAAGATTATGCTTACACTCCTCTCACCGCCTAATTTATGAAGCTGTGCACACCTCTGCAATCCAGGTGTACGCAATACTTGCCCTTGATAAATGCGGCGGCTGAAAACGATCGTCATTAGAATAACACGCCCCTATATATTCAAGTCTCCACCTCCCCCACGCCCTCATTTTACGCAATGGACAAACAGAAGACGGCAAAGAAGCGAAACTTCTCCGACGTGGAGATCGGGCGCGCTCAATCATCTCACTAGTCCACTAGTCAGGGCACTGATTAAGACATAAGTCAATGGGCTGACTCCCTGATCAGTGCTCTGACTACTGAACTATTGAGATGATTGAGCCGCGCCCATCGAGATCACCAGGGAAGTGGGAAAAAAACGAAATTGTTTTATTTGGGAGTTTAAAGAGTGAGATTAAAGGCACCTACAAAAACAAAATATGGACCCAAATTACGAGTACTCTTAGGAGGTTGAGAAGCGCACTCCAGCAGTTTAAATAGCTGTTTGGATGATAAATTACCATCACAATGCATTATTTTACAGCACGTTTTGAAACAATTAGCATTTAATTTCGTATCACGGCACATGTAGGCTATTGGGGTGTACAATAGTGATGATGATGTGATGTGGAGTAAGATTCATTCACATTAATAATTACATGACAATTTGTAAGATTCTTATTCTTATTATTATGATTATTATTCTTAATGACGCTTGTTATTTAGAAGAAGAGTGTCGTTTTTATTGATTTTATTACTATTATTATTTAAAAGAAGACTGAATGATTTTGGTTCCAAGGCCGTGCGCAGCTGCCGGGCCAGACGGGCCTGAAACGTCAGATAAAGCGCACAGGCTCGCGACTGGAGGAATACATATGCCTACAAATCAAACGCTTTGGTAAAGTCACACAAATTAAACATTGACGTTCATGTTGCACAAAAATAAACACTGAATGTTGTTGTTGTGGTTTTTAACAGTGGGTCATAATACAGCATATCTTGTCAGTGCGTTTTGTGGTGTTAGGAATTGCTTTTCTGCGCATTTTCCCACTAACTCAAACGTGCGTACACCACCTCCTGAGCTGGCGTAGGATTTGAGCACACCGTACGCCAACGTCCATATTGATAAATCTCAAAGTCACCGTGGGTTTGGGTGTACGCAAGGTGTACGCTGGAAATTTGGTGTACGCACTTTTGATAAATGAGGGCCATTGTGTACGAAGGCCGACGTTAAATGAAAAGTTGCGTTTTGCTAGACTGATATGACTAGTGACTATACTGTCATACCTGCGTAAAAATCCAGGAACTTTTCTACATTTACATTTATATTTAATCATTTAACAGACGCTTTTATCCAAAGCGACTTACAAAAAGGGGAGAGCAATAGAAGCAATGAAACAAACATGGCCAACAACCTGTAAGAGCTGTAAGAAGTCTCAATTAATTAGCACAGTACACAATTTTTTTTTTATTTTTTATTTTTTATAGCCATCTACAATAGCCACATACAACAAAAACTGACGTACGCAAAATACAGAACACTGGATTTTGATAGCCATGATTTTATTTCATCTCATAGCCTACCATGGGTACAGCAGCGCAAAAATATTAAGCAGCGCCTGAAAATAATCCCCAGCTCGCTTTCTGTGCAAGCAGGTTGTCACGTTGGTTATGTTGACGGAAGTTTACCTATTTTCAGGCGCTGCCTTATATCCATAGTACGGCAGCAAAGTTCATTGATTATTATGTAGGAATGAGAGTATAGTTCCTTCTCAGAGGCACAGTGAAGCTAGATAAATCATTACAAGCTTCGAACTTTCAGCTAATCAGTAGCCCAGGACATAAAAATGTATTATTTTTTTTTAACCTTTTTGTACTTTCTGTAATTTAAGGGCATGTATTTGCCAGATTCAATTGAGGTATCTATACAAACTGAGGGGAATGCATTTTCATCCACCACTGGTCAACAATATGTTTATATTCCCCCCCTCAGCCTTAGGCTGCTTTGTTATAAACGTTCAGTAACCCGCAGCAGTGTGTGGAGTAACGCCAGTGCGCAGCTCACTGAGTTATTATGCAGACCATTCAGAAGAAGATCATTTTACGAGTAGCACTACAATCCATCTTTATCAGCAGCACCCTTCCTGTTTTGTGGCACTCTCAGTTGAGCTGTGAAAAATATGCAAAAGAAGGATTCTGGACACAGTATTTAGCAGATATAGGGTGAGGATGAGCGGGCGGACTCTCTCTCCAAGCTACACTGAGCTTGTTATACACAGATTTCGCAGGGTTGCCGTGTGAAAGATGATGGGAATGGCAACACTTTTGAGAGGCTCATTGTGAATGCGGCTGGCGGAAGCGAGCAAAAAGCACAGAGATAGGGCAGGCGGAAAGAGACCCTGCAGCCTATAAAAATTCATGATTGTGAGTAATATGACAGAAAGACCTGCATGCAGAGATACTTCGTTATGGAGAGGATATAGAGCAGGGACGATTTCCCTGAAAGAGTGGCAGTGCATGCTTAATAATAATCAACAAAAAATATTACTATACAGGAGATCGAATAATATATAAAGTACAAGTTTTAATAAAGTCAATTTTGTCTGACAGGGTTAGTTTGTTGTTGATGATGTTTGATGACAATGATAATAGTAATAATTCCTCTTTTATGATCCTTTATGTTTTGCATTAGCTCCAGATGAGGTTATGAGTGGAAGTAGATGAAATTGGATATAAGAACATTCCATTTCCATTACTCAGCATGGGAATATTTGAGAAAATGCAAACATCATTGGTGGGGATATCATGTGCTATGAATTTTGTGATTCATTGAAGCAAGACTTTCCTTTAGACGTCACATAGGGAACGTTATCTATATGGGGGATGCAAATGTGGTTATACAACTCTTTTTCCACCGTCTAGAAAATAAGGTCCTTTGAAAGTTGCGCTAATAGTACATTTTGCTACAGAATAATAGGTGGCATTTGGGAAATTGACATATTCCCTAGCTGGCTCTCTATATGAATTGTAAATGTACTTTAAACAGCATTTTGTGGATAATAATATAATATTATATAATACTTCAATACAGACCAGGTTTACATGGCTTTTATGTATTGAAATTGAACTCTTCTATTAGCTATGCTAAATGCTAACTCTCTAAAACATGAAAAGGTTATAGAACTTTTTTTTTTTTTTTTTTTTTTGCAAAGCAATTTTCCCTGATGACACTCGGGTCTGTCTCAAGAGCAGCCAAATATGAATACAAGGTAAATAAACAGTTAGTAGGCTTTGGCTAAGTAAATATCTCGGATATGGGAATGTCTGAAAGGTCCGAACAGAACAGAAGTGTGGGTTATACATTGGTTTTGAATGCTTTTCTTAGGAACCACGCTGTTTGTGGAGATGCTCCACTCCATCTTTGCTCTTTAGCATCAGTTGATTTGTAGAAGGCCAGACCTACTTGTAAACACTTAGCTGAAACACACTCTCATGAGAACACCATTAAAGCCTGACAGTGAATGCCGCACAAGGACAACTTCAGCACAAGCTTCATTTTTCCTTTATTGATGCCTACAGTCATTCAGTCAAACAGAGGTCATGTAATCCAGCTAGACTAATCTATAGGTCATGCCTGTATATAGAAGGATGTTGTTTCTGTATTGGACATGTCCGTAATATAGTAAAAATCACCGCACAGGTTGACAGAAGATTATGGGTTTGGCAAGGAAACAGCCCTAATGGGATTAGGAGATCATTCCGATTTCCTTAAAGATCGCGACTATTATTCAGGAGAACCTGTGTGGTTGGCTTTAAATTTTGAGAAGCAGATCTGTGAGATTGCTTGGATGTCGTAAAGGGTATAAAATAGAACTTAATTTAAAAAGTTTTTGATGTATAGCTTATTTAATGCTAAATTAGAAGAAAATAGCATTATTAAATGTATACCCCAGGATTATTAACTACAGTGATTAATACAGTATGCTACTGTTATCATTATTGCATGGCCTAAATATTTCTTATACAGTTCAAATTTTGGGATCAGTAAGAATTTTAAATGAGCGCTTTTATTCAACATGGATGCACTAATCAAAAGTGACAGTAAAGACATTATAACGTCATAAAATTATATAAGATTTCTATTTTAAATGAATGCTGAACTTTCTATTCATTAAAGAATCCTGAAGATAAAAACATAACATGGATTTCCACAGCAGTTCAACATTGATAATTATATGAAATGTTTCTTGAGCACCAAATCAGCATATTAGAATGATTCCCGAAATAAAAATCACATGTCAAAATATATTAAAATTATATTCATATATTAAAATAGTAACTTTTTTTAAAATTGCAAAACACACACACACACACACACACACACACACAGACTTGCAGTTCAATAAATTTAATTAAATGGAAAATAACAATAAATTGCAAATACAAAACATTGCATTTGTCATTGGCACAATAGAACTTTATAAATATATTCATGAAAGAAAAAAATTGGTTGTATGATCTTCCATATAATTACATTAGTGTTATAATTCTGTCATAGTTTCTTGAAGTTAAATCAAACATTTATTTTGACGGTATGTTGTGAAGATCATTCAGTTTTAGTTTCAGTTTCATTGTGTATTTGACAGCAGTTTTTTCTCAATAGAAACCGGTGGAAAGCTTATAAAGTGGCTGTCAAAGATTGTCCTCATACTTCCTTGTGGAATTAAGTATTTCTCTTATGTGTATGACCAAGAATTATGGAATATTTTAAAGGGGTGATGAAATGAGAAATCAACTTTCCCTTGAGCTTGGTCATGATAATATAAGATTATCCTGTAAGTTTCAGAGCTGAAAACGTCCTCTTTAGTCAAATACATTTTTTTATAGACACCAGGCCCTGAAAACAATCGTGAGCTTCATCCTTTCATCATCGCTCGACAAAACACCTTTACAGAATGTGTAATTCAGTAGCCCCGCCCACCGACTCATGGAGCTGTTCGGATCACATTAGCCAGCAGCAATAAACATGTGGAAGAAGATAGAAAGATATTGTGGAAGAACACAGTCGCTGCATAAGCTTCCTTCAGATCATAATATTAGGAATGTGTGATACTTCATTTATTTTGAATGAAGTTCCAGCTCACGTGGGGAAGACCATGTATGTGTGTTTGTAAACAAGTCTCAACTGCTGGATTTGCAGATACAATGTTGTGCCTTCTATATTGGATCTGACAGGAATGATGCAACAAAGTTATGTGAGTAAAACATATTGTTTGGGTGGATGATAAATAAATAATTGTGTTTGTTTGATAAGGACAAGTTGCAGTGGCCGCTTTAAAATGATCTCTCCCTCATGTGAACTGACAGGGGCTAGATATGACAGCAGAGCTGAAGCTCATTAAATATGCAAATCTTATCCAATCCTAGCTGTGGGCATTTACTTACAAGTCTCCAGTGTGCCACGCCCATCAAAACCCAGCGTTAAAAAGACAGCCTCAAAACCAGAAATAGCCTATTACTTATTAGTTATGATGTTTTTACTAGTTATGAAAATGTCATTGTCTCTTTTGGACATGCGGGGCATTCTCCGTAGTTTCTTTCCAGAAGTAGTGTCTCGTTTCGCTTCTCAGGAAACCAGGGTTACACTTGTAACCAAGACAATTTGTTTATGAATGCACAATTTACACTGAAGCAATCACATTTGTTGCCCAAATCGATCTACAGGTTTTCTAAATTCATCTGAAAACACTCTTGAAGGTTGGACAATCAAATTTATTCCAGATTTTTGCTGTTAAATCTCTCTGACCTTTTGTGAGATTCTCTCCCAAACAGAACTTATCTAGATTAGAAGCAAAGTTTACAGTATTCAATTTGAGTATTACGTCACTGCTCAGATTCATTTAATGTGTTTCCAATAGCGGTAGCCTTATTATATTCTAATGGCCTCTTTTCTCGCCTACTCAGTTAGCTTGTCCCAGTTAATGCTTTATGTTCAGGCCCAGTTTTTTTTCCAGTCCCCTGGCACACGTTACAAGTGTATTGCAAACATCAGATAGAGTTTCTCAAGGTCAGCCCTTCTGGGATTTGATTCTTGTAAAGATGAGCCTGTCCGTTTGCGCAGGCAGATGTCTTCTTCAAAATTCAGGCCATCTCTGAATTCTCAGTAGATTGACAAAACACACATTTTGAATAGAATCCAAGATTGGGAAAACAATGTGTCATTCCCATGAGACTCAGAGCGAAAGACATTAAAAGTATGGCAGTATTGAGCTGTCTCTGTAACGCTTCCATGACCTTCAAGAATGCCATTTAGAAGAGCTCCAGTTTTGTTCTAGCATTTCCCATGTTCTTTAGTTCACATTAAAGGTCTGGTTCCTTCTGGCCAGACACTTTTAAGACACATTTCTCAACGTGTGGTGTTAACATTTTATCTTACACAAAGTACTATTGATATTTGAGATCTTTTGTTCTATTTATTTTGCTTGGAAACATTTTAGAATAAGGTGTTAATTTAATGGAAATTATGTCATTATTTTTACAAACCCAATTCCAGAAAAGTTGGGACTGTACAAATTGTCAATAAAAAAGAGTGCAATAATTTACAAATCTCATAAACTTATATTTTATTCACAATAGAATATAGATAACATATAAAATGTTATCTGAGTGAGACAATTTGAAATGTCATGCCACATATTGGCTCATTTTGGATTTCATGAGAGCTACACATTCCAAAAACTTGGGACTGGTACCAATGAGAGTCCGGAAAAGTTAAATGTACATATATGGAACAGCTGAAGGACCAATTTGCAACTTATTAGGTCAATTGGCAACATGACTGGGTATAAAAAGAGGGCAGATGGGCAGAGGATCACCAATTCCCCCAATGCTGTGGCAAAAAATAGTGGAGCATTATCAGAAAGGAGTTTCTCAGAGAAATATTGCAAAGCGTTTGAAGTTATCATCATCTACAGTGCATAATATCATCCAAAGATTCAGAGAATCTGGATCAGTCTCTGTGCGTAAGGGTTAAGGCCGGAAATCCATACTGGATGCCCGTGATTTTCGGGCCCTTAGACGGCACTGCATCACATACAGGAATGCTACTGTAATGGAAATCACAACATGGGCTCAGGAATACTTCCAGAAAACAGTGAACACAATCCACAATACCATATGCCTTTGCCGGCAAAAACTCAGTAGGTCAAAAAAGAAGCCATATCTAAACATGATCCAGAAGCGCATGCGTTTTCTCTGGGCCAAGGTTAATTTAAAATGGACAGTGGCAAAGTGGAAAAATGTTCTGTGGTCAGACGAATCAAAATTTGAAGTTCTTTTTCTGAAAACTGGGACACCATGTCATTCAGACTAAAGAGGATAAGGACAACCCAAGTTGTTATCAGAGCTCCGTTCAGAAGCCTGCATCTCTGATGGTATGGGGTTGCATGAGTGCGTGTGGCATGGGCAGCTTACACATCTGGAAAGGCACTGTGAGGGACCAAGCAAGCCAAGCACAAGAAACACCAGCATCGTAGTGATGTTACGTATGACACTGAAGCTTCGATGCGCGTATTGCGTATGCGAGACCATTTCAAGTGATGCTCCGTATCGGGGTGTGTATTGGTTTCCCAGAGTCACGTGAACGATGACAAATGAAGCCTCACTTTCTGTCCAATCACGTGCGCGTTTCGCTTTGCGTCTCAGAAGGTTCAAACTCCAGATCGAGTTGTTGGCTCAGTCAGTCTGGTTGATGTATTTGTGAGGAAAGTCCTGTACTTTAAAAGTTAATCAATAAATTACATTTAGATAACCAAAATGTATTTGTCACTGTTTATTTATTTGTTTATTTATTTGTTTATTTATTTATTTATTTATTTATTTATTTATTTATTTATTTATTTATTTATTTATTTATTTATTTATTTATTTATTTATTTGTCTCTTTTTTGGGGGTAAAACATTTGCTGTTTTTAGGTAATTTGGGGATATGGTGTTGGTGTTTGTATTTAGAGTAATGAAAAAAAAAAGAGTAATGGCTTTTCCCTATCTGGGAATATTTTGAGTTTATAGCTTCCAATGTGTGTATGCTTTACACAATAAATAAATAAATAGGGAACTACTGTCTAAGAGAAGAAATAGACTCAGCCCCAACACTGTAAAACAGCTTTTATGTCTTAATAAAAATTTTTTAAAACTTTATCACTTTTCTGTCATTCACTGTACACAAACATTATCATTGCTAAGTGTCATAAGCACATTTAATGATCATATCACACAATGGCCTTATTCACTATGTGTGTGGAGAGTATGCCTACTTTAGATCTTCTTGAATCACATATAGCTCATATATATTTTATTGTCACATTTAAATTGGTAAATTAATTTATTTAATGGACAAATAAGACACAAAAATGTAAGGCTTTTATGTGTACACATTGAAACGGTGTAGTGTGTTGTGATTGCTTTATCGGACAGAGCTTCGATCTTCCACAGGTTTCTGCCCGCTTTATTTTAAATAAGCACCAGATGGCGCTGTTCTTGACACTCGCGACGCCTCAACTCTTTTCCCGAAACAGTCTGGGTAACGCCTCACTGCTTCATGAGGCTTCATTTCCCCATCCCTACAGCATCGAATGAAAAAGCGGGTCTTTATTTTAACCCAAAAAGAATAACTTTACAAACTCAGAATTTCCATATAACAAAACAAAAAACTAAAAGAAAAGAAAAACCAAAGTCAAACCATTCAGATGAGAAAGAAACAAACTTAAAACAACAACCTCAAATGAACAAAGAAACTGCTCATAAAGGAAAGGATGGGCCCATTACAAATTAAGAGGAAAAGCAATAAACCTTACATTTAACATCAAATGAATCAAAATTGAACTCAAAGAAAGAAATATACTAAATCAAGATTAAGGAAAGCAAAATTCAATCAAATACCATACATATACAACTACATAAATCAATACATAAAGAAATCAACTTTTCTTTCTCGCCCCCGGGCAACCTCGGCAAATGGTAGATCCGGGCGGAACCAAAACGGCTTAAATTCGGTTTCAACCAGACCTCTAATTTCTGTTGCACCAGGATGCTGCTGGAGCGGACCATGTTTGGAAATCGCCACATCACGGGTAAACTTCAACTCAAAATAGAAATAAATGAAAATAACAAATACAACGTAACTAATTTGTGTGCACTACAGTAACAATGTATCTCAATGTGTAGTAAAATGTAAACGAATGCAAACTTAAAGGGTTACTTCAGCAATTAGCATATGGCTTTGTATCAGTACACTGTAAAAAAATTTGGTTGGTTTTTGTTGGTTTAACTTAAAAAAGTAAGTAACCTGGCTGCCTTAAAATTTTGAGTGTATTGAAATTTTAAATTTGAGTTGATACAATGAAGGAAATTTGTTTAATAAATAGAAACTCAAAATATTTTTGTATCTGAACCACATAAAAAATTTGCACTGTTTGGCATGTTTCAGTGCATCATCAGAGATGAAACACACAATTACCCAATATGCTTACAAAATCTTTTAATAATATTTTGACAAAGGTTGTCGAATCTCAAAAAAATTGTCATTGCATTAACTCAATTTTAATTTCAATGAACTCAAAATTAAGGCAACCAGGTAACTTTTTTTCTAAATAATTTTTTACAGTGTAGAAACCCTGGATTATATTCAAATGATCGTGCTCCCCCCTCTTATATCCCCCTGAGACGAGAGATTTATGCATTTTATTTCTGGAAAAATTCCTCTCGTGACGCAAATTGACGATATTTGCGTCATCTTTGGAATGTTTGCCCAGAGGCTAAAGACTACAGCAAGCAGAGGGATTCATTTCCACATGTTTTCAACTCGCACATGGTGAATGGGAGATCACACTTACAGCACAGCTCCGCTATACAGGCATTAATTTAAACGGATGCTGAGCAATGTAAGTGTTTTCTGAACTCAGTCACAGTAATCCAGTAGGTGGCTTTGGGAATGGCCTCACAGGGCAGCGAAGCATTCTGGGAATTGTAGTCTTTCATCCCCACGAGACAAAAATACATTTTCTGTCTTTTCTCAGTCTAGAAAGCACCAAATTAAAAAATAATTTCACATTTTACTACATTAATGACCCAGTTTAAATACAGATTAATCTTCCCTGCGCTGAAGTACCCTTTTAATAAAAAAAAATTAATTAATAATTTTTTGGTTTGTGTGATTATTTTTATACTGAAATAAATGATTGCAAAAGATTAATCTTAAATTAATAAATATGCTTTGTATTGTGTGTGTTTCTGAGGTTGTGTGTGTGTAAGTGTTACCCCTCTTTTGTGACCACCACTCGGGCCCTCACAGGCACCATCAATGATGAAAGGTATATCCAAGTTCTAGAACAACATGCGCTCCCATCCAGACGTAATCTATCTCAGTGAATACCTTGCATTTTCCAACATGACAATGCCAGACCACATACTGCATCAATTACAACATCATGGCTGCATAGAAGGATCCGGGTACTGAAATGGTCAGCCTGCAGTCCAGATCTTTAAACATTTGATAGTTAATCTATGTTGTATGTTGCATTTTCACATGTTGTTTCAAACATGAATGACTTTCTTTCAAAATTTACTTATTTCAAAAGATATAGTTTCTGTTTCCTCTGGGCCACATTGGCTTACACCGTTTAAATAAAAAAACTTTTGAAATAATGACCAATTGTAATTTATGAGTGAGCTTGAACATATTTTTATATACTGCCCCTTAACAACTTTGAGCTCATGGCAGATCATCCAGGGTTTATAATGGTTATTGTAAAAAAAAAAAAAACTCTATAGAGAACATGAATGGGATTTTTACTTCTGAGCCAGACTGTTGTGTTCTATTGACATGTTATATCAATAGTTTAAACCTGGAAGTTTTTAAACACGGCCGCTGAAATGATGCTCGAAAGTTAAAAAGACATGTCTTACTCAGTTGAGACTACAGAAATAGCTTGAAATGTGAAGGAAATATTGATTTGGATTGTTAACTGCAGAAAGACTGACGATGGCTCATCAAAACCTTGCTGGAACTCGTCATTGAGACCGAAAGGTAATCAATGTCTCCTTGTGGCAAATAAGCCTTGATTGTTTGTTCTTTTGGTCCCTTTCCTCCATTGACAAAATTCTGGTTCCCAAATACTATAGTGATCCAGGCAATTACCCAAAGTGTAGTTCATCGTTATGCCTGTCATATCTGCTCTGCTCGATAAGATCATTGTGGGCTCATGGAAGAAAACTCTAGTACTTTGAACAGCTGAATTTTTGTTGGCCTTTTTTTGTGTGCTGTTGTTGTAGATGTGTGCTGCTGTCTTCATTAAGCAGGACAGTAAACATCCATTGAATCCCTATGTCAAACTTACATTTGACAATATTGGGTGTTATATAATATTTGTTTTCCATCATACAGTGGAAAGCGCTTTGCTTTCAGAATCCTTAATAGTTTCATTAGTGGTTCTGAGGAAGAAATATATAGGAAAAAGAAATGCAGTTACATTGCCAAATGATGAGAACTTTGATAATAAAGAAAAAACGTCTTCCAAAATATGTGTCTGCACAGTTTTTTTTAATGATTTTTCAAATTCTTTTTTAGGCAGCGTAAATGCAGTCTGATAATTGGCCTTAAAATAATGAGGTAACACACACACACACACACACACACACACACACACACGCACACACACGCACACACACACACACACACATGTATATATTTGTTGTAAATACTCTACAAAACCATAATGTTCTACATCTTTACTTATGTTGAAAAAGTTGTATTGTACAGTATGTGTTTGATTCACTAAAATAACCGGCTCAAATGAATCACTCGGTCAGGAATCAGACTCTTTGCAGGAATGGCCCTGTATTCATGTGCTGTGTTGCTGCGTTATTGAATAGCATCACAAGGAACTCTGTTAGAGTATTTTAGTCTGGTATCACCAGTGGACGAATATATGTGAGCTGAACAGTTTTTGAATACGTTACTCAAGTCTTGGAAACAAAATGACTTTTGCATTAGACAGATGTGAAATAATTGATACTCCAGTTGCCATCAGTAGTTTTGATTGACCACGAGTAGCCGGTGACTCGAACATCAGCTTCACGCTTCAAGCAATTACAATCAAAGACATCATTAGGACCTGATTTGGCTCGGTATGAAATCAGAAACCGAACACAGAATGGCATGTAATTCACCTTTAGCTGACCTTTAACTCATTACTTTTTCATTCATGGACATAATTTTACTTAATCATTTAGAACTGCTTGATCTGCTTTATTATCGTGCAATCTCTAAGAAGTTTAAAATACGGCTTCTTAACAATAGTCCCCTTTTAGTGTCTATCAAAATGGTTAGCAACTGTTGCTTTTTTGCATGACTGTGCATCACATATAAGGAACAGGTTTCACACTAGTAATCACAAATCAAAATGGAAGTGCTGAGTAATGTGACGTTGATGTATTTCCCCCGAGGTGTAATTACCCTTGATCCTTCTTTGTTTTCAGGCTGTGTCTGTAATTGAAAGCAATTCAAGCAGTCAGCAATCATTACTATACTGCGACATCAGCCAGTGTCGGATGATTGCTTATTTCTTTACCTCTTCTTGGTGGGTGTAAAAGGGACTCATCTATGTTATGGCTCAATGCTGCCCGGATAATATCTGGTTTTCCCCTAGATTCAGTGGAGAACTGTAATAAAAACACTTGCTTCCCCAGTCTAATGTGTGTTAGAAGTCATCTGCTTCAGAGATAAAATGTGCGGTTTATTGTGTATTTTGATGTGCTGAATTCAAATATGACAATTAAAAATAATGACTGGCTACTGTTTATTATATATTGTATATTGTTTATTGTGTAGATAGTCACCTGTCCTGTTTACAACACTTTAAATCAGCAAAAGGGTTATATAAATCAAATGTATTATGAAACGGGGGGGGGGGGGGGATGTATAGCTTAGTCCTATTCAATCTCAACTCTGCGCTTCTTGGATCGTTTCTTGTATTCATTAAATGGAGCATCTCTTGTCATTTGTCCAGCAATAGTTGGCAAGCCTTGATAGGGTCCATTGGGGGGTTGTGGGTGCAGGCTATATTTTATCAAACGGGAAGTGAAATGAAAAATGAGATGTCAGCCAACCACAAACATCAGAAAATGCCTCTTATCAGTGCTGTGGGATTTTCACAACAAAATGTAAGACAACAGATGATATGTTGAAGGACCGATTGAAATCATAAACTGGTTTTCAGCTATAGGGCCAGGAACAAATATATATGCACTTGACAAATAGCTAAGTGGTCAATCAAGATCAACAATTACCCAGAAGCACAAGCATTCAAAGCCCCCTAAGATATCACACAGGACCACCAGCATTTATCCCTCATTAAAAACTGTCCCAGGGTTATTACTGAGATAAATTGATCATGTTTGCAAACATTGGGGCAATTCTACACCAAGTGTATTGACAAATTGTTTAATTAAATGACAAGATTAAAGTTATAGTACAATTAATTGTGCTCTACCATCTTCCTGTTTAATAGGCTAGCAGTGTTTCATTGTGTTTCTGCAGTAATGCTGCTGCCAGACTGGAGGAGGAAAGGGACAATATGTATTTTCTGGTGACTGTATAAACTACCCATTGTCATTATTTTCTCCTGAATTTAGGTTTTTACTAGTGCTCATAGGGTTAATGATTGTTGATTGATTTGACTAAATGTGTACTAGTTTCTGGTAACTGCAGTATGACTCATGTAAATATTGTAAATGCTTGGTAAAAAGCCAGTTTACTATATATATTTATATGTTTTTTTTTATTTTTTATAATATTTTCTATTCTCAAAATAAATAAATATGTATATACAGAGCATCTGGAAAATTTTCACATTGCTTCACCTTTTCCCCAGATTTTATGTTACAGCCTTTTTTCAAAATGGATTTAACCAATTATTTTCCTCAAAATTCTACAAACAGTACCCCATAATGACAATGTGGAAAAAAAGATTCTTTGAAATCTTTGCAAAGTATTAAAAAAAAAGAAAAAAAAAACATTTACATAAGTACATAAGTATTTACAGCCTTTGCTTAATACTTTGTTGAAGCATCTTTGGCACCAGTTACAGCTTTCTTTTTTTTTTTTTTTGAGTAATTTGAGTAAGAATATTCTTTTGAATAGACTCAAAAATTATGTTGGCATTGCAGTTGGAACTGCATTGGCATGGTTTAAATCGTAGTTATCTGACCGTTGTCCGTTTGTTGCAGTAAATTAAGTGATGTCACACCGATCACAAGTTCAGTAGGGAGTACCACAAGGCTCAGTGTTAGGACTGTTACTTTTCACACTGTATATGCTACCACTGGGAGATATCATTGGGAAGCATGGCGTTAGTTCCCTTTCAGTCGGTCACGTTCGACGTACGTCAGAACTGAACCGACGAATGGGATCTTACTTTAGAGACCAATCCTACTTCGAGCATCTAACAACGAGCCACTGAAATTTGGCATGCGATCACGCATTCCACGCTCCGCCCCGCAGCGCGGGTATAAAACAGGAAGTGGAATGGTAGATCAGCGCTTTCTACTTCGGAGATGAACAGTTGCATTTGCTGTTTCTACGAAGAGCTTTCTGACTACGAGTCAATTCCTGTGATCGAGAGTCTGCCAGTGCGGGTGATACGGCGCGTCAGTGAGAGACCGTCTGATCAGTGATAAAGAGCTTTGTTGGTTCGCTGAGCGTTTCCCTGAGAAAGAGTTGGTTCACTGGGCGTATACACATACACACATACACAAACATCACTGAGAGCTCACACAGGCTTGCAGAACGAACTGTGTGGAGCCGCGGTCATCTCTCTGAGTGCTTCAGCACACTAAAAGAGCAGCTTTCCATTCACAAAAGAGCAACACGGTTTGACCCTGCGTCTTTTTCAAGATGTCATTCAAACCGTGTGTTTCTGGGTGCGGTCGATTACTGTCTCCGCTCGACGGGCACGTTCGTTGTCTCTCGTGTCTGGGCGCACAGCACGCTGAGGCTGCGTTCGTGGATGAGTCATGTTCCCATTGCGGGAATATGTCCATCGCAGTGTTGCGGTCCCGTCTCCAGTACCTCAGAAGAGGTGGAGCGCCATCGTGCATCCCCCGATCTAGCGGTCCTCCAGCTGCAAAGCAGAGGGCTGCTACTTTGGCTGATGACCTTGGTGGGGACCTGAGGGTGACGGTCAGGGCGAACCCGGCTAAGGTCTACGAGGGGATCCCCCCAGTTGAGCGGTCGGTTGCGATGCACCTGTGTCCTGAGACCGCTGCGGAATGGAGGCACGCCCCGCGTCTCCCCTCCCGGGCGTGTAAGTTCTCATCCGGCTTGATGGGCAAGGCTTACTCAGCCTGCGGAGAAGCTGCATCAGCTTTGCATGCCATGGCGCTCCTGCAGGTCCACCAGGCCAAAGCGCTCATGGAACTGCATGAGGGTAGTTCCGACCAGGCAGTTATGCAGGAACTGCGTACGGCAACGGACCTCGCCCTCCGGGCGACGAAAGTCACTGCACGCTCCCTGGGTCGGGCGATGTCCACTCTGGTGGTCCAGGAACGCCACCTGTGGCTGAACCTGACAGACATGCGGGACACGGACAAGGTTCGGTTTTTGAACGCCCCTGTCTGTCAGGCCGGCCTCTTCGGCGACGCCATCAAGGACTTTGCCCAGCAGTTCTCGGTGGCCAAGAAGCAGACGGAGGCCATCAAGAACATCCTGCCCCGGCGGCCCGCTGCTGCCTCCACCCAGCCGCCCGGGGCAGCCCCCCAGTCTGCTCGTCGCCGAGGGCGTCCCCCGGCGTCCGCCTCCGCCCCTGCCAAGCCCAAGCAGCAGCCTCCACCCGTGAAGCAGGGTGCCGGACGCAAGAGGGCCGCCCAACCCGTCCAGGGTCCGCGAAGCTGGCCGGCAAGCGCAAGGGGAAGCGGCCCTGAGACGGGCAGCCCAGGGAGAAGAGGAGCTGCTCTGAGGGAGATGTCCCCCCCCCCCCCCCCCCCCGTGGTTTCTCCCAAGGTATATTTTTCTCCATCATGCTCTGATGGAGTTTTGGTTCCATGCCACTGTCGCCTTTGGCTTGGCTTGCTCAGTTGCCTCACTGTAGGGATGGTATTGGCCAGGTGATGAGTGGTGCCTGGTTTACTCCAGACATATGCCACTTGCCATTCATGCCTTTTACTGAGAAGTGGCTTCCATCTGGTCACTCTACCATACAGACCTGATTGGTGGAGTGCTGCAGAGATGGCTGTTCTTCTGGAAGGTTCTCCTTTCTCCAAAGAGGAAGGCTGGAGCTCTGTTAGACTGACCTGCGGGTTCTAGTTCAGCTCCTTGACTAAGCCAAGAGTCCAAACTCTAAGAAGAGTTCTAGTAGTTCCAAACTTCTTCCATTCACTGCATAAAAAAAAACAATAAAAAAACTTTTCTTACTTAGTATTTTTGTCATGTTTCTAGTCCAAACATCAAACAATTCTTAAAACAAGAAGTATTTACTAGACAAGCAAAAGTAAAGTATCTTGTTTGGGGGGAAAATAACTAAAAATTAAGAGAGTTTTTGCTTAAAATAAGCAATATAATCTGCCAGTGAGGTAAACGAAATAATCTTAAACCAACATTATTTTACTTACCCCACTGGCAGATTATTTAACTTATTTTAAGCAAAAACTCCCTTAATTTTGAGTTATTTTTTACCAAAACAAGATCTTTTTTACTTGTCTAGTAAATGTTTCTTAATGTAAGAATTTGTAGACTAGATTTTAGACTTTAGACTAGAAACAAGACAAAAATACTAAGTAAGAAATATATTTTTTACAGTGTTTATAGATGATGGAGGCCACTGTACTCACTGGGACCTTCAATGATGCAGACATTTTTTAGTACCCTTCTCCAGAGCTGTGCCTTGATACAATCCTCGGAGGTAGGTAATCTCGGAGGTAGGTACACACGCACGCGCAGTAAATGTCTTGCAGCTGGCGTATGGCATTTTCACGCCGACATTTTTGATTACTTCAGACTGCCCAGAAATGTTGGTGAACACATCTGAGGTATCATTTTCCGACATTAATCGTTGCAGCATGGCTTTCATTTCTGACTCAGTTCTGAATATGATTTTCACGGCTACAAAGCCATGCAGGCCTAGCCGTCACCTTCTCTTATATTATTGGTGATTGGCATTGGCATACCAACATGGTGCATTACGGGTGTGGAGCACATCATAAAGAGACAGGGCAAATAGAATTGAGTTCAAAATGAAAACATATAGTTAAGCTATATAAACATCATATTTGTGTATATAGTGGGTAACATAGTGTTATTACGATTCCCGGTCCAGGCCTACTCCCGCTGAAATGTTTTCCTCTCCCGTCCCAATCATGTGATTTATAGTGATTTTGCTTCCCATCCCAGAGGACTCCCGTGGTATTCCTGTGACCCGCGGGATTCCCGGAAAAATGTCAGCCTCTACTCCAGAACCCGATAATCTCATAAAGGTGATCTACAGGACTCTCTGTTTACATCCAAATTTAATTTACACAGAAATCATGTCTAGCATCAGTTCTGGAAGGTCACATTAGTCAAGCTTGCATCAGCTGACAGTCATCTGATCACATCTACTTATAGGAATATGACGCCTATCACAGCATATACAGGTATAAGCTCCTTCAGTAATACCAGCCTCCTCCAGTACTTTTATTCTCCTCCTCCATCCCCCGCTTCTCCTCTCGTCCAGTCAGGATTTAATATTCTGATTGCCCTTGAATCAGCCTAAAATTCCAGATTTTTTTTGTACATTTAATATCAACATTAATGGTATCTGCAATACATTGTTGGTTCTGTTCTGTTTACCCTAAGGGTACATTTCTGCTTTCCTTTTTCTTGCACTTTTGTGGGAACCAATCACAGATTGGCTTATGCAACTGGCGCACTATTGGCGGGTTTAACACGATTATGGATGGAGAAGCGATCGGTCGCTGCCCTTTGATCATGCCTCTTGTGTTCTGTTTGTCTGAAGGACAATCCAATTGCATACAGAGTCATTTGAATTATGCTTGTTGATCATGCCTCTTGTGTAGTAGAAGATATGCCTGCTATTGTGCGTTTAACCTGAAGCATGGCCAACAAATATCTGTTTTAAAGCAATAGGTAATTCACTCATTGATTTGATTAATAAAAGCCGTCTTTGGAATTCTGGTGAAAACCTGGTTATAGTGTATTATTTTCAACATGTTTATTGCTAGCACAGTTAATAAGCAATGAAAAATATCCATATTTAAGAAGTTATAAAGTAAAATATCTAGCTTCCTTAGCGTAAGCGCTTTGAAATGCGAGAGGTGTTACACTTTCTTCGTAAGTTGAATATGGAAGGCCGTCTGGCAGAAATTAGATATGTTTCTTTATACTTTTTTAAATATGGATATTTTTCTTACAAAAACGCATCAATTCAGAATGCCTTTATTATCGCCTGGAGCTGAGTAGGTTACTTTTATAATGGATAGATGTACTTTTTTGGGCTTCAAATTGTGGACTCCCATTTACTGCAATTATAAAACTTGGATTAGCCAGGAAAAAAGAATAATTCTGCTGTATTATTTTATGGTGCTTTAGTCTTTTAGTGGTTCAACAAACACAAGGACATCAAACTATTTAATCAAAAAAGTTTGAGTTTGTTGTTTGTTCCCTAGGATTTGCAAAAGACATTGCACAATAGGATAAAGTCCTAATTACATAATGGAAATTAATATTTGATGTTGGACAAGAAATTATTAAAACATATAATTAGTCATCATGATTGGGCAACAATAAACAATATTACCTGAATCATCTGGCAAGATAATTGCCACCAAAATGGAGGGCCTTGCAAAGCTCATCTCCTCCTGTGCCAGTCTCCTCCCTTCAAAAACCACCGTGGCCTTTTTGAATTCAGTGAGCTGCTGTTGAAAGTTAATGTCCCTCTCATTAGCATATTTAAGACATTTTCTCGTGTCTTTTAGGACATCTAGTTTCTCCCTCTCCATCTGCACTAGTACTGACTACAACAACAGACATTCTCAAAGCGCTGAGGTGTTGTGGTCTGACAACTGAAGATGGAGGCTCGAGGCATGGTTAGGTTGTTGGGAGGACTGGGAGATGGTAGGCTCCTATATAGGAAGTGAATCCGATTGGTCCTGTGAGCATGATGTACCGGGTTCAGGTTCAGGCTCTACTCCTCCATTGAGGTCAATACCACCACAAATCCCATCTGAGGCCAAGTATTGACAGTGCCTATGCTTCTTCCAGTGGGAGTCATTTTATTAATTGTTGACCTCTATGGTACTCTTGAGGCTTGTAAAGTTCTGCCACGTCTTCCTGACCTCCTCCCCTGATTTAAATGCCCCTGCTTGCAGTTAGTTTTATAGCAATATCCTCACTTTTGTTTTCTTTTTTTTGCTTCAGTTTATTGGTATGACTGCCATTAAACCTGCTGAAAACGTTTGTAATATAACTCATAGAAAACGCTCTTAAGTGCAAAGATCCATCCTTATCTGAAAACACAGCCATATATATATATATATATATATATATATATATATATATATATATATATATATATATATATATATATATATATATATATATATATATATATATAATTTTTTTTTTTTTTTTTTTTTTTTTTTTCATATATGGGGTAATTTTGGTAATTTTTGGGTGAACTATCTCTTTATCTTCTTTTTAGAGCTGGGGAATATCTTCAGTATTTAGATCTAGCTATATTGTATTTATTTAGGGCTTGCTCTAAGTTTTTGCTTTTTGTATTTCCCCGGCATTGAAATAAGGCAAAATGAAGTGTCAGGAAATCCAATTCCTGGCAATTTAAAAGTCTTTAATTGTCAATTGACTAATACATTATTTAATTGAAGCAGGTCAAAGTAAATTTTACCCCCATAGTTTTCACCTAACAGAGTTCCAGAACAGCTAAAAGTTGCATTTCTTTCATTGAAGGAGGAACATGAGGCATATCTAGAGACCATATTTATTTTTACTTGGGTCAGTAAACAACCACCTAGCAACACCCTTGCAATCATCCAGAACATCCTAAAAACTACACAGCACAGAAACATACACTGAAAAATGTTATCAAGTTGTCAAGTTTGTTACTCTTTATATTAATATAATAATAGCTTCAATCCTACGCATCCAGCTTCGGTATTTTCAAGCTATTATGTTTTATAAGGAGAATATTATGCAGTATGCTTTTTTTAATTCCCTGTTTCTGAGCTTGAATGATTTCATCTTGATAAAAGGTGACCTTTTGGAGTAGGGCAATAGTATTTTCCTGTTGAGAAACCTGTCATGCGATTGCACTTCTGTGGCAGTCAAGCAGACAGCAATGGCCTGAATCAGGCTTTCAACGCAGGTCGTAGCATGCACATATTTTATTAAACTATAGAAAAAATGGTCCAAAGAGTTTGAGCTATGCAGCAGCCAATGTCAGGTTTCATATCACTGTGTGCACTGCGCAGGGAAAAAAACATCAATGTTATCAACCATCTCCATTTACTCCAAAGATCTCTCTTTATAAAATATTGAAGGCAGTCAAACAGTCAGAAGGACACAGCGTTTCTGGTGTTGATATAAAAGAGAGTTTTAGTGTGCAGGTTAGCATTGCTGGAGGACGTATGGCATGAAATCAGCCCCATGGTGTGAAATTCACCATTCATTAGTCCATTAATATTCTAGACATTAAAAAAGAGCTTGCTCACACTCCAGGTGTTTTTCCACCAATGATAAATGGACATTTGAAATGTTTAACTTTTTTCTCTCCATTGTACTGGAGGACTGCTGAGCTATTTTGCTAAAGGACTTTGTGAAGTTTGACCTTTTTGTTGTGAAATCTCAAAAAAGGAAAGTCATGAATCTCTTGAGAGCTTTTGTGGGGCAGGTTAGTATTTTCTATTAGAATATAGCCACTGGCAAAATTGATGAGCGAGTACACCACATTAATTGACCACAGACTAATTAATAATGCATACTTACTAAACAATGATTCGACCAAGTTTGGCAAACTTAGTTTAATTATTGTGTGAGGTACAAATACACTAAAAAATATTCCGGCTATTTGCTCAATTTATTTAATTATAATAAGCTGAAACAATACAAATCTTTAGTATTTTTTTTTTTTTTTTTTTTTTTACTTTATTGCTATTTTACTCAATTTTAGTACGTTAAATGAAATCAAATGTGTAAAATGTTAAGTTAACCTAAACCATTTGTGTTGGGACCACTGGTGTAGTCTACATGATACGCAGGTATACGCCGTATACCCACTAGGAAAAGCCAAGGATTTCTGTATACCCACTTAAAAAGCGTGAAGCATGAAGATATCCTTTTGTGTCAGAACTTTCCTTCATAAATTCATGGGCGTATAAAATGTGTTTTACTTTCAATAAAATGTATTTTCGTCCCCCGCACTTTTACTGGGTCTAACTGATCCTAGTCGAACCACTCCGAGCGGGATTCGAATTGGCGTTACGGGGCAGGCAAATTTACAGGGTGTGTAAAAACAGTTTTCTCAAACCTCGGTTGATAGCGTGCTTCTTGAGATCACGGGCAAGTGTATTCACATAGACACCAATGTGAATACATCAAGATTTAAATTCAGAGACAAAAAATTATCTATGTATGTCATCTGTCATTTTATTTGTATCTAAATATGAGGTGAGCGCTCTCACAGAAAGTCCAAACGCAGATTCGTAGAAACTTACTGACACGCTGGAGCTGCAGCTGAAGGAAAACAATCATTATGAGGGATGAAACGTGACGACGACAATCAGAGGATTGCAACAATATATGGTTTGTGTATTTTTCCAGCCATCTCAATGTAGCCTATTTATTGACAATACGATATATATCATATGAATAATGCAGCTTTTTTATGTTTAGTATCTGCTGCTCACTAAGGCTGCATTTATTTAATCAAAAATAACTTTAAAACAGTAATAATGTGAAATATCATTACAAATTAAAACAGATTTTTTTCTATGTGAATATATGTAATTTATTCCTGTGATCAAAGCTGAATTTATCATCATTACTCCAGTCTTCACATGATCCTTCACTAATCATTCTCATGTTGAGATTTCATAATCAAGAAACATTTATGATTATTATCTGTGTTGAAAACAAGGATCATGTGACAGTGAAGACTGGAGTAATGATGATAAATTCAGCTTTGATCACAGGAATAAATTACACTTTACCATATATTCACATAGAGAACAGCTGATTTACATCAGAATAAATGTTTATTGTTCATTCTTAAATGTACATTGAAAATTGACAGCTGATAAAACCTGTGCTCCAGGTACCATAACACAAAAGATGATATTTTGAAAAATGTTGGTATTCAGACAGTTGGCAGCACCCATTGACTCTCACAGTATAGAAAAAATTTAGACTATGAAAGTCAATGGATGCTGCCAACTGTCTGATTACCAACGTATCATCAAAATATCATGTTCAACAAAATATATTAAACAGAAGAAAGAAACAGTTTTGGAACAAATTGAGGTTGAGGAAATAACACAATTTTCATTTTTGGGTGAACTATACCTTTAAAAGCTACATTTTGCCTGTAATGTTATATGAATATGGTACCTGGACAGGTTTTATTAGCTGACTGTCTTTTGTTGCTTATATTAAATTGGAATGTTGATAACACATAAGCAGTCTTTAATAATGCTCTTAATTACATGTAGATGCATACTTTATGCATTAGTGAATGTGGTGGTACCTATGGGGTGTCGCTCTGGGATGGGTGCGTATAAGGCTGGGAGAAAGAAAAAAAAAATCACACTACAAAAAACTAGACTACACCACTGGTTGGGACTGCATGAATAATTTATGTTGCACTGACTGGACTAGCAGTCTATTTCTAGTTGTCAGCATTCTTTGCATAGGGAAGGATCCGGAGAGTAAATGTTGAAATTAAGGGCTATTTAATGTTTTTTTTTTTTACTAAAGGGAAAGACCTGTTTTTATGTTATAGTTGACATTTTAAAGTTGTGTTAGTTGTGTCGATTTTTGAGGTTACCATTATCGTGAAGTGTAGACCTTCTGGTTAGTCTATGCTGTTCTCAATAAGCTGTAACTGTACTATTGCCAGCAATTAGAAATGTTATCCTTGATCATTAATTCCATGCCACAAAAGTTACACTTAGCATGTGAACAAGTGTTGTGTTGAGTTTTTATAGAAATTAAGCAAATCAATTTGTTTCACACAGTTCCCACAGTCTACATATGTTCATCAGTTCTACCTCTTTTTATCCTACTTTATCTAGTAGGACTGATTTTTTTTAGTAGTCTTGACTAAATGAATTTAAGTTCATAAAACAAGATAGCAACAAATAATTTCAAACCAATTAGATTCTGTTGGAAAAACTTAACTGAAATTTGTGGAAAAGTTTTCCTTCCTTCCTTCCTTCCTTCCTTCCTTCCTTCCTTCCTTCCTTCCTTCCTTCCTTCCTTCCTTCCTTCCTTCCTTCCTTCCTTCCTTCCTTCCTTCCTTCCTTCCTTCCTTCCTTCCTTCCTTCCTTCCTTCCTTCCTTCCTTCCTCCCTCCCTCCCTCCCTCCCTCCCTCCCTTCCTTCCTTCCTGACAAAAAACTTACCTATGAATTACAAATATATATATATATATATATATATAATTTTAAAATATTATCCAACATGGCTGCTTAAGAAATAATTATGTATTTGTCTCAGCAAATGGTAAGATGATTAGGGAAATTGAATTTGCATTTTCTTTAGAAGAATGAGAGTGACGAAGAACAATGTAGTAGACTGGAGAGAAATATGAAATTACATGGCTGCTCAGTTTGATTTACCTTCACTTCTCACTCACCGTAAAACCTATTATGCTCTATAGCTGTTTTTCAAATATCATTTAAAGTCAATGTGTCTAAATAGTCAGTGCCCACTGTACCCCTCTGCTGGTGCCAGGGTTTATAATTGCAGAAGGAATAAAGGGGCTCAGGGATTGTTAGATTCTGCGGTTAGCAAAGTATATAGGACCGGGGCCAATTACTTGCTTCCCTACAGTTTCACTTAGAGCATTTGAAAGTGAACACTGTTCACTGCCTCCCTGCAAACTCCAAGAAATTGTCCCCCTTTTTTCTTCTTATGCTTTCAAATGGTCCCATTAAAAAATCAGTAGCATTTGTATGACATGAACAGTAAGGCTCTTTATTCAGAAATACCCCGTGATGTTGAAGTAATCTTTTTTTTCTTTTTTTCACGACTGAAGAATAATGCATGCCTTGTTGAATATGTACCATCGTCTTAACGTGATGCCTACTTCTGGTTATCTTGTCCTTAGCTAATCATCTACTGTTAAGTGGAGAAATTACTCCCTTTCCATTTACCCTCAAGTACCTCTGGTAGTTACACCAGACAGCAACTGCATTCTTTTAATGCATCTAGTTGGATGTAGTCTTCTTCTGTTGTAGGTTTCAGTACACCTTACATATCAAACGGTTCTTTTTCAAGATTCAAACATGTATTGTTCTTATTTGTACTATTCTTGAGATGTTCTCTATATCAGGTAATTTACCCAAAGGCTTTATCCCATGTGTCCCACTCTCTGCAGGTGGACTGCAGCCCCGTCTGACCCACATGTTAACGCTGGCTGTCTAGCTTAAGTCATCTTGAGTGTGCACATAGTAAAATGACAAATCTCGCGACAGGTTTATGAACTAAACAAGACTGAAATAACAGAAGTAGCCTGAAATGACTGAAAATAGGATGACATTTGTTTGACTTTAGGTCTGTTTTAGTTCCTAGTGAGCTGTTGTTACAAACAGGCTGACACAGAGAACAGATGGTAAGTTCAGAGTCTTTATTGGGTCTTTATTAAGTGCAATGGCAGATGAATGACAGATTAATGTTGCAGATAACTGGATTGATACCTTACTCTTTGTGGACCTTATTTCAGATGATAAAGTTGCTCACCAATAGTAGAATCCCTGAACACCTCCTTGAAATGGTCGGTGAAACTGAAGAGAGACTGGGTGATCGGATTGCCCTGGGTCCAGAGAGTTTCTGCCTAACTCAATGCCTTGCCAGACAAATGAGAGATGATAAAAGCTACCTTAGCGTGATCGTTGGGGAACAAGTACGTTTGCATCTCCAGGACCAGCAAGCATTGGAGGTGAACCAGAGAAGGGCGTAGGTTTGGCCATGGGACTAGTGTACACTGGTGGCGAAGGAGCGGTGTTGATACCGGAAGTGCTCGCTGGTGAAGGTGCAGGCTGGTGGGGAGAGCTTGTCGAAGGGCATTGAAGAGCTCCTGGAAGGGATTCAGGGTGCTAATCTGTTGCTCGCGGTGTGGTCCGGTCTTTTGTTACAAACAGGCTGACATGGAGAACAGAGTTCACAGAGTTTTTTTTATTGAGTCACCAGAGAGGAGCGGGACAGGTAAGTGCAAAGGAGAATGAATGGCGGATGAATGTAGCAGATAACTGGACTGATACAATACTCTTTGTCTTGTAGATGACACTGGGAAACATGGCTGGAGGGAACAGAGGAGACAATGGAGACACAGAGAACACAGGAGCCTAAGAGGACGAAGATAATGCAGGTAGGTACTGTGAGGGTGTGCACTGTGATTGGGAGAGGGCGGAGCCTGCCGTGCATGTGACAGCTGTATGCCGATTAGACCTCATAGATGATTTGCAGAGATAGCAACCCCAGAATGCATTTCAACATATTCGGTTTTCCAGGTTCTAAATATTGTCATGACCAATAACAATTTCAAGCCAGCAAAAAACAGTATAAATGACCCATCCATTATAAACAGCGTAACACTTTCTTTGTAAGTTGAATACAGAAGGCAGTCTGCAAGAAGCTAGATATTTTACTTTTATAAAGATTTCAAATGGATTTGATTAGCTTCAGAAGGCCTTTATTAACACCCAGAGTGTGGAGTACATTTATGAAGGATGGATGCACTTTTTTTGAGTTTCAAACTCATGATTGTTTCCCTGCCATTATAAAGCTTGGAAACAACATGATATTTATTAGCATAACTCTGACTGTGTTCATCAGAAAGAAGAATGTCCTATACACCTAGGATGGCTTGAGGGTAATCATTTTCACTTTAAAGTGACCTAATCCCTTAAGGATTAGAGGGTTAGTTTAAGGATTACATTTTACAAAAATGTACTCACCCCAAACTTTTGAATGATATCAAGTATAGTTCCTTTAGCCACATGCTAACATCAGAGTGTATTGGATATTGGATAACTAGGCACAGAAACTATGATTTAAAACATTTTCAGATACATTTTTAAAAAATCACATAAATGTACTATTTTTTTTAAAAACATTCTAGGACTGAATATAAAATACATTTTAAATGTTTTTTTTTTTTGACATCATCTGTGAAAGAAAACAAAATCTCTCATGTGGCATATTTGAGTGACCGTCCACATTACTGCTGATAAGGAGCGTCTCAAATCTGTTGCTTTTGATGTTCAGTATTGGTTAGTACGCTTTTTATTGACAGTTCACAGCAATTTGAAGCACATCCAGTTTCCCTCCTGTGCCAGAATCCTATCACAAACACTTTCCCCATGTCTGGAATGATTAGTGAACATCCACCGTTTTGTGCAGCCCAGTAGAAATCATGTGGTTTCTGGATGGGATGCGTTAATGCATGATCAGCTCATTTTGCCGCAAAGGACATCGGTGTCTCACTCTGTCTGTCCAAACACATTACACAGATGGATATGCCTGCATGTGTCCACCATCTGACCTCTGGGTAAAGCTACCACCTGCATTCTAAATGCCATCTCCAATGACACATGCAACGCCACACTGATGTGTTGACAGTGCAATATGATTTGTAGAGACCCTTAAGCTCTAAATGAAATTACAAACATTATGAAAATGGAAAGTGTGCAGTGTTACCGCACTGGTCAAGAGACACTGGTAGCTTGTTTTAGTGAATGGTAGTCTATAATTAAAAGCTCCAAAATGTGAGAAAGTCATTTTTTTGTCGAGTGCATTATGTCGGCATTGTAAATGCCAGACCTGCCCACTCTTTCTAGCCAGAGAGTCAGAACAGCAGGGTAAATATTCACTTTGCGTCAGATTGCATGTTTTCTCCCAGTGGAAGCAGAGTCACTGATAGAGGCGCAGTAAATGTCATTGCATTATTCTCTTCTGATGCACACAAGAGAAATGCTGCAATATAGCCTTGGAATAGAGAGAGAGAGAGCGTGAGAGAGAGAAAGAGGTGGGGTGGTCTTAAACCCATCATCTAATGCTCCACTGGGACCATATAGCCTGATGTATTCATGAAAGAGTAGGATTGTTATCCACCTTTTTTTCTGGGAATGCAAATAACTTTTAAAAAAGCATTTTGGTAAAAGGGGAAACACTGCATGGTTCATTCTTGCTTTGTGTAGTTTTATTTGTTTTCTGATTTTCTCATCCCTTATCTTTTCGCTGTGGTAAAGTTTTATGATTCATATTATGACTGATATGTTTTGAAGCAAATCAATAGTGCCATTTCAATAGTCAAATTTAATAGTGTGTGGCATATTTAATAGCAGAACTCAAACAGGCAGACACTTCTGGATCAGTGTCCACAACAGATTTTATGATATTATTGATCAAAAAATGGATAGTTCTCAAAAAGGCAGATATAAACGGCATCAAGTCTGAACCACATTGTGGCTTATTCCGGCTACAATGCATATATAACAAGATATTAATCCTAAATTGTTGAAAACCTTTTTCAATAATACATACTTTATTGACAAAAGTATTGGAATACCCCTGTCACATGCCTGTCCTGTCTTGTGTGCACTTGTGGGTTTTGTTATGTTGAGCATGTGCTCGTGTCCCTGTCAGTTCCCTCCCCCTTGTTATCTGATTATTGGTTAATTTGCCCCACCTGTTCTCCCTCATTATCTGCCTTGTTTGTTCCCTTTATAATCTCCTTGTGTTTGTCAGTCTGTGTTGGATCCTTGTGTATGTTATGTCTGCGTCTTCTGGTTCCCCGTGATTTCTCTGTTGGTATGTTTTTGAGTTATGTTACAGTTCTGATTATGTGTTTTTCCCCCCTCGTGGGTTTTTGTGTTGAGTTTATGTTTTATTTTATAATAAATTATAATTTTCTCACTGCACTTGAGTCCTCGCACCAATTTCCTGTTTCCTCGTGTCCGTGACGTAACAGAAGGATCCAACCACTTGAGGACTCAGCAGGACTTGTTTTTTTTTGTTGTTTTCGTTTTTGTTTTTGTTTTTTCTCCCGGTATCCTCCTATGGAGTGGGAGAAGAACCTGCGGGTAATGCGTTACCTGAACTCCCGGTACATCCGTCAACAGGGGACGGATGTGCAACAGTTCGCAGGCAGGTTCCTCAGGGAGGTGGACCATTTTAGACTCAATGAGGCAGAGTGGAAGGAAGCTTTTAATCTCTGCCTCGACATGCCCCTCTCTCCGGAGGTAATGGATAGTATGGGGAGTCTGGGATTCTGGGAATTCATCAACCGCCTGGGCCCCAGTCCTTCCATGGTCCCAGTGCCGGCGGATCATATGCTGGTGGTCCCAGTACCGGCGGATCGTGTTCCGGTGGTCCCGATTCCGGCGGATCGTATTCCGGTGGTCCCAGTACCGGCGGATCGTGTTCCAGTGGTCCTGAAACGGCGGAGGAGAAGGAAGTCTCCCTCCGTGCCTTTTCCGGTGGTCCAAGTTTCAGTGGTCCCTGTGCCGGTGGTCCCTGTGCCGGTGGTCCCAGTGCCGGCGGATCGTGTTCCGGTGGTCCCAATGCTGGCGGATATTATTCCGGTGGTCCCAGTGCCGGCGGATCATGTTCCAGTGGTCCCAGTGCCGGCGGATCGTATTCCGGTGGTCCCAGTGCCGGCGGATCGTGTTCCGGTGGTCCCTGTGCTGGTGGATCGTGCTCCGGTGGTCCCTGTGCCGGTGGATCGTGTTCCGGTGGTCCCTGTGCCGGTGGATCATGTTCCGGTGGTCCCTGTGCCGGTGGATCGTGTTCCGGTGGTCCCTGTGCCGGTGGATCGTGTTCCGGTGGTCCCTGTGCCGGTGGACTCCGTTCCGGTGGTCCCGAGTCCGGAAACGGCCTGGAGGGCTGTGATGGGATGCTTTGTGGTGGCAGTCCTGCATGCGTGGAAGGAGCACAGGGCTTTATCCGAAGCCCCGGAGGCAGTTCCGGTGGTCCCAGTTCCGGTGGATCGTGTGCCGGTGGTCTCAGTTCCGGCGGATCGTGTTCCGGTGGTCCCTGTGCCGGTGGATCGTGTTCCGGTGGTCCCAGTTCTGGCAGATCATGTTCCGGTGGTCCCAATGCCAGCAGATCGTATTCCGGTGGTCCCAGTGCCGGTGGATACTGCTGGACTGGAGAAGTTTCCCCAACGCCCTGCCTGCGCCGCTGAGGCGCCCTGCTCTCCCTGCGCCGCTGAGGCGCCCTGCTCTCCCTGCGCCGCTGAGGCGCCCTGCTCTCCCTGCGCCGCTGAGGCGCCCTGCTCTCCCTGCGCCGCTGAGGCGCCCTGCTCTCCCTGCGCCGCTGAGGCGCCCTGCTCTCCCTGCGCCGCTGAGGCGCCCTGCTCTCCCTGCGCCGCTGAGGCGCCCTGCTCTCCCTGCGCCGCTGAGGCGCCCTGCTCTCCCTGCGCCGCTGAGGCGCCCTGCTCTCCCTGCGCCGCTGAGGCGCCCTGCTCTCCCTGCGCCGCTGAGGCGCCCTGCTCTCCCTGCGCCGCTGAGGCGCCCTGCTCTCCCTGCTCTCCCTGCGCCGCTGAGGCGTCCTGCTCTCCGTGCGCCGCTGAGGCGTCCTGCTCTCCGTGCGCCGCTGAGGCGTCCTGCTCTCCGTGCGCCGCTGAGGCGTCCTGCTCTCCGTGCGCCGCTGAGGCGTCCTGCTCTCCGTGCGCCGCTGAGGCGTCCTGCTCTCCGTGCGCCGCTGAGGCGTCCTGCTCTCCGTGCGCCGCTGAGGCGTCCTGCTCTCCGTGCGCCGCTGAGGCGCCCTGCTCTCACCGCGCCTCCCTGGCGCCCCCTGCACTCACCGCGCCTCTCTGGTGCCCTGCTCTCACCGCGCCTCCCTGGCGCCCTGCGCTACCCGCACTGCCCTGGCTGCCTGAACTCTATGGGCCGCCCCGGCCGCTTGAACTTGGTGGGCCTCCCGAACTCGGTGGGCCGCCCTGGCCATTCGAACTTTGTGGGCCACCATGGCCTCCTGAACTTTTTGTTTTCCTCGTTCCTCCCTTGTTTACCCCTCCCTTGTCTGTACCTTCTTTGTCTGTCCCTCCCGTGCCCCCCTGGTCTGTCCCTCCCGTGCCCCCCTGGTCTGTCCCTCCCGTGCCCCCCTGGTCTGTCCCTCCCGTCCCTCCCTGGTCTGTCCCTCCCGTCCCTCCCTGGTCTGTCCCTCCCGTCCCTCCCTGGTCTGTCCCTCCCGTCCCTCCCTGGTCTGTCCCTCCCGTCCCGCCCGGGTCTGTCCCTCCCGTCCCTAGTGGAGCGTCTGGTAGCCGCTCCTTAAGGAGGGGGTAATGTCACATGCCTGTCCTGTCTTGTGTGCACTTGTGGGTTTTGTTATGTTGAGCATGTGCTCGTGTCCCTGTCAGTTCCCTCCCCCTTGTTATCTGATTATTGGTTAATTTGCCCCACCTGTTCTCCCTCATTATCTGCCTTGTTTGTTCCCTTTATAATCTCCTTGTGTTTGTCAGTCTGTGTTGGATCCTTGTGTATGTTATGTCTGCGTCTTCTGGTTCCCCGTGATTTCTCTGTTGGTATGTTTTTGAGTTATGTTACAGTTCTGATTATGTGTTTTTCCCCCCTCGTGGGTTTTTGTGTTGAGTTTATGTTTTATTTTATAATAAATTATAATTTTCTCACTGCACTTGAGTCCTCGCACCAATTTCCTGTTTCCTCGTGTCCGTGACGTAACAACCCCTCGAAATCATTGTTGTTCCAATCACTTCCATGGCCACAGGTGTATCAAATCAAGAACCTAGGCATGCAGACTGCTTTCACAAACATTTGAGAAAGAATGGGTCGCTCTCAGGAGGTCAGTGAATTCAAGCGTGGTACTGTGATAGGTTGCCACCTGTGCAATAAGTCCATTTGTGAATTTCCTTATTATTAAATATTCCACTGTTAACTGATACTAGTATTATAACAAAGGGGACACAATTGGGAACATAAAATCACAGAGCGGGGTTAGCACAGTGCGCAGAAGTTGGCAACTTTCTGCAGAGTCAATAGCTACAGACCTCCAAACTTCATGTGGCCTTCAGTTTATTTCAAGAACCGTGTCTAGAGAGCCTTATGCAATGGGTTTCCATTGCTTGGCAGCTGCTTCCAATCCTTACATCACCAAGTGCAATGCAAAGTGGGGGATGCAGTTGTGTAAAGAACACCACTACTGGACTCTAGAGACATCTGGAGTGACAAAACACACTTTTCACTCTGGCAATCCGATGGACGAGTCTGGGTTTGGTGGCTTCCAGGAGAATGGTACTTGCCTGACTAAAGTTTGGTGGAGGGTGGGTTATGGTGTACGGTTGTTTTTTCCAGGGTCAGGCTTGTTTCCCGTGTTCCAGTGAAAGGAACTCTTAATGCTTTAGCATACTAAGAAATTTTGGTAAATTTCATGCTCCCAACTTTGTGGAAAGGGGGATGGCCCCTTCCTGTTCCAACATGACTGGGCACCAGTGCACAAATCAAGGTCCATAAAGACAAGGATGAGCGAGTTTGGTGTGGAGGAACTTGACTGGCCTACACATGCTCCATTTCCACCAATACAGTTTGAGTGCTGGTTCGAAGCCAGAGTCTAGTTTCAAATTGGTTCTTTGTCTTTGAACACCCAAATCACCAGCTCTGAACCAGGGGAAATTCTAGCATCAAAACATTGCTGGTCTAGAAGTAAGAACTGCTTGCATCAGGTGCTGGGGGCAGGGATGGGTTACTGTGACCAATAGGATGAACACAAACTTTTGAATGCCATTTTTTAAATAGTAGCTAATCAAGCTAAAAGCTGCTTGATTGTAATCTCCTGTCTATACAAATATACCCTATGCATTGGATTCACTGTTTTGTTGCCAATGTAGGTTTGCAAAGCCATGAGCATCAATAGTAATACAATGTTCACCATTGTTGATGGAAGGCTTGTTTGAGATACATTCAGTGCTGTGCAGACCAATCGCTGTATGACATCAAAGTAACTAACAGCGAGATCATATGACTCTGGAATCGTTGGAATCGCTCTTACAGTACTTTGATGTCATGCACAGATCAGCCTGTGCAGTGACGATGAATCTCAAACAAGCCTGGCTTGTTTATGTTTCCCGTTGCCTCTCATTGTTGAGAAAGATAATACGTATACAGTGATGTAAGACCTGTGGTTACTGTAGTATTTTTGCAGTAAAATATCCCAAAATCACTAGGCCAGTGTTATATATTTTCAAAGATTATCCTTTGCTTACTGTACAACATCAAATTTGTGCTCTTCCGAAACGATCACAGAACACGACTGAGCTCATGTTTTAAAGCAAAGCACTCACTGGAATGAATAATTCACTAAAAACATACCGTGAGGCTCAATTATCTCTGATATGTCTGATCAACCTGGCCTCCTTTACATTAGTGCAAAAGAATTCCTTATTCAATCTTTTTTTCCTCATCTTAAGAAATATCTGCATACACACGAAACCACTGAAATCAACTCAAAACAATGTAGTATACATGCTTGGCCAGTTTGTGGCACTGTAATTCTCTCACAGAAATGCACTAAAAATGGAGAAGAAGAGTAAAGCAATGGTTAGAAGTGAGGCAAAATCCAACAATACATTTGCATTGATTGTTGTGTTTTATTAACCCTAATAATAACCCTTATTAAAAAAAGAAAGAAAAAAAAGACACTTGCATCTGAGTCAGTAACAGTTTCAGAAACTATGACAAATATATATATATATATATATATATATATATATATATATATATATATATATATATATATATATATATATATATTGTCATAGTTTAATTATGACAATTTTAAATTGTCATAGTTTCTGAAATTGTTACTGACTCAGATGCAAATGTTTTTTTTTTTTTTTTTTCATAGTAAAGAGTGAAGAAGGCTGAAAGCTTCAGTAGAGGATAATATATTTCTAATCTTCCATAGAAGTATAACCAGAGTATCAGAGTGTGATATTAGTAGGTTTATAGGGATAGGATGGTCTGAAAGTCAGCATGTCAAAAGTCAATGGACCAGGAAATATTTGAGCTCTAAACGTCTTCTTGGTAACCTTACACTCATCTTAGGTAAGCCAGTGACGCAAATCAGCTTTTGGGAATTAGAAGGAAGGTGGTTTGAGGTTGAACCCTGCTAAGAAGGAGACTCACTTGAGGGATTTCTAATAAAGCTTGTGTTTTGTTTCACAAGATGTATGGTTGCTAACCAACATGCATACCATTTGCTCCATATATGAGGGCAGGAGATTGAAAGAGAACCAGAACAGAGGCAGTTAATCTTCAGGTACTGTTTGTCAGCATGGCTCTAAATAGATTCTTGCAGCTTGTTGAAAGCTGTGATTTTCACGTTTCCAGACTCTACATCTCCATCTTGCACTCAAGACAAAGAAAACCACACGGCTCTTGACTTTCAACAATTTCATGTTTGGATTTCTTAATTATTCAAAAATACAGTTGGTGTGGTCTATAATAATATAAGGCGAACGTAATGAAAACATTAATTTACTCAAAATAAAAATAAAAATAAGCCTGTTTTCATTGTCATTGATGTGACAGATTATTGTCATTTACATTACATTGATATGACATTTAAGCTAATTTAAATTAATAATGCATATGGACATTTCAGTTTCAGATATTTTGAAATCCCCCCCCCCCCCCCCCAAAAAAAAAGACAAAAAAAAAGGTTACTGTATTGTATGTTCTTGATAGGGCTTCTGTTTGTCATACATTAATATTTGAGTGCCCTCGTCTCTGTGGACACATGCAAAATTTCATGTTGCATGTTGCACCTACAGTATGTTTCAATGTTTGGACAGAAAGCTGTAAAACCAGATTCCTGATGCAATCCAGGAGTAATGTAGAGTTCATCGAAGTTCTAGCACAAACAGTGTTATTGGAAGACAGAATGAAAACTTTTTAATCTTATTTTGACGTGACCTTCTTAGAGGGTCATTTTGTTAAATTACGGAATCGGATTATTCTGAAATGCTGCCTGTCGAAGGTCCTCACACAGCATTTTACCTCAGAAAACCCCTTAAGCGTCACCTCACATCCCATCACAGAGCATCTTTCTGATTTTGAAGGAACGTTTCTTCTTTCCGCTTTGTGTGACCATTTTTGTCACAGTAAAAAAAAGCCGCCCACAGGCTTTTGCAGAAGCTGTCAATAAAGTCAGTCATTTGTCTGTGACTAGGAAGCTTTGTATGGATTACGTCAGTCAGGAGCTAACAAACAGCCAGCTTTGTGATGTTTCTTTACTCCGACTGCTCTGAGCTCTGATGTTTGTCTCAAAAAACCTTTCATCTATCACGTCCCCGTTCGACTGTTCTCTTCTTTACCAGAGATAGTCAAAGACAGCCTGTCTCACATGTTGATTTATTGCCACCCACCGTGCTTTTTTTAATCATAACTTTCCTCTGTGACTCTAAACACAAACTGGTGCTTCATCATGCAGTCTAAAGATTTCTTTACGGGTAAAACGCGGGGCGTTTGGATCACTTATTCAAGGAAATTAGATTTAGAGGATCTGAGCTGTGGTCTAGCGTTTTTATAGGTTTAGACTTGTGTGAGAACAGAAGTGCAGGAATCCAACTGGCATTGCAATACAATTCTTAATCTTTTTTTCGTTGGCTTTTATGATTTGGACAACTCAGAAACATATAGTAATCTGATCGATACAGTTTCAATAAATATTTGCACAATTTTTAATATATTTTTTTTCATGATAATATAAATTGGTAACACAATTTTTAGTGTCCTTGTTACACATTACAATTACATGCAACTAACCCTAAACCAAACCTAATCCTAACCCTTTTGAAAGTACATGAAGTGTGTTTTTTATTACTCAGTACTTAAGTGTGTAATTACCCTTTAACAAGGACTGTAACTTTAAAATAAAGTGAAAGCTTAAAATTCTACTAGGTTGTCTAAATAAATTCAAACCAATCATTTTAAATGCTACATGGGAATTTAGACGTCACAACTTTACACTGTATACTGTATAAAAAAATTATATATATTTTTGGAGATTTGCTAAAGTTTTCTTATTAAAGTATTTGTGTTTTTCAGTGTTGGGAGTAACACTACAAAGTAACACTACTGTAATTACACTACTTTTAGCAGTAATGCTCATGTAACACAATATATGTGTTAAGTATTTTTTTTTTAAGTAACGCAATTACAGTTACTGAAATTTAAATGAGTTTGTTTCTCACATTACTGTCTTTTGTGAAAAATTAACGCTTGCAGACAAGAAGCTCAAATCTTGGCCCTAGCCCGGCCTTTGTTTTATTTTTTTTATTTTTTTTTTATATATGCTCCTTATTTACATTTATGCATTTAGCAGACACTTTTATCCAAAGCTACCTACAACTGAGGAGTACAGGAAGCGATCTGTCATGAATTTAGAGTATGTTTTTTTTATGATAAGATTAAGTGCTTATGGAAGAGATGAGTTTTTACATGTCTTTTGAATGAAGCGAGTGATTCTGTAGTGCGTATGGAGGACGGGCAATCGTTCCACCAACCAGGAACAGTGAATGAAAAAGTTCTGGAGAGGGATTTCATGCATTTCTGTGATGGTACCACTGGCCACGCTGTACAGGGCTAGGAGGAGAGAGAACATTCAAATAATAAAAAGAAAATGTATCTCAATTTATCTAATTTCAGTTATATTTCTATTTTCGGTTATGTAGTTTTAATTTATTTATTTTTAATTTTTAGATTTATATTGTGTTAACTCAGCTGTATGTGGAAACCTTTTTTGGGTAGAAGTTCATATTGCATTTTTGTTGCAAATAAAACTCCCATAGTCCATAACTACTGTAGTTGTAGCTAATTTTAATATATAAATTCAGTTAAATCATCGAACATTTGTATGACCTGCCAGTGACTTGCTTGACCCAAGCTATGACTTGACTTGACTTGCTTGACATAAAGCAGTGACTTGACTTGACTTAACTCAATTGTCACAACAAATGACTTGAACTTGCTTGAGACTTAAAGGTTAAGACTTGAGACTCGATTGTGTTGTGACTTGCACATGTGTGAGTTACTCCCACCTTTTGGTGTTGACTCGCGAGTAGGAGCGAGTCGCAGTATGCGGGTGCTGAGCTTGTGGTGGATCCAAAAGCCAGAGTCAGAGCTTTGAATTTGATGCGGGCAGCGAGTGGTAGCCAATGTAGAGAGATCAAGAGGGGTGTGACATGAGCCCTTTTAGGCTCATTGAAGACAAGACGTGTTGCAGCGTTGATTGCACATGATGGAAGTCCAGCCAGAAGCACATTGCAACAGTCAAGTCTAGAAATTACCAGGGCTTGGACAAGAAGCTATGTTGCATGCTCCGTAAGGAACAGTCTGATTTTCCCAACATGTCCTCCATCCAATACGCCTATATAGGTCGTTTGTCACTTCCTTGAAATACGACCCATATAAGCGTATACTAAAGTTGTGCCCCTATTGACAATATTTTAATTAATTAAATACGATGCACAGGGGCGTTTTCTAAAGTTATCCTATTCCTATTCCTAAATCCTATTCCTATTGACAGCAGGACACTTTCATTTTAAAGCATTTTTCCCATTAATCTGCTTAATATTTCAGGTTTTGCATAGCTCAGTTGGTAAAGCATTGCACTACACAACAACAACATGTGATCATCCAATTGTGAGTTCAATCCCAGGGAAAACGTGCATGTGCTCATAAATTTTGACCTATAGAGTCGTATTTTTTTGGAGGGCAGGTTGGATTTTCTGATGTTGTGTGACGCAAACCTACATGACCGAGCTGTCTTTGAAATGTGGTCTTTGAAGGACAGCTGGTCATCAGAGATTACTCCAAGATTTCTGACCGACCCTGAAGGGGTAATCAAAGATAATCAAAAGAACCTAGCTGGATGGTGAAATCGTGTTGTAGGGTCGGATTAACAAGGAAGACGAGCAGCTCAGTCTTTGCTAAATTGAGCTGCAGGTGATGTTTTTTTCATCCATGCAGAGATGTCTGCCAGGCAGCTTGAGATTCGTACATGTACTGTGGGATCAACTGGTTGAAATGAGAGGTAGAGCTGAGTGTCATCAGCATAACAATGATATGAGAGGCCACATGCCTGAATGATGGGTCCCAATGATGTAGTGTAAATGGAGAAGAGGAGAGGTCCAAGCACAGCCCCGAGGAACCCCCGTGGTCAGTTGATGTGCTTTAGATACCTCTCCTCTCCAGGCAACCTTGAAAGACCTACCTGTGAGATAGAACTCAAACCAGTGGAGTGGAATCCCTGTGATTCCCAGTGATGAGAGGGTGGACAGAAGAATCTGATGATTCACAGTGTCAAAGGCAGCAGACAGATCAAAGAGGATGAGGACTGATGATTTAGATGCAGCTTTTGCTATCCGCAGGGCTTCAATAACTGATAAAAATGCAGTCTCATTTGAGTGGCCCTTTTTGAAACCTGACTGGTTTATGTCCAGTTGATTAAATTTTGAGAGGAAAGATGAGACCTGGTTGAAAACAACTCCAGGGGCAAGATCATCTGCAGATAGAGAGGTGGTGGAAGGTGGTGGAGGGAGACATAGGAGAGAGTTGAAAGTTCTGAAAAGTGTGCGTGTGTCTGAGGTGCTGTTGATTGTGTTATGGACATATGAGGATTTAGCTTCATAGACATCAGTTGAGAAGAAAGAGAGCAGAGATTGATACTTACCCAGGTCAGATGGGTCATTTGAGTTTCACCATTTTGGTGAGAAGTTTGGTCCGGTGTTCACAAAGAACATCAGATAACCAATGGGTTAGAGGGAATAGAGCATCCTGGCCTAGTAGAGGGCATATACTATCTAGAAGTTTAAGTAAAACATAAAGTGTCTGTTGCAGTGTTGACATCCCTACAGGAGAATTGTGCAGGTGATGGAAGAGAGGATGACACAGTGGAGGAGAGATTAGAGGGAGAGAGAGAATGCAAGTTTCGTCTGAAAATGACTGGTAGAGTAAGTGAAGGTGCATGAGTAGTAAGCTGTAGATTAAATGTGATGAAGTAATCTGAGAAGTGTAAGGGTTTGACCAAAATGTTGTCTGTATTGCAGTTGCGTATCTAGATGAGGTCAAGTTGGTTGCCAGATTTGTGGGTGTGTGAAGTGATACAGAGTTTGTGATCGAATGAGGTTAGAAGGGAGTGAAAATCCATAGCATACATTTTGTCCAGGTGGATGTTGAAATCTCCAAGGATTACAAGTGGGCTGTCATCCTCTAGGAATGAGGATAGCAGCACATCCAGTTCCTCAAAAAAGGTGCCCAATTGACCTGGAGTGCGGTAAGTGATGGATTTTAGCAGGAGCTGTAACTGTAAAAGCATGGTATTCAAATGAGTTGTTATTTCATAGAGAGGTGTGGGTAGAGTATTTCCAATTGGTTGTGATGAGTAAACCTACGCCTCCACCTCTGGCAGTGTGGAGAGGGGTGTGAGAGAAAGAGAAGTTGTTAGAGACAGCGGCAGGGGTTGCTGAGTCGTCTGGACGGATCCAGGTCTCAGTCAAGGCCAAGATATTCAGAGTGGATTGAGTGGCAAAGGCTGGAATTAAGTCAGCTTTGTTTACAGCTGACTGACAATTCCATAGACCCAGAGAAAAGGAGGGAGGAGTATTAGTAGAGGAAAGAATAGCATGCAGATTAGCAGTGTTGCGCTGCCGTCTGAGGACAGGAAAATAAATGCTTAAGTGCGTTCCCGGTGTTCGTTCTCGGTGGAGTCGATCGTAGGTAGAGTTGAAAGATGTTTTTTTACCCAAGTCGGTCTTCACACAAGGCAGCTGAACACGAGGCAGTTGAATGCTCCCGCTAACGCTTCCGTGCCAGTGTTGACACTGACCGGTGCGTTTCTCCTAATGACCAACTAAAGGGCGTACATAGTCCGATTTTTGCTGTCGTACGAACTCGCAGACGATTTTTTCTCTCAGGAGAAATAGCATGGACATCGTGGATGCTCGTATGGTCATTGCTCGCACCGTGTGAGAGGAAATGCGAAACGAGCTGAGCACGTCAAGAGCACCTCCCGACCTTACGATCATTTTTAAGCATGTTTTAAAAGTTCGGGGAGTCGGCCAATTTTCACCAGCGTATGCTGTCCCCTATTGCCAAATCATGCACAACCACGTCACACAGGCTTGATATATGAGTATTATTAGGCTATAGCTCAGTGGCTGCAACCATACAGTGTAGTACACACACACAATCTCTCTCTCGCTCGCGCAACGTGCCACCTCTCTCCCATCTGGTTGTTTCGGTTGAAAGGAATGGCTACTGTTCTCAGCTTTTGAACAAATCATTTGGCACACATTTTTTCTTTATTTTTTGTATCTGAAGCTATCCGGTCTCTGTGTTTAATGCGCAAGCTCGTGTGATTGCGGCCGGCTCGCGGTGCAAACAGTCCTGTAGTGCGATGATCAAATTAACTGACTCTTAGCGTCTGCAATATTTCACGACCTCCCGAGTCTCCGAATTCGCACAGTGTACGACCGCCTTAACTGACTTGGCTTTAAATGTACAGTCCGCCCTTATAATTATCCAAAAGGTTAATCAAGCCAACGGCTCAAATCGAAACCAAACTATGACTCACTACCTGTGCTAAAAGCCAGCAATAACAATTGAGTGCAGTGCAAAATGCGGGCACGCTTGCAATTTGCTCACACAGCAAAATTATGAGTAGAAAAATAAGTGCAAAATTGATTACACATTGTTATTTGTTATTACACATACACAAAATTATTACACATTGTTGCAGCCATTCAAATATTTTAGATTGAGAGTTGCTAGACGAAACTTGCGGCAAATTAGATTTGCTGCCGCTAGGGTGCGTCTAGATTTCTAGGCTAATATTGAAGATTAATCCTCATAAATATGAAGATTTAAATACATCAAAGCTGATGAAAATGTTACTTCTAAATATTGATATTTAACTCTGCAGATCACTCTGATAGATAACCAGAATTGTAAGTCAGAATGTAAACTGGGCAACAATTATATTAGCCTGTATTTACCCAAGTTAATTACAATGCCTCAGCCCATACTGTTTTCTATAGACATTAAGATAATAAATTGTTATACAAATAGGCTACTTTTACTTTTAATACTTAAAGTACATTTGCAATCAGGTACTTTTTACTTTTACTTAAGTATGGTTGTCATTGTAATACTTCTACTTTTACTAAAGTAAAAATGTCTCTTTATATATGTTTTACTTAAGTCCTGAGATTCAGTACTTTCTCCACCACTGGCTACACCTCTCCACAAAATGAATATAAATCCGATCTTCAATTCCCGCGCTATATGCACATTTACCAGAGTTCACATCAACGAAATAAAGCAAAAGATTTGAGCTGCATCTTATCATCAATTACTTTCAAGATCAAAGACCGCAATATGAGAAAGAACAACCCAAGCACCGGTAAGCTCATTTAGTCGCATTAGCTTTAATGAAGATGATTGTGTTTTTGAGCATCTAAGACTTAATTTTTTAGTTTTCAGTCATTTGCGTGTTGGCTTTACTCATTTGCAGCGTATTGCAGTAGCACGTCATATCTGACTACAACATATCACTTTAACACGCTCACACATGTTTATTTCTTAACAGTTTGCCAGGAGTAAAATTTACATATGTGGTTTAAACAACCAGATACTTCTGGTATTTTCACAATCGGATAGATATCTGGTCAGAGAAAATGATTAAAGTGACTTGGTATAAAAAGGCCATATCTCCTGCTCTGTTAAAGACATTAAATAGGTCTAAAAAATTATGTTTATTGTGTTTGACTGTTAAGTAGAATACTGCTCATATTTACATTTAAAAGCAGACATAAAAGTAACTTAAAAGTTACATTCAAAAAAAATACTTTTGATATACAGTAAATAGTAAAGTAATTCAATTACTTTTAAAGTAACTAGAAGAAGTAACTAGTAACTGTAACTAATGACTAATTTTTAGTAACTTGCCCAATACTGGTGTTTTTAATGTAAGGGTTAATGGGAAGGGTAATCAAAATGTAAAAATGGAGAACATGAGCATTTCCAAATTAAATATACAAAGAATAAGAACCATTTTACAATATTGGCTTGCAATTAATGTTAAGGATCACTTTTTTCTTGCATTCTTAGCAGAGTATTAATACATCTTTACGAATAAATAGCAATGTTGGAGTTCTGCATTGCCTTGGTTTCATGCGCTTGTGATCTCAGGAAGTTTGAGGTGATAAACTGCAGATAAGTAACAGTAATGTGAGTTTTGGTAAATGTGCTGTTTTACACATTTTAGGTGAGGTGTTTTCTCACTTAAAATGTAATCATATCGATATGCATTTATGAAAATATGTCATAGCTCATTAAGTGTGTTAAAACAATGGCTAGATGTTTTAGGTGTGTAATTTTCTTTAACCAAACACATGATGAAGTGACTCACTCACAAGCTCCTTTTCACTCTCTTTTCTATACCCCAATTTAAATTATTTTTCATGAACTGTTAGCACACCGGGATGGTTATTTTTAACTACTCAATTACCACCTAAATATTAAAAGTGCTTGTTGATAGTTGAACTATGCATGCTTTGAGTTGATTGGAAAAGCTTAGTGCCATGCTCATTGTATCAATTATAGGTCTATTAATGGGACATTATGCATGTCACCAGGTGTAATGATGTGACAAGCTCATTATGTGTTATTTCATAAATTGCTTAATGTGCTATCAAACTCATTGTCATTTCTGGCTTAAATTCATGAACACTAAATGGAGATGAGCACCCACACTCACCTGGCCCACAATTCTAAAAGGAGATTTGATTGGGTGAGAAGCTATATATTTTAACTAAATGCACTTTTTTTATTGTAGGGTTGATATTTAGCAATATTTATATTTATATTTATTTACATTTACATACTTTATTTTTTTATTTTTATTTTTTTTTATACTTTGTCTGGAAATCAAAAATGACCTTGCCATTATTTTTTTTAAATATATTTTGTACAGTGGGGTTTAAAGTCAGAGTCCACATTGAACATCTGAAAATGTATTTTATATTCAATTTTTATTTTTTAAAATAATATTTTAAATAAAAAAATACATTTGAAAATAAAAAAATAAATAAAAAAACAAATCAAAACCATAAAATAAATAAATGTATATTATATTATTAAAATATATAAAACATTTTCATTCCTTTATGCTCAATTGTTATATAGAAAATATAATTTTGTAATTAAACCTTTCTATTAAATAAAATTAATAAAACTCTAAAATAAAAAGCATTTTTACTAGTGAGCTCAGACTGTTTGACCATTTTACATTTTAAATTAATAACTAATTTTATATTCAGCATTTAAAAAAGTACATTTGGAAATATACAGTATATAAAAACTAAGCATATTATAAGCGTATAAGTGTATTATATTATATTATATTATATTATATTAATTATATTATATTATATTATATTATATTATATTATATTATATTTTTATTAATGTAATACATTTTATTTTTTATTTTATATACAATTGTTATAATGATAAAATCATTTGTAATCATTTCTCTTAAATTTGAAAACTACTAAATAAAAATCATTTTTACTAGTGGGCTCATACCATTGGATGCAACTTTACATCTGATAGAAATAACTAGTTATAATATTACATTTCACATGACAATTATGTGAAATGCAGTATTCTAGTTGTTTTATATTGAATTTGCACATGCATGCATGAGAACATATCATTTAGATGACATAATCAAACACTTGTCCTGTTGACTACTTTTAGTTTAGTGATAGAGGAAAGGTCGTGTCTCCACAAGGTAGATTTTCATCATAGCTTACAGTTGTTCATATGCATATGCTGTCCGCTGTCTGATTTCATACCAAAATACACCATCAAAGGTATATTCTCTCATCTGTTTGCCTCCATCATCTTGGCTCAGCACATAGGAAAGCTAGCCAAGAAAGAAATGAGCAGGAAAGTAGACAAATGATCTTTGTACTGACTTCTTTTAGATGAGCCTGGAAACAAACCAAAGTCTAATAATATATTTGCCATATTTGTCATTTGTTTTATGGAGAGACTGTTAGATTTAATCCTAATGCATTCTACCATACAGATATGGCAGCTGCTGTAGTTTTAAATGGATTCTTTCATGCATTTTTAGCATTTAGTTTTTAGCGCCATACTGTATAATGTTAGTGAAAAATGATTTAGTCATACTACAGTTTCTTGTTTTCCACATTTCTGAACACCGAATGGGCATCATTGACGTGTAAATGTGGGCATTCATCTGTTGTGTTCATCTCTGTTCAATACTTATCTGGCTGGATGGCACCAGAAAGTTGTGGAAATGGGAACAATATTTTGACTTTTTAAAGTTACTGTATGATTTTCTAGTACATATTCTGTTTGATTTCTCAATAGAACATTAATTCTCAAAAATACAAGAATCAAAGGTTAGCAACATACAAAGCTTTGACTGCAGAGGTTCTCTTTGAATTTATATTCATAGCATAACTCATGTAGAGCTTCAATATACTACTCAAAACAGAACATATAAACTGAAGAGCCCAGGCTCTTTTATCTTTCAATGTTGACTCTAGGTGAACTACAGATTGATAGAAACATGGCATATTTACAGCGCAAATAAAATAAAACGTGTAAAGTTACGAATTATGAACTATAGGCGATTTAAACTGTTTGACATTTATGTGTCTTTGGTAAACTCAAGTGCTGTAAAAGAGACTGGAATGTCAGATGCAGCTCACAGGAGTGTGTGTTTCCGCCACTGTGCTTTAAGATGCTCTGCAGGCTATTGTAGCGTTGCCAGCTCCTCAGAGGAGCTTCTCTTGTACGTCTTCTGCATGCTTGTTAGGCTGGACAGCCAGAATACTGCAGCTTTCCTGTTGTCCAGCTCTGTAGAAGGGATCTCTCAAGATTCCTGGCACGCTTTTCTATGTTTGCATGCTCTGTTGTGCTCTGATGTGCCCAATTTGCCTTCTAGCACTAAGGGATGACACGACCGAGCTCTGGGGCCTGGATAGAGAGTTAGCCTTAGTATTCAGAGACCATCTCAGTTGATCTGAGAAGAAGTAATCATGGTAACTTGTTTATTATGATCCGATATGTTTGTCTGGTTTTAAAATGAGCTATTTGATTGTTTTAAATCATCCCCGTTGCATTTTAAAAGATGGTAAAGTTCATGGCAATAAGGTTGGGCTAAACATAGTGAAACATCTTTCTCCTATTTGCACAGTTGAACACCTTTCAAATACCTACTACTCTTCATATTTGTTACGTACTGCTCTTGAGGCTTGAAGGGTTGGGATCCAAATGCAGCTTTATTGAAGGGTAATCCAAACTTGTAGTCAACAAACAAGCAAAAAGTCATAACAGGTAATCAGTCCAATCAGGCAAACAAGACAGAAGAGGCAGGCAAATGGGTAATCCACGGAACGGTAATCCAAAACCAAGAGACAAGAAACAAGGGGAAAATAGAAATGCAGTTGTGACACTAAACAAGACTTTGCAATGAATGGCAGAGTAAACATGGTATATATAGGCAGAGGTAATGAGGTAATGAGACACAGGTGTAAACAGTGAGTGCTAATGAGTCCAGGCAAAGGATTATGGGTAATGTAGACTATGATAGAATGACAGTCCGGGTTGGAGTGCCCTATGGTGGTGATCAGGAGCACTCTCACTGGTAAATCAGGACATAGCTTCCAGACACTCTTGAAATGCTCTAGGTGGGAGGTGGAGTGGAGGCGGACACGGAGGCAGGATGGAGGGCAAGGCCCATGGAGCGGAAGAGGGCCTTGAGATTCAGGCAGAGCAGGTAGCCAGGGCGGAGCATGGCAGGTAGATGAACAGACTGGCACAGGGCATCAGGGACCATGGTGGAGCAGGCCAGACAAATGACCAGAATAGAAGGGCTGACCACCATGGAAAAGCAGACGACCACCACAGCAGAGTAGCCGGTCTTGGAGACCCCCAAAGTGGAGCAGACAACCACCACAGTAGAGCCCTCTCTAGACTCGGGACACGTGCCGGAGCCCTATCTGGACTCGGCACATGGGCTGAATGATAGTCCAGGTTGGAATGCCCTCTGGTGGTAATCAGGGGCACTCTTACTGATGAATCATGACATAAAAGGATTATAGGTAACAAAGTCTATGAGCTTGAAGACCCCCGCAGCGGAGCAGACGACCACCACAGCAGAGTAGCCGGTCTTGGAGACCCCCACGGTGGGGCAGACGACCACCACAGTAGAGCCCTCTCTAGACTGGGGACACGGGCCGGAGCCCTCTCTGGACTTGGCACATGGGCTGAGTGATAGTCCAGGTTGGAATGCCCTCTGGTGGTAATCAGGGGCACTCTTACTGATGAATCATGACATAAAAGGATTATAGGTAACAAAGTCTATGAGCTTGAAGACCCCCGCAGCGGAGCAGACGACCACCACAGCAGAGAAGCTGGTCTTGAAGACCCCCACAGCGGAGCAGATGACCACCACAGTAGCGTAGACCCTCTTGATCCCTATGGCGGAGTCCTCACTAGACTTGTGACAGGAGGCGGAGTCTTCTCTGGCTCGTGACAGGATGCGGAGTCCTCACTAGAGTTGTGACAGGAGGTGGAGTCCTCTCTGGACTTAGCACACGGGCTGAATGATAGTCGGGGTTGGAGTGTCCTCTCAGGGGCACTCTCACTGGTGAATCGTAACATAAATGGATTATGGGTAATGGTGTCTATGATAGAATGACAATCTTAGTTGGGATGCCCTCTAGTGGTGATTAGGGGAACTTTCACTGGTGAATCATGACAATATGTTTGGCGTTGGAACAATTTTTTGATAATTTTGAAACAAGTGGACACCAAGGCTGCATTTTTTAAAATAAAAATAACAAATACAGTAAAAACAGTAATATTGAGAAATTATATAACAATTTAAAATTGTAATTCATTCCTGTGATGGCAAATCTGAATTTTCAGCATCGTTAGTCCAGTCTTCAGTATCATGATCCTCCAGAAATCATTCTATTGATGCTCAAGATGTTTTTTTTTTTTTTAATTTATATTATCATTGTTAAACATTGTTAACAGTTGTTCAAAAGACCAACATCTATTTTATTATGTTTTGTGACTTAACAGTCTTTACTATCACTTTTGATCAATTAAATGCACCTTTTTGAAGATTTACTAAAAGGCCAAATTGGTGTGCTAGTGCTATTCTAAAAAAAAAAAAAAAAAAAAAATTCACAGTTGGGAGTGAAAAGTTAGTTAAAGAACACAGATGAAGCTGAATCAGTTTACATAAACTGCCAAGAGCTGCACAAATTAGCATCTGGTATGAGACATGCTTTTTTTGGGCAGTATAAATAATGGCACAAACACCAGTAAATTGACGAGCGCAAACCATAGTAAATTACCTTGCATGATTTTGAGGGATTTTCTCTGTTTGCTTTGGCTTTCGTGTGAATCAAACCATGTGAAGGCAAGAGATTGGAACAGTTTTTAAAACAGAAAAGTCCTTCAATAAAACATTTTATCAAAATGCCAAAAGTGGGCATCCTTCAGTGTGGGATTTTTAAGATCCCCTTGGCACAAATGTAATTAATCATTTTGTCAAACAGACAAGCTAATTAGTATTCTCTCTACCTTGTTTCTCAATTTTAACATGCAGTAACCAGATATGGTGTAATCTTAATGGGATTGACATCAAAACCAGCCCAAAGTGTATTAGCCTGGGTCCGATGCTAATCTTCACCTCTGGCACTGCAAAGGGGGCGGTTCAGAGAGAGTTCACCAGCAAAGTAGATAAAGAGTCTCTGTAATTAGATTGGGCACATCCTAATTCCACTAGGGCTGGGAAAAATGTCCAAGCTGGCTCGTTCTGAACGCCTTTGACAGTTATTTGAACTAACCCTGAAGGGAGCATCAAAAAACAGGGGCATTTCAGACACATCTGAGCACTCTGTGGAACACTACACATAAAAATGCATGTATGCGTTTTCAGTGTGATTAAGTATGGAAAATAAATACAATTTATGCTTTTAAAGCACCCCGTCCTGGCCAAGACTTCTACTCCATATTATATTTCATGCAGTTTAGTCAAGTCAAGTCACCTTTAGTTCTGTCATGACAACTCTCTGAGAGTTTAGCATGGTAATGGATATTACAATATTGATATGTTTTGGTCTGTGTTGTGGAATAGATCTGCTACACTGCTGCTGTAATTGCTCCTGCAGAGCAAGTATGGGCCTGCTCCTGTCAATACGAAACACTGCTCGGAACAAGTTATATGTTGTTCATATGACTTTTTGGTGGCTCAGAAGAGCACACGTAGCGATCGGCTTCTCTCTCTGTGCTGTAGGACTGAACGATTCAGGAGATCCTTTATACCGGCTGCTATAAGACTTTACAATGAATGACGTGCACTTTATTACTATTGATAGTAATTCTTAACTAAACTTATGTATTTATTTATTATTTGTCATTATTTATTGCTTGGGCAGAGTGTGTTTTTGTTTTTATTTTTATCTGTTCTTAATTCTTGTACTAACTGTGTCTATTTCTTATGGAATGCTACTCAACACTTGAATTTCCCCTGTTGGGGATGAATAAAGTACCTACCTACCTACCTACCTACCTACCTACCTACCTTAGACATGCAGGATACATGAATTACCCGTTGCAGATCTACAGTATACAGGTGGAGCTGGGGAAGGTGAAGGGTTTCTGAAAGCACACTGCAAATGTAGAGCAGTGAGCTCCCTGGCTAACGATACAGCAGGAACCAATCAGCTGTGCCCTACAGAGAATGATGCTGTTCGCCAGATTCTGTGTTTACTAGTAGCAACTAAGCGCAACTCTACTGTCACTTTGTTAAGCCCCCGCCCACCGACTCTATGTGATTGGCCCGACCAGAGTTTGGATTTTACAGCTCAGAACTGTATTGAGAGATGCTAGACAACCCTCGGGGCAGATTTGATTTTCTGCCGCTAGGGTGAATCTAGATTTCTAGGCTAGCAATAGTTATGAGCATGATGTACTGCGTGATTAAACCTAAAATTAAAGGACCATTTGGAGGCATCCTTCATTTTGCATGCTTCAAGTGTATCCTTCACATCCTCCAATCAACCACAATACTTTGCGCACATTCCACAAAAATATTAATCACACAAAAGATTTCAACATTGATAATAATAAGACAATGTATAAATCCCCTGCACATGACATGCAGGGGAAAAGATAAATAGTAAAATGTGCACTCAACACAAGTTCCCTTGTTTTAAATTGCACACTATAATAATTTGTTCCCTCGATTAACTAAACGGAGTGTCTATTCACAGCAAGTGCAAAAACCGTGCCTTGTTGGCAAGTGCTATCCACAAGTCAAGCCTAAGTCAAGTCCTCCTCTGAGTCAAGTCTTCTTTATTTTCATATTGTTTTATACTATACAGATTGTTTCAAATGAGCTTTACACTAATGACAGGAAAATTATGATCCATTATCCGTTAAAGAGTTCATTTCGGTTGTACAGCAGCAGCAGAAAATGCTCTCATTGTTTAGCTGAAGTCAGTTTAGTGTTGATTCAGTTCCGCTGTAAAGATCATTCATTATTAAATTAGTTTATTTCATCTATAAAGCAGGTCCGGAGAAAACACTAATGTCAATGTCCAGCTCGGTTCAGTTCTCATTCAATAATGTAAGATCAATCTGTTTGCTGAATATTATTGAATATTGTTGAGGACTCTACGTCACAGGCAAAGACATCTCTTGCCAGGCATTTAAAGGGAAAAACCCTCCAGATCCAGTCTTGACAACATTCTCCACACCTTGCTCTTTCTCCTCCTGAGCCTCTTCCTCCACGTTCACCATCTCTTACACATACTCTTCCTCCTCTCCATCTCAGACTGTCTCTTCCTCCTTTCCCTCAGTGCACCCATGTCACCTGTTTTACAGGTGACCTAAACAGACCTAATTTTTGTAAAGTTGGCTTAATCACATCATTATAAATAAGTGTGAACAATTTTGTGGTGTGTAAATGATGACAACTGTGCTTTAGTTGTGTTGAACTTTTGCCTCTGACTCAAATGCATCACAGTGTGAAATGTGTTTTAGTGAGTGAGAATGTGTTTGGAGTGTGTGAGATTTGCAAACAGTGTCTAACTGCATGAACTTGTTTAAGGTTTTCCAGAAAGAGTGACTTATTTAACGAATTGGTTCAGGCTATAGGGAATCTGGTTCAGAGAATAGTGTTTTAGCAGTTCAGAAAAACTTTACATCAACCTGAAACTACCTACAGTATTGTCAGTAACATTTATGTTGTAAACAAACTTTTTCTTCCCCGTCTATGCATGCGAACCCATGAACGGGCCTATTTAAAACAACCCGATCACACATAAATGCGTATAAATAGTACGAGTGTGCAATGTCGTGGAATGTATACGCCAAAACTCATTTTGGCGTGCATATGATACGCTGTTTTTCGCGTGTATATGATACGCACTTTATGGCGTGTATATGACACGCTATTGGGTAGGTTTAGGGTGGTGGGGTGGGGGGTTCGTATGTATAATACGCCATAAAGTGCGTGTCATATGCACGCGAAAAACAGCGTGGCATAGACACGCCAAAATGAGTTTTGGCGTATACATTCCATGACATTGCACACTCGTACTATTTATACACATTTTTGTGAGAATAGCCTGATTTAAAATGCATTTTTTAAGACGGCTGTTCTGTAATTGACCTTTTAGTTTGTCCTTGGCTGTGATCTAATGCTTCCACATGATGAAATCTGTCTGTACCAGCTGCTACAAGAATATGATCTTAATAAATAATATATTAGTACTACCTTTGACTGCTGAGGCAACACCCTGCCAGTCTGCTCTTATTATACTGACATTTCTTGTATGTAGCTGTTCCTGTCCAGTACGAGTCTGGCAGCGTGAGAATATCTTCTTTGACCTGGAATAGGCAAAGTGCAAGACACAGATTATTGTTCCTAGAGTTGTTTCAAGATATGTCTTCTTCTATAGCCATCCTCTTGGCTGGTAGCATCATCCTCAGTGTTTCTTTGTGTACAGTGCTCTGGTCAGGATGCAGGCTCTCAGGTCTCTTCTGGTGCCTCTGGCTAACAAAGGTCACATTCTCATCGGCGCAAACAGGTTCATGACATTTCCGCGAAGCAGAAATATCTAGCTGAATCTGGAGCCAAACGTGTCACAGATCAACAAGCTTCAGTGCACTTGTATTTACTATTCTGTAAGAGTTAGTGTACACATAATATATGATAATATGTATAATGAACTCTAGATTGAGGCCTGGGGCCCGTTCTTCGTACCTCGCTTAATACATCTGAGATGATTTGACAGATCCCAGATCTTTTAATCCTGATAACTGATCTCTGGCTAATTTGGTTCTTCCAACGAATTTGCGGATTGGATTAATATATCTGGATTAAATTATCTAAGATCACTGTTCGTGCCTGTGTTCCCTGAAGAGGGCAGATGCATCGATACTCGAAACCACGATCAGCAATGCAGCAATTGGCTGGCGTCAAGACAACGTAATGATATCATATAATTAAAAAAGCCACCTGGCAAAAACCTTGTCAAAGAAAAAAAAAGACCCTTTATAAGGACCTTTATAAGGAAACAGACAAACGTACAAACCAACATAAAAGTTAGATCAATTAAATGTGCACTGTTTTGATGAACATGATTCCTAATTATTTATATTCACGATTTTATAATATTCGTACACACTTTACATTTTTATTTTAATGTTGTAATTTCATTTTTAATTCAATTTGAAGCAGATTTGTTATGTGACAATATTAATTAAAGTTTCTTAACAGTCAAGATCAAATTATCTGCATCTCTTGCGCTGCATTTGGGTTTCCAGTTACACCAAAAGAGTATGCTGCTGTGTTTGGTGCCATACCTCAACAAGTTATACAATTTGCAAGAGCGTGTGAAAGTGATTCTTCTGAGGCAGTATAAGTTGTATAATGTTTTTAGGAGACATTGACATTCTGAAACACAGTTGTACTAATAAACATATTAGGGATATTATAACAGCAGCTACTCATAAAAGTTTATTGTGGAACAGTGTATCTAGGAATATAAACTGGAATAAAGCTTGGTGTATTTGTGAAGCATACTCCTTAAATAATAAAGCAAAAGAAGTTACATTTAAAATTTTACATGGTATATATCCAGCTAAAAATGTATTAGAGATGTTTAATTTAGATATTGATTATTGATTGATTCAATAGAAAAATAATCTATTATTGATCTCTTTGTGATTGTATATACAAAAAGATTTTTTGGGTGGACATGGAAAATTTCATTAGAAGGATTTATTAATCCCTAATTAAAGGATTTAAATTAAATAATTTTGATATATGTATATATTATTCCAATGAACGTGATAATAATAACTTCACCTTTATTGTACAACTTTTTTTTTATTTTGGGAAAATTTCATATACACATGAAAAAATGGTCAGGATCCAAGCCACATTTTAGTCATTTTCTTCAGGAGACTTAGGACTATTGCACCAGTTTAAAGAATATTATGAATAAAAAAGCTAGAAAGACTTGTAATATTCTTAAAGAATATATATATATATATATATATATATATATATATATATATATATATATATATATATATATATATATATATATATATATATATATATATATATATATATATATATATATATATATATATATATATTTGATTAATTTACCAAGTTTTGTATACTCTGGCATTTTTTGTTTCATTGTTCTTTTTTATTTATTTTTTTATTTTTATTTCATTGTGTATGTGTATTAATTTATTTTCTTTGCTGTATTTAACATGTTTTTTTCTGGCAATAAAAAACAAAAAAACAAAAACAAAGATTAACTGCACAATGTGTGTAAACCTCCAATACATCTATAAAGTAATCATTCCATCACAATTCACAAATAAATCTCTCAATCAAGTGACTGTGTCTAGTATTAAACACAAATTTTACACAACATTAAAATATTATTTTCAAATAAACTTTTATATTTATTATATTTATTATACAGCAAGTCCAGGATGAGCTTCGAAAAACCAAACAATCTGAGATCAAGCCAAATCGTCAACAATCAAATCCAGCTAACTGAGTTAGCGACGTACGAAGAACAGGCCCCTGGTTTAAAAGACAAGGATTAGCTTAAACCAAGATTAGTCCTTAGTTTAATTAGGGGATTTAAAGCTGCAATCCGTTAACTTTTTGCACTCTAGCAGTTAATAAACAAAACTGCATGCGTCTTGCGGAAGAACGCTGCCTGAGCTACTTCCCTCTGTTTATGTATATGGCGAGTTAAGCAGGGACTGTGCTCCTCCGCAGCGGTTCCTATCAGACCGATCTGAAATAGTCCCAATATAAACACTTATTATAAGTATAACATAATGATTCAGGGTAAGACAAAAACCCGGTTTAGAAAATGGATTCATGTTGTACATTCTCATTATATAATTTCTGTAAATCTTGAACACAAAAAAAGTTATGGACAGCAACATTAAGTAGCTTTTATAAAAATACCAATAAAACGTATTGTGTGCATCTTAAAACAAAACAATGGCACCGACGTATTTTAAGATACACATATTGCCAAAAGTATTGGGATTCCCCACCAAAACATTGAATTCAAGTTATTTCAATCAATTCCATGGCCACAGGTGTATAAAATCAAGCACTGTGGTGCATGTAAATACAACTCTATGCTTGTTTGCTTAGTAATAATAATATACTGTAGTATTGTGGTGAGCTGTGGGTCCATTATCTCCGTGTCAAGGTCAGTCCCAGCAGAGCTGTATAATGACACACTTAGATAGACTCATTGAACAGAACAACAGGTTGGTCATTAAAATTGAAGGTGGGTGACTAACAGGCAAGGCATGTAAAACCACACAAATAAACACGTAGAGTGCAAACACATACATTCACAAATATACTGTAACAATAACATTGCAATGAAGAGACAACATTATGTAATACTGAGGAATTTATTTACAATACCAGGTGCATGATGGGAACTTGACTGCCCCAAACTGATGTCACCGTAGTTTATGTCAGCTTAAAGGGGATTTGCATAAGAATTTTCTTATATTAATACATTTTTGCCTTTTTTTTTACAGCTTGTGGGTGGAGAATCCGATACTAGGGCCATTTGATTCCTCAAAATCTAGCCAGAGTCTGGCTTTTATGGCTGGTACTTCATTGTTACCAAGGAGGATGGGAAAGTTGCATCCCATAATAGATTTGAGGTACTTGAACCATTCTCTGAGGGGATTCAGGTTCAAGACGCTCACTATCCCATCGTGAGCAGATCCGGTTCGAGGACTGGTTCGTCACGATAGATCTATGAACACATATTTTCACATCTCCATCCTTCCTGCCCACAGGAAGTTCCTGAGGTTCGCTCTCGGGGGGTGAAGCATACTAGTACCGGGTTCTTCTGGTCAGCCTAGCTCTTTCCTCGTGCAACTTTACCAAGTATATGGATGCAGCTCTGGCTCCTCTGAGACTCAAGGGCATTACGACCGGCTCATAATGGCCCAGTCGTGAGAAATGAAAGTTCGGCATCGAAATGTTGTTCTGGCCCATAGTCGGTGCTTGGGGTTGAGACTCAACACAAGAAGATTGTTGATGCCTTCCCAGAAAACCATGTTCCCTGGGAGGTGTATGGAGCTCGACTAGCTACATAGGTAGTTGTGTATCTGAACTATCAGGGGGTCTGAGGTCACGCGCACTATACAAACTGGCCCTCCAGATCCTCCTGTGGTCCCAAGGGAGACAGTCGTCTCTCAGGGCAATGTATGTCCCTGGGGACCGGAATCAAGGAGCAAACATTCTGTCAAGGCAGGGGCTGAGGACCGGGGACTGGCGTCTTCACCCCGAGTTGGTGGAGGCCATGTACGAGAGGTTCGACCCAGTGGAAGTGGATCTGTTCACGCCTCGAGAGACATGCCACTGCCCACTGTGGTTTTCCCTCACGCATCCAGCCCCTCTGGGGTTGGATGCCATGGTATAGATGTGGCTGAGGCTGCGTCTGTATGCATTTCCCCAGATCACATTGCTCCCAAGAGTCTTGGTGAGGATCCGTCCAGAAGGGACCAGCCTATTGTTAGTAGCACCATGTTGGCTGACCCAAAGATGGTTCTCAGACATCCCAGCTTCTGCTGGCAGCTCCTCCCTGGCAGATCCCTCTGAGGAGAGACTTGCTGTCTCAGGCCGGGGGCACAATAATTTAGCCCCAGGCCAGAGCTGTGGAACCTGTGGGTCTGGCCCCTGAGGGGGCCAGATTTCAAGAGGCGGGACTGTCGGCAGGTGTGGCAGAGACATTGCTCAGCTCCAGGGCTCTGGCTACCAGGAGACTGTGCAGCCTCAAGTGGAATGTGTTTACCACTTGTTGTAGAGAGTGGGAGGTGAACCCAGTTAACTGCCCACTGGCTTCAGTGCTGGAGTTCCTCCAAGATTATTTCTCTGCAGGGCTTACTCCATCCACATTCAAAGTGTACGTGGCTGCCGTGGCGGCTTTCCACGTGCCGCTTAAGTGATGGGCCTTTACCGATTGTTTCGTGCCTTAAGACATCGATGTGTCGCCACGAGCCACAGGGTTTAATATGGATTCGTATGTATATGTTTTTTACTCTCATAGTGACTCTAATAGAAAAACACCTCATTGACATGCATTACACGAGCAACGGTTGGAGTTAAAAATCTTAATTTGTGTTCTACTGAAGAAACAAACACACCTACATCTTGGATGCCCTGGGGGTAAGGAGATAAACATCACATTTTAATTTTTGGATGAACTCTCCAAGCTCTCATAGTGAGCGTCTTGAAGTTGAAAAACTGCTATTTAAGATAAAATAGTGCAGCACATATTTATATATATCCATCTTAACCTGCAGTGGGGACGGTGTCAGGATGTTTATTAACAATATATTGCTGCAAAGTTTTTTTTTTTTTTCTTGTAAGCGAAAAACAAAAAAGAACTTTGCCATGAGCATATCATCACCTTGAATCCCATATAATGCACAACACGACGCCAGGCGCAACATAAGTGTTTTTGCTAGTTTAAGCCCCACGCAGTTATCATTTTGATGTCCAGCACCATATTGTTTACAGTTTTTCTCAATTGCTAACACACTAAAACACATTTGCTGTACAAAGTGCTCAGTTGCCTGAACTCATTTAGCTAATTGTGCAGTCTGTTGTCAATACCTTAAACCATTTCACATGGTAAAACACAATTTGCTGATCTCACTTAGACTTTTCAGCAAAACTCTAAACACATTCTCATTCTCAAAATACATCATGCACTCTAATGCACATCATCCATACTGGTAAACTCAAGTGGCAACAATCAAATACAAATAGAGAACACTGATTGAACACAACCACTCAAAACTCATTTAAACTACTTCAAATGATGTGACACAACCACTATAAGTACAGTGCATTGTAGGCTGTATACTGTACAATGAACAAATTGTATTGCTTTGAACATTTTGCTGAACAGTACTGACTGCTCAATGGATTTTGAATGTCTGCAGGTTCAAATCAACAAAGACCAAGAATTACAGTATCGCAGAGACACAGGACAAGTTTGTGAGATGAAGGGTACAGTAAAAATGTTGGTACAAGGAGGAGGAAGACATTTTTGGTAATTTCTGATAAATGTTGAGCCTCTATGATAGAACATGTTTTCGTTCATCAAAAGAAAATGATGGAAAATGATTAATTTTGTTTTTAGATTAAAAATGTACTTCTCCCTGATAACTATTTTTTAGTGTATTGATTATAGACAGCTTGATAGTGTATACCAATTTTATCATTTTTATGATTTGAGAGCAGTGTTCAATTTTAAACACAGGCATTTTGAGGCGAATGTTTAATTTTGCCAGAGGAGTCAGAGGTTTTGTAAATAGTGTTGAAGATGAGGTTTTGTGTTTCATGTTTTCAGAAAACAGAGCAAGGTTCCAGAAATTGTGTTTTAGCAAAAACTGTAAATTGCAAATCCACTGGTGCCCATCTGTGTGCCCTTGATGGTCTGAAAACTAGGTGTGTTCAAGCGCATTGTATGGCCCGTCGCTATTTTGAGGCAACTGAAAATGACTGGGCCATTGACCAATGAAAACCTGGTTCAATAGTGATTTTTTTTTGTGTTATTTGTGCTTAAACGTTTTCAAAAACACATTCCCTTTCTCCAAAACTATACACACAATTCCAAAAACTGCACACAATGCTAATGCTAAATGCCTCACATCTTCAACATTTAACACTGCATTCATGCCATATTCAAAGGTCATAAACACATGTTAGAACAGGGGTCCCCAATCCCAGTCATGGAGGGCCACTGTGCTGCAGAGTTTAGCTTCAACCCCAATCAAACACACCTGAAACAGCTAATCAATGCATTTATAGACAGCTAAAATGTGCAGGACAGTGGCCCTCCTGGACCGAGATTGGGGACCCTTGTGTTAGAATGAAGCATTTGTGTGTGTATATGTGTTTCCCTCCAACTCCCCTTACTTAATCTGCATTGCTTGCATCCATTGTTCAAAACCTATAACTTGACATTTGGCCTTTTCTAAAGCCATGATTGGTTGGTGTTGAGTAAAGCAATGAGTGTTTGCACACTAGAGGAGCTAGTGTGAGGCAATGATGAATTAGGGTGGCATTTTGATTGGCTGTGTTTGAAAAAGGAAATCAAGACGCTTCCTCTTAGATTTTTTTTTGTTACATAGAGAATTGTGTGTTGTGCTTTGCAAAAAGTGATTTATAAAATTGAAAACGGAGGCTGATAATTAGCATATGGTTTTGCAGATTTGTTGTGTGGTTCTGATGTTTGAGTGTCAGGTTTCAGAAATTGTGTGACAAGTAAGGATTTTGTGTGTAAGCAGTTGAAAAAAAAAAACTATAAAGGCTGTGTTAGTAATGTGTGCCTATAGGCGGGTGCACAACATGCGTGCACAACACATTGGTACACACACATTGGGTGCGTTTACATGCACACCAGTAAGCTGATAACAAAAAAAAAAATCAGCTTATTGAAATAATCAGTTTTCCCCGTTTACGTGTAAACCAGTAAATCAACAATGCAAGTAAACCGCATTTACATGACTTTATTAATAAACCGGGTTATATGCCGAGTTTTTCAAATGTTACGTCAGTTGTGATGTTAAATAAAGCATTCAACATGTCAGCTGGAGATTTACTGCTCATATTATCCCTCATGCAGTTACAGATGCAGCGTTTTGGCTGTACCTCTTCTAATTCTGCTGCATGAGATGAGACGAACACATCTACAAATTTCTGGGTCTTAAAAGAGTCTGCGTTTGTGATATATGTAATTTTTCATGCAAAACGCTAGCTCGCTCTGTCTGGATGCATTTAAATCTGCTCTAAGTTTGCATTTTTGTCACCTATCACACATGCGCACTTCAATAAGCTGACAGAAAGCAGGTTAATGCGTTTACATGCAGCTCAAAATCGGGGTAAGAGGCAAAAAACTACCTGTCCCGACTGGTTTATGCTTAGGCCGTTTATGACCTTACTCCGATAAAAGAAAACGGTTTACTGCGTTTACATGGCCATGTTCATTGTCGGCTTATTGGGCATAATCGGCTTAAAGGGTTAGTTCACCCAAAAATGAAAATTATATGTTTATCTGCATACCCTCTGCGAATTGTGTTTGTTTCTTCAGTAGAACACAAATTAAGATTTTTAACTCCAACTGTGTGCCTAATTTTCATTTTTGGGTGAACTAACCCTTTAAGAACGTGCCTTTAAACGTGCTCAGTCGCAGAAGCACACAAACATTTTTTAAATATTAAAAATAAAAAGATTCCTCTTTGGTGAAGCTTGCAAATTCCACTATGCAAATAGTGATTCCACCAAGTTGCAAGCGCAACTGGCTTTTAAAGGGAATGGGAGATGAGGTTGGTTTATTGCACATTTGTAAGACTTTAGCCAGCAATACTTCCTCCAGCCACTAGGGATCACACTCCTGCCATGATCAGCGGCATGACTCCCAGTCACAAGGGGGCGCAGGAGGTCTTTTGCCTGCAATCCTCCTCCCAGTTGCCAGGGGGAAACCATCGGCAATAACTCTTTATTTTATCATTACAACATTACGCCCAACACACACCCATGACTCATTAATAAACTAGGTAAAACCTTTTTGGACCACTCATTGTTAAACTAGCAAAACCATGTGCTCAGATCATTAAAATAGGGCCCTCAGTCTCTTGTAAGCTGTGTGTCCAAAAGTGCGTTCACAAGCAATAAGTTGCTGGCTGCAGTTCAGTTAATGGCCACTGGTGTCACTAATAACAAAATTTTCTGAATTCTACATATAGCCCCTTTACAGTTTTTTTTTCTGATGGCTTAAGCACACTTTTTGTAACTATTTGCTATTTTTGCAAAACTCTATACACAAAGGTTAATTCACCCAAAAATGAAATTTATGTCACCCTAATGTTGTTCCACACCTGTAAGACCTCCGTTCATCTTCGGAACACAGTTTAAGATATTTTATATTTAGTCCGAGAGCGTATCCAGTATGCACACTATACTGTCCATGTCCAGAAAAAGAATAAAAACATCATCAAATTAGTCCATTTGTGACATCAGTTAGTTACAGTTTTTTTTTTTCAGTCGCTAACAAGCGTTTGTCCAATCAGTTGTCACATTTTCACAACTCTATATACAATTAGCACAGCATCTGTCTTTTGTGACCATACCATTCACACATGTCATGCCATTTTCACACAATATGCAGTGAGGGAACACCTTTCCACAATGCTTACATTTTCTTAACAGACAAGCTATACCTCCCAACAAAATTATGGATTGTTTTTGTAGCATTTATGAACGTTAACTCACAACATCCCACAATAGCAAAAACAATATTCCAAACCTTAGATACAGTATAAAAACCTCTGCTTCTGCAATGATATTAGTTAAAAAACAATATATCAGCTGATAATAAACAAACAAACGAATAATTGACACAGCTGATTCCAGTCTGGCTTAGACTCAGTGACAGTTTTTTTTTTTTTTCTATTACATTGACACTTATACAGTAAAAGGAGGACTTTGGGAGCAGTGAAAGGAGAAGTGATGTTTTTGGAAACAGAAACAGAAAAAGACAAACACTGTAATGTCTGGACAAGGAAGAGTGAGAGCAAGGGGCCAAGAGAGAAGAGTAGGCCTAGTGAGAGATGCAGTGAGAGGAGCAGGAGCAGTGAGAGATGCAGTGAAAGGAGTAGGAGCAGAGAGAGATGCAGTGAGAGGAGCAGGAGAAGAGAGAGATGCAGTGAGAGGAGCAGGAGCAGTGAGAGATGCAGTGAAAGGAGGAGGAGCAGAGAGAGATGCAGTGAGAGGAGCAGGAGCAGTGAGAGATGCAGTGAGAGGAGCAGGAGCAGTGAGAGATGCAGTGAGAGGAGCAGGAGCAGTGAGAGATGCAGTGAAAGGAGCAGGAGCAGAGAGAGATGCAGTGAGAGGAGCAGGAGCAGTGAGAGATGCAGTGAGAGGAGCAGGAGCAGTGAGAGATGCAGTGAAAGGAGGAGGAGCAGAGAGAGAGATGCAGTGAGAGGAGCAGGAGCAGTGAGAGATGCAGTGAAAGGAGGAGGAGCAGAGAGAGATGCAGTGAGAGGAGCAGGAGCAGTGAGAGATGCAGTGAGAGGAGCAGGAGAAGAGAGAGATGCAGTGAGAGGAGCAGGAGCAGTGAGAGATGCAGTGAAAGGAGGAGGAGCAGAGAGAGATGCAGTGAGAGGAGCAGGAGCAGTGAGAGATGCAGTGAGAGGAGCAGGAGCAGTGAGAGATGCAGTGAGAGGAGCAGGAGCAGTGAGAGATGCAGTGAGAGGAGCAGGAGCAGAGAGAGATGCAGTGAGAGGAGCAGGAGCAGTGAGAGATGCAGTGAGAGGAGCAGGAGCAGTGAGAGATGCAGTGAAAGGAGCAGGAGAAGAGAGAGATGCAGTGAGAGGAGCAGGAGCAGTGAGAGATGCAGCGAGAGGTGCAGGAGCAGTGAGAGGAGCAGGAGCAGTGAGAGATGCAGGAGCAGTGAGAGATGCAGGAGTAGTGAGAGATGCAGGAGCAGTGAGAGATGCAGGAGCAGTGAGAGATGCAGGAGCAGTGAGAGATGCAGGAGCAGTGAGAGATGCAGGAGCAGTGAGAGATGCAGGAGCAGTGAGAGATGCAGGAGCAGTGAGAGATGCAGTGAGAGGAGCAGGAGCAGTAAGAGATGCAGTGAGAGTTGCAGGAGCAGTGAGATGGGTGCAGTGAGAGGTGCAGGAGAGGTGAGAGAGGTCCAGTGAGAGGTGCAGGAGCAGTGAGAGATGCAGTGAGAGATGCAGGAGCAGTGAGAGATGTAGTGAGAGGAGCAGGAGCAGTGAGAGATGCAGCGAAAGGTGCAGGAGCAGTGAGAGATGCAGGAGCAGTGAGAGATGCAGGAGCAGTGAGAGATGTAGTGAGAGGAGCAGGAGCAGTGATAGATGCAGCGAGAGGTGCAGGAGCAGTGAGAGATGCAGTGAGAGGTGCAGGAGCAGTGAGAGATGCAGGAGCAGTGAGAGATGCAGTGAGAGGTGCAGGAGCAGTGAGAGGAGCAGGAGCAGTGAGAGATGCAGGAGCAGTGAGAGATGCAGGAACAGTGAGAGATGCAGTGAGAGGTGCATGAGCTGTGAGAGGAGCAGGAGCAGTGAGAAGATGCAGGAACAGTGAGAGATGCAGTGAGAGGAGCAGGAGCAGTGAGAGGTGCAGTGAGAGGTGCATGAGCAATGAGAGATGCAGGAGCAGTGAGAGGTGCAGGAGCAGTGAGAGATGCAGTGAGAGGTGCAGGAGCAGTGAGAGGAGCAGGAGCAGTGAGAGATGCAGGAGCAGTGAGAGATGAAGTGAGAGGTGCAGTGAGAGGTCCAGGAGCATTGAGAGATGTAGGAGCAGTAAGAAATGCAGCGAGAGATGCAGAGAGAGATGCAGAGATAGATGCAGTGAGAGATGCAGGAGCAGTGAGAGATGTAGTGAGAGATGCAGGAGCAGTGAGAGATGCAGTGAGAGGTGCAGGAGCAGTGAGAGATGCAGTGAGAGGTGCAGGAGCAGTGAGAGATGCAGTGAGAGGTGCAGGAGCAGTGAGAGATGCAGTGAGAGATGCAGGAGCAGTGAGAGATGCAGTGAGAGGTGCAGGAGCAGTGAGAGATGCAGTGAGAAGTGCAGGATCCAAGAAATGGAGACCAGCAGGATCACAAAGTGGAACTCCACCACAGAAGAAAAACGTATTAAGCTGTGGCAGGAGCGTGAGTGTCTCTATAATGTGGATGAAAACTGTTACCGGTAGTAGACAAAGAAAAAAGCTGATTTTATGTCATTTTGACACGAATACATATTAATAAATGACATGTTCATGTTTGAAAGTCTGTTGTTTAAAATAAATGCAGATATAGGCCTAATTGTAATAATAAGAAAACAACATAATATCAATTTTGCCTGCAAGCGTGGCGTGAGCGTGGCGTTTCTGTTGCGTGTCAGCCGCGGGGCTACCTGCCGTTTTTTCTGGGTGCGTCTCAATCAGCTCCCTAGTTCAGTTGTCAGGGCACTGATCAGGGAGTCAGCCCATTGCACTGCATGAAAAGTGGGATTTTCGTCCCCGTAAACGGCCGGAAATCTCCCTGATTTTCGACAATTAACGTCAGTTTACAGCCTGTGAACGTCGCGTTCGTCTGTGCCACATATTGACGGAAACGAACCATGACGTATGTGGAGCTTGCGGAGGCAGGCTGGCGCCGGCGCTAATGGCTCTAATTAGCATATGAATAGCAGCTCTGGGCGGCGCCTTGCCGAAATGGCTTGAATTTCCTCACTCAGTATTGGTTGAAACTACTACATTGAAACAAGAAATATCACTCGCGATTGGTTGGCAGATCTGTTACTATTGGTCAACCTGGGTAATAAATTAATAAATTTAAACCCCCAAATTATAATAATTTTACACACATATATATAAAATTATGATTTGCATATTTTTTAATTGTATATATTCATATTCATGTGATATGCTATTATGTTTTATATTCATGTCATTGTTATCCTATGGACTACACTATTATAACCATCAAGGACATTTATTTATTGAGGAAAGGAAAATATGCCAGGGACGTGCAGTTTATTCAAAGAAAGAGCTTTATTAGAACAAACACAAACACACAACCAAATGCAAAACGTTTGAGATCTGCCCACACAACAATAGGAAGCTCACGAGAAGCCCAAAATCCTACAGCACCATGAAGTCTCTGTTTTCCGCTTCAGAGCTGTAGGTGACTAGCGCCATTCTGTCTGTTTTAAGTCCATTTTTCAGACGTCTGTCGTGCGTTGCCCTGTTCTTTGAAATCGCCTCTAATCTCGATTGCAGCGTGGCACAGAGCTCGGCGAGCTCCTGGCTGGTCAAACAGTCCATCCAGACACCGCGCGAACGATGCCGTCTTCCTCATCAGACATCAGGTCTATGGTAGCGCACTTCCAAAGGCCCACCTCATCCTCAGCTAACACACTCTTTCTTGCTTGTAGCAGCTGTAAAAACAAACAATAAAGACAATCAGTATTGCGCGATGTACTGCGTAAAATGCACCTGAAAAATAGTCACACTGACCAAAAACGGATCTAATCTAATAAATCTTACCCTCTTTCTTCTCAATCGACTCCGAGCTGAACTCTTCACAGCTTCTGCGTGCGATGCAAGAACTGGATGTTTGTACCTGAAGCTCCTGCGTACTGTCTCTATGTCTTACATGCAGCTGGAAAACAATTAAATGAGTGTTATGACGAAGTTGTGAAGACGGCGTACTGCTTCCTGTAAAATGACCAGAAAAAGAAAACACTTTTATAAAGCAACTTACATTTGTTCTTTTACAAGGCTAATTTCAGCTTGTGCTACTTAAAAAGCTTTGCTTTAGGTTACTTTAGCTTAGATAACAGTCTTACCGCAATCTTAGGACTGGTCTTCTCTTAGGCACTCGTCTTCTCTTCTTAAAGTTAGTATCTTCCACACAGTTTTTCGACTCCAAAACAAGCAACCTATCATCTATGGACAGCAACCTGGAGATTACTAAAGTTAACTGCTCGTTAAAATCGGCAGCAAACTGAGCAAGCTGACGAGATAGCCCACTGATTGCATTCAGCTGTTTCTTCCCGCCGGTGTTACAGATCAACTGGGGATCATGTTATCTGGGGACGGGCGCGTGCACGGAGCTAGTTTTACCTGGATTTACAGCAGATGTTAGACGAGGACAGATTCGTCACAGCGGATTTTCCACTGAACAGATTTAAAACGCTTTCCACATTATTGGTAAATGTTTGCATAATATCAGGCTCTGTGTTTTCCTATGTCGCTGCTTTGCTGTATGTTTCAAACGCAGTTTAAGGGAATTTTTAATGTGGTTTCATTTCACAACACAGACCACGCCCACATTTTGTTACATTCTTTTCGATGAAAGTCGTATCCAATGACAATTACATTAAATAAATTACATTGTGTCGTATTAGTATCGGAATTTTTATTTCATTTTTAATAACTATTGTTTTTGTAATTTGCTTAGGGTATTTTTTAAATTATATATATATATATATATATATATATATATATATATATATATATATATATATATATATATATATATATATATATATATATCCTAACTAAAATAACTCATAGCCTCTCATATTACCTTTCTCATATTAGCCTATTATATTCTATTATAATCTATTATATTGCCCACCCCTTGCCCACCTGCACATCCCAGCTGATATACAAGATTTGGGGGGTCATTCTGCATTTGAAAGTTTGAAAGGGTTTTAAATCTTCTAAATAAAGTAAAATGATTCAAAATCAAGTAATTTATATATGCCAAAGTCAACTTTAAACATATACAATGTAATTTCCAAACAGCAAAATTGTGGCCAGTGAAAATGCTGAGTGGCTAACTTTGGAAAACCACTAGCCACGGTGGCCGGTGAGCAAAAAAGTTAATGTCAACCCCTGCATGTATATATATATATATATATATATATGTAGTGCCGTTAAAATTAATTTGTGTTAACACGTTAATTTTGACAGGCAATGATATATGATATATAAAGTTTGCTGATGTATGACGCCGCTTATTAGCAGGAGACCGCAATGATTGGTCAAAGTTGCGGTGATTGGTCAAAATTGCGAGTCACACTGAATTCACGGGGACTGATTGCAAATGACACACAATAAATAATCTAGAATACTTTCATCAAATATATAAATTCAAGCTTAAGTTTAAGATTTTACAATTAGGCTATACTGAGCCTGATCTATCTAAGAGATTTTCTTAGAAGGAAGTTAATACCTTTTAGAAAAATGTCACATGGGTTAAAACTCCTGCTACCCTGATTTGCATTTGTATAGCTCACAGCATGTTCATTTACATGTTAAAGCCTCCCCTGGAGTTAAGGGAAGGGGGGTCTTGGGGGGGACAACTGCCAAGCAAGGCCCACGTCAATTTCTGACAATTCACGGCAGTTTTCGGTGTCGCCTGCAAACTGCCGTGTACAGTCGTAAACCTGATCTTCCACGACAATCTACAGTGCCGCTTACTGACGAAAATCCCACTTTTCATGCAGTGTTGACTTATGTCCTGAACAGTGCCCTGACTAGTGAACTAGGGAGCTGATTGAGAAGCAGGGTCTGTCTTTGCACACCAGAAGGGTGTCTGACGCGCCGCCCGCTGCTGTACATTTACAGGGAAGCCATATACTTCATGTTAAATAATATATTGCCTATTTATTCAGCAAAGACAAATAATAATACTAATAATATTTCGCAAACCAAATTCTGAGGTAAACATTTGTCTTAATTTATTCATTATGTCACTTACCATTAGGTAAGTGGGCTTTACATTAATGCTTTCCCGGGAAAACGTTACGTGTTTAAACGTGATCAAAGCGCATCAATAGCTGCAAATTATTAATTGTAGGCCTATTACAATAAATGTTAACAGATTATTTAATAATGTAAACAAGGTCGCGTTACTCGATGCTCACGCATTTTGTCTGTGTGAGACTCGTGCAGGAATCAAAACAGCAAAACCATTGTATAAGTAACTTAAATATTGTCAACGAAAGTAGTTCCAAACAGAGCCACACCAGAGCATGTGTGCGTCTTCGAACAACAGTGTTCCTTTAATGAAAAACTCAATGTTATAAATAAATAAATAAATAAATAATTTAATTATCTATTTATTCATGAATCCGAAGCTGTCCTCTATACATGTTGCAATAAAAAAAAAAAAAAAAAAAAACAGAATATGCTTACAGATTAGACTCAATATTTTGACTCATCAGCACAGAAAAACACTTCCTCTAACTCCCGCTGTAATCTGACCATTACTGGCCACGTCTAGTGCGTTTTGGCTCTTTTTGTTGACTTTTTACTCAGCGCACAGAAACTCGCTTCAAAAATTACCGCGCTCATCTCCTGCTCATCTCATGCTTGTTATGTCTGTCATGCGTACATCTCCTAGGAACCAGGCGCTTGTTTCAGTTTGTGTTCCAGACGTTTTTAAAGTCTCGTAGTGTATGATGTGTAGTGTAACCTTAAGAAGAACGATGACTGCAGAAGTGGAGGAAATTAGTGAAAAGTCTATTAAGAATTGCCCCGCCTCAACCTTTTTCCCGCCCAATTTTTTTTTTTTTTTTTTTTTTTTTTTTTTTTTTGCATTGGCAAAATTTTACTCAAACCAGTCAAGTAATGTTTACTTGGGTTTTCTGAGTAACAAATGCATTAGCATGCAAATAGTTCAGATTACATTTTTTTTTTTTTTTTAAGTAAGTTCAACAAGTTATTGGACATGTGAGTCTGTGTTAAGAGTTTAGAAAAAGTATCTGAAGTATGGGTAAGTTCTTGGTAGTTTGAACAAACTGTAATTAGAATCTCTTGAAGCATCGAAAATACATTATTCAGCATTGTCTTCTCTTCCGCATTTGTTTTCAATCCTCAAATAAAGATTCAAACAGTCATGAATCAGCATATTGATTCATGATTGGGATCTCGTGTAAAACTGCTGAAATTACATGACATTTGCGATCCAAATGATGAATCAATCCGCTGATTCATAACCATTCAAATCTTTATTTGAAGTTTGAAAACAAACGTGGAAGAGAAGACAATGCTGAATAAAGTCATAGTTTTTGTTATTTTTGGACCAAAATTGATTTTTGATGCTTCAAGAGATTCTAAATAACTAACTGATGTCACATATGGACTACTTTGATGATGTATTTGTTCCCTTTCTGGACATAAGCAGTATAGTGTGTATACACTTGGATACGCTCTCGGACTAAATATAAAATATCTTAAAGGTCCCATTCTTCGCGTGTTTTCGAAGCTTTGGTTGTGTTTACAGTGTGCAATATAACATGAGTTCATGTTTTGCGTGTAAAAAAACACAGTATTTTTCACACAATTTACTTATCTGTACAGCGCTGTTTCCTCTGTCCTAAAAACGGCCTGATGATTTCCTTGTTCTATGAAGTCCCTCCTTCAGAAATACGTAACGAGTTCTGATTGGGCCAGCGCTTCCCGTGTTGTGATTGGACAGCAGCTTAGCGCACTTTGCCTGGAAAGGTCCCGCCTCTTACCATAACGGGGAGATGCAAGCGCTGAATGTGCGCTCTTCCCCACGTGGGAGAGCAACAAGACCACGCCCCCTTTTTTGCGTGTCCTTGTGGGCGGAGGGTTAGTCAACAAACGGTTCTAGTGACGTCATTACATCCCTGCACATCCTGCTGTAGTCCAAACCGGACGTTCGCTGTAGGCTTTGAAAGGGAACTTCTGTTAAATAAAATATCTGGCTTGGCATTGAACTTTGAGCTTTATAATTTTACAGGTATTATTTATGCTCCAACAGCAACATTACACACTAACTAAAGTTTGAAAGATGGAATCGCGAAGAACGGGACCTTTAAACTGTGTTCCGAAGTTGAACAGACGTCTTACGGGTGTGGAACAACATTAGGGTGAGTCATTAATGAAATAAATTTCATTTTTGGGTGAACTAAACCTTTAACTCTTCAAACCTTCGTAAAAATTGTATTTTTGAATCAAACAGTTAACACAAGTTATCACATAAATAAGCACACAATGCGCCAACTACACACTGATGTATGAATAAAAAACACATCTGACTATTCCTTTCTCTGTGCACAAGGTAGGCTATGTCAGTTTGAAGTCATAATTTTGTCATAGTTCTGTAAACATACAGGGATCCAAACTTTAAGTACTGGTGTTTACTTACACACATCAAAACAAACACAAGTGTGTTTTTTTTCCAAGTCAAAACACAAATTAGTAGTTTCATTGAGAAAAAAAAAAAACACAAAAAAAACAGTCTACATCATTTTGTCTACATAACATGCAATGTCCTCTAGTCCAAGGCACTGGGGAAATATCTTCTGGAATGCCATGTCCAGGCCTGACATGATGCCTCGTCAATATACCCACATGCCTCCTCCATTGCCTGTGAAAGGGCTACGCGTTGACGGGGATGTAGAGAGCACCAGGCAGAGAAGAACTCTTCAATTGGATTCAAGAATGGAGAGTATGAGGGGAGGTTGAGTACAGTGAAGAGTGTGTGTTTCTTGTAAACTTATGGAATAATATAAGCCGCCGCTCCATGTCTCTCCTGAGAGCTCATCTTTACGAACGAATACAAAGCACCGCGAGATCATTCCAATATATGCAGGTCAGAGAGGACCTGTCCATCAAAAGCTCTTTATCCAATCAGAGTAGATCACTGTTAAGCCCGCCCCCACGAGAGGTTTGTATCAAAACAGCAAACTAAAAACTGAGCAACGTAAGTGAAATCTTTGGCAATGCATTCACAATCCACGATTTGTGAAAACGAATCTTTGAAAAACATTAACAAAGAATGAAGCATTATTCTGTTATATTTGTGCGACTGAGTTCATTTGTTTCGTTTTCAATGTGTTTTTCTTCTTTTGTAATGGCATATTTTTGATAGTTTCTGAAAAGGTTTTGTTCAGTTTTATAAAGTTTCGTTCAGTTTTATTGAGACAAAGGTAATTCCATACATTTCCACACCGTATGGAGCATCTAAATCGCCTCAATGTTTGCTTCAAGCATCAGCTCACAAAATGTGTCTGACAAGTAAGATACTATACTCCTAATATATGTTTGTTTCCTCTTTTCATCTATATAACCCTTATCCGGTCATAATTGTTATATGTCGTTAGTTGGAATAGTTTGTGTTTTTGTGATCGCTATAACTCTAATCTTGTCATAACTGTAATATGTTGTTAGTTGGACTGTCGAGAACGTGTACTATCGAGTTGTTCATGAGAACGTTTTTTTGTGATCGCTATAACTCTAATCGTGTTATAATTGTAATATGTCGTTAGCTGGACTGTTGGCTCGTGTTTTATAGAGTTGTTCATGAGAACGGTTTTTGTGATCGCTATAACTCTAATCGTGTCATAATTATAATATGTTCATTAGTTGGACTGTCTTGCTCGTGTACCATCGAGTTGTTCATGAGCACCGTTTGTGTTTTTGTGATGGAAGGGGTGACTTTTTCATTGAATATTCGACCTGGATTAGTTACACACAGATTTTGCCATAGTCGTTGCCTGGGTTACGTATGTGTGGGGTGGAGCTATCAAAATAGGGGTGAGACCCTTTTTGGGGGTAGGGGCGTGTTTGTTTGGGTGATTTGAAATATCAACAACGGTTACCATGATAGCACTTACCCCACCTTTAAGCATTCAGAAAAAAACTGTAATTGTGTCTAGTTTAGCCAGCAGTCAAAAAATATCACCCAGGACCATTGACTAAACTTCTCTCTGGCTGGTAAAATGGCTGTTTGTTCCTTTTTATTATGTTTATGCTTTTTTATTTTATACAATAAAACATAATATTAATAAAACTGAATAGTGTACAGTTAAAGTGAGATGTGAAGGCCAATGGTAACTCATATTCAGATTTTTTTCCCTCTGCCTTTAACCCATCCAAGTTAGTGCACACACATTAGTAGCTGTGAGTAGTGAACACAAACATTGCAAACCATGGACACACAAATATGTTTTTACTAATATTATTGTAACTTAAGTGGCCCAACAATATTCAATGTATTCATTATTCTAGTAGTATATTCAGTTGCACAAAAAAGGGCATGGCTTGTTCATGATTTAAAGAAACTGTCCATGTTGGCATCTGGCTTGTTTCTCTCAAGGAACAGGTTGCATCAAAATAACATTCTTTAATGTTTATTTCCCCCTAAAAAATGTTGAATTTTATCTGCAGTCTGCTCAGAGCTTTTCTGCATACAAATATATATTATGATTTATGTTTATGCTTATTTACTGTGGAAATTTTGCAGTCAAAGTAATAAGGAAAACTTGTTTCATGTCCCTGAAGGTTGTTTTTTATGTCATGTCTGCAGGATTATATATTTATTTAATCAGTTGCATGCCTTTCACTCCTCACAGCAGCTCCTTACTAACATTGTGATATTTGTTTCATTGAACATCAAGAAATAATTTTAAATATTCAGTTTTTGTCCTTCACGTGCCTTCCTTTTCACCTGAAATTTGTCTTATGTCACTTCTACAGATTAACCATCAATAACAGAGAAATTAGTCTTGAGAGTCCCTTAAATGCCCTATCAGCAAGATTGGGACTGATGGGCCATGAAAGGTGTTTTCTGCTTTACGGCTCTTGAACATTTCAAGGTCTAAAGAGCAGGGTCAGGAAGCCAGCGGGGAGGCGAAATGCCTCATATTAAAGAGATCAAGCAGGTCGATGAGGAGGAAGCCATGAGGATGTGTTCTTGTGAAGCTGAAAACATGCTCTCCAGTGTGCAAATTATGCAGTTATTTTCTCAAGGGGATGAGTGTCAACATTTCATCCAAAATTTTTAATTCTGTCTTTATTCACAAAGCCTCATCACATTCCAAACCCTTATGACGTTCGTTACACCGAACAAAAAACAGTGTCTGCATGCAATAATTTGCATCACAGAAGAACAAAAGAAATATTTCAGGTTTGTAATTTTCCATTACAGGTGAACTATTCCTTTACTTGTTATTGATAAATTATAAATGCATGCAGCATTTTTGAACTGACCTTGATGAGCAGGCTATGATTAGTTGCTTTGACACAATCGTGATTGTAAAAGCGCTATATAAATAAAGTTGATTGATTGCTATAGAAGCTTAATTTGCATTGGATATGTATACAGTATAAATGCAATTTAAATTGGTTAAATTAGTTTAAATGACTAAATTAAGTTTATCAGGGCTCATTCATACTGTTGATGTTACATAAACATTTAGATTATAAATAGGTTGGCAATGAACAATTTGAATGAACATACAGAAGGCAAATAAAAATTGCCTAAGCAGCAATAGATACAAGTCTGTAAAGGATAGATTCATTTTGTCATAACTAATATTTGAATATTACACACTAATAGAAATGTCCTACAGCAATACATGGCCAACGTTTAAGGGCTTTCAGAGATAGTTATTACAATTTATGCAATGCACATGTATGACTTAGGTCATGACTCGAGTACTGATTTCGTTAATTCAATAAATGTCAGTTTCATTTAGGACTGAATACTGTCGATTCGAGAGAAAAGTCTACTGGAACAGATCAATAAATTATATTCTATATCTGTGCAACATAACCACAGAAGCAAGATAATATTGTACAGCGGCCCTTAAAATAAGTTGGGACACTTTAGCCACATTTGTCTGAATGTAATTGCATTAGATAAGAAAATCTAAACCATTTTTATATATATATATATATATATATATATATATATATATATATATATATATATATATATATATATATATATATATATATATATATATATATATATATATATATATATATATATATATATTCAATTTCAATTATTTCTTTTATTTTTAATTTAGCTTATTTTATTTTCATTTTGGCACTGTTAACTAATTCACTGACATAAATTGCAGATGCACTTTAAAAAGTGTTTTTTTTTTTTCTTTCTTTCAAAGGCAACAGAATTTATACTTATCAAATCAGAATGGGGTAATGCAATCTGCTGTTTTTTTATTTGATACCATATCTTTAAGCATTTAACCAATTGCCATCTGTGTGTAAGTCTGTTTGTATTTGTGTAGATTATTTGCATATTTAGTGCATGTGCACATCTGGGAGTCACTGAATAAATGTATGCTGCCTCAAACGCTTTAGAAAGATTTGTTGTAGATGCCGTATTCCTGCTCAGCAAAAGTAACACACAAGCATATGTGACTCACAGTTAGAGCAGATGAATGTGATTATAGCAGATTAACATTATAATATGCAGATATAAACAGGGGCCTGACACTGTTTTCACTCCTGCCTTCAGAAGCCTGGCAAATTTTCCAAGAAAAACACAACAGTGTAATTCTCACTAACCAACACCTCTGTTATTCCTGCTAAAAACTGAAATGGTTAGATGTAGAACTGCATAGGGCAGCTCTTTAGTATGACTTTCTGAGAGGGGCTGGCATCTAAGTGTTTCACTGCTTGGAGAGATGTCAGCTAATACCGCTCTAATGCTGACAAATGATGGTGCTCCGGCTGACAACGGCACCCCAAGCGTTCTGCTCTTTTCTGCTAACCTGGTTCCTCGTTTATCAGGCTTTCCCTACACCCACATGCAGACTCACTGAGGAGGAAGACCTCATTAGTCCATCAGTGCGCAGAAGGTCTTAGTTCAAACAGCGTTCGGAAAGCTAAACCTGGGATTTCTTGAATGAACTGTTGAAACTTGAGATTTAAGATTTGTCTTAATTGTTCAATAGCACTTTCACTTCATCAATTTGAATTTCTTGGTTAAGTCTATGCAAACTATCCTGTTCAGCTGACAAATTCTTGCTCAACAATTTATAAATGAGCAAATTAGGAATTAGCAATACAAGAAAACTGGAATTTGTCACAATTTCATTTTTACAAATTGGGTGCATCCAAAATCGCCAACCCAGGCTCATTGGAAATATGTGACTCTGCCTACATTTTTGCAACACCCGAAATATGTACCTCCAGGTACGTTTACCTGCACTTTTTGGGTGAAACGTCCACCGGAGGCGCTAAGTGGTAATATTTTTCCTCCATTCCAGATGCGCAACATGATATCATGACTTCGCGTAAACATACACGAGCCAACCTGATCTCACTGAATGAATATTTATAGCCTAATTTTATATTTTGGAGCAACTAACTCCACCCCTACACTACCCACTCTCAACAATATAAAACACGTAACAGGCAAATACATTTACAATCACATGTATTTATTGCAAAAACTGACCAAAAAACTGTATAAAAGTATTAACTCATGTTGCATTCCAAGTCTTCTGAAGTCATACGATATCTCCATGTGAAGAACAGAGTTGATCTTAATGTTTTAGTCGTTGAAATGATGATCGCGCTCCTTTGCGAACAGAACACACGCACTCGTTCATTCATATTTCTAATTCAAATGATACACAGGGCAAGTATAGAATGATGCGATCGGTCATGAGACACACGAGAGCCAATGGCATTTTACAATCGAAGCTGACGTAATGACGCAATTGGTCACGAGACACACGACAGCCAATGCTGTCTAAGCTGATGTGATGTTTCTTCCGGCGGCAATATTTGAAATTTATTATATGGATTTGACGTTCTGACCGCTTTTTAGGATTTTCTTCACAGAAATCAATTGTTTGGCCTCGAAACACTTGGGATATTTATACTTTCTGAATAAATTATGCATGCAGTCATATCTGCCTGTTATATCCTGTTTTTTATAATACACAAAAGGTAGGTTTAGGGGCTGCGTGTGCGTGTGTGTGTGATGGGGGTAGGGGTAGGGGCAGTGTAGGGGGATAGAATGTAATGCCGTTGATAAACATGCTAAAAAGCGGTTATGCGTCTTGATATCACGCCAACATTGCATACGAATTCACGTTTCATACATAAGCCATTTCATGAGATCAGTCTGGGAATGGAAAAAAAATATTACCACTTAGCGCCTCCGGTGGACATTTCACCCAAAAAGTGCAGGTAAATGTACCTTGAGGTACATATTTAAGGTGTTGCAAAAATTTGGACAGAGTCACGTATTTCCATATGAGCCTGGGTTGAAAATCGCATACTCTGTTGAGTGGATACTTTTATTAAATAAGTAATTACTTTACAACCACTAAAAAAGTAAATTCTTTATGGTATGAATGTGTGTAGTATGAATGTAATCCGGATGTACTACATTCATCATTTTGTCATTATCATGTGACCTTCCAGCGTGAGTCACGTTGATTCATCTCCCTTCAGAAATCCCCTCATGTGGCTTCATGGGATAGTAAAGTGTTCATCATATGCACACTTCAGAATTTCTCTAGAAGAAGTAGGTGATCCGGGTACATTTCACTGAGTACTATGAATTCAGACATACTTCTATTGTCACATATAGTTTTTGGGATTGCTAAAGTATGCCATTTCGGATGCAGTCACTGTATAATTAATTTGAGTAAAGTTACTAACAAAGATTAGCTAGCTACACTCAATCTATATTTAAAATGCCCCTATTATGCTATTTTAAAGTTTCCTCGTTTTGTTTTGGAGGTCTCCAACAACAGGTTTACATACATCAAAGTTCAAAAAGCATCATTTTCTCAAATGACTTAAAATTTCAAAATTGTTCAATGACTCTCAAAAGACTAGATGGAGGAATCTGCATCTCTAAACCCCTCCTTTCCACGATTCTATTCTGCTTTGATTGGTCAGATGGCTCAGTCTGTTGTGATTGGTCTACCGCGTGCAATGCATATTTCTTAAACAACCGTCCATTACCATAACTGAACTCCAGCTCCCATTCTTCTTAAAGCTCAGCAATTGTACACATTGTAAAGACACTAACTATGAAGCGGTATTTACATCAATTCCAGCGTGAGTCCGAAATGACAATGAAACATCAGAAGAACTAATTCTTAATAAAGAAGTTATTAAACTCGAACCTTGAGCAGGACATTTCTATAATAATAATAATAATAATAATAATAATAATAATAATAATAATTAGATAATTAAATTTATATAGTGTTTTTTATGGCACTCAAAGCGCTTTATATTGAGGGGGGGGGGGGGGGGGGGCTTCTCAAACCACCACCAATGTGCAGCATTCACCTGGATGATGTGATGGCAGCCATATTGTGCTAGAATGCTCACCACAAACCATTTTATGGTGGAGATTCTTGGTTTCTCAGTGATGCTACTCAGTTTAAAGGTACATTATGATGTGTTTCAGCTGCAATTACACACCATCAGCATTAAAGTGTGTGTGTGTGTGTGTGTGTGTGTGTGTGTGTGTGTGTGTGTGTGCGTGTGTGCGTGTGCGTGTGCGTGTGCGTGTGTGTTTCTAATTTATTGCGGTGTACATGTGGGAACTGTATCGATAACAGAACATTCGTTAGCAGAGAATTAACGAATATTATCGGCTCTGCATATCGATGAATCGAATCTTTGACTATTCGGGGGTCACCCCTAAAAATGACCCAGCAGGCTGAACCCAGGTTTTGGGTTAAAAAAATAACCCAGCATTTTTCAGTTATTAATACATTCAGTAAGGCAGTAAAATTGTTAGTTAGCCGGTTGGCCAGAGGATGAAAACTTTGCAGGATGTTTCCAATCACTTACAACTATGTTACAAACTACATAAAATATAATAATAAAAATAAATAAATAAAAAATTCATGATAGGTTCACTTTATCTTTTTAAATAGATGCGTTTCTCTCAGGAGTCAGGACTGTGTTTATCTAGCACAAAACAAGCTGGGTCTTATTTAACATGACAGTGGTGCTAGAAATGATCTAATATTTATTATTTGTTTGCTGATTTTATAAGTAAATTTAAAAAGTTAGATTGTTTTACTGGCTTGTTAGCTACGTATATATATATATATATATATATATATTTTGTTATCTCCAACACTTGCTCAAACCAACAAGATAAAGGTTAGCTGAATCCATCATTGAGTTTTGATAATTAATATATATATATAGTACTATGGTAAAGATTGGATGGATTAATTACTTCATGCACAATGGATTTAGTGCAAAGATCTCTGATTTAAACAAAAAAATTATCTAGCAGAAAATTTGGTAGCGTAGGACTAAGTGATGATTTATGTTATCTATATAAACACTGTTCATTAAAGTCAAGAATGCATCCATATAAACACTCCGGCCTCAATAGTCTGTTGATTTGTTACATATACCGCAGGAAGCTGAAAGATCCTAATGGCCCAATCACTCATCAACTTCACTGTTACTTTTCTCCATTTCAGCGGGGCAGCTCCCAATTGAAAGTCACTGACGTGTTAAATGGAAAGGTATTGGCGTGCTCTGCCACGTAATAGCACGGGCATTTAATCTCATCTGATAGTTTGACAGAAAAATTAGATTCGAGATGAAAGTAGCCAGCAAATGAACTGTGTCTGTACACCTTTTCACAATCTCATAGATTCAGAGACACCCAAGACCTTCCCATTTCTCCCCCTGGAGTCCTCGTCGCAATGAAAAAAGCAAACTCAAAAAGTCAGTGAATAAAAAAAGTGCAGTTACTGAACAAGTCTTTCTCACCGCCTAAGTGTATTTAACTAAGCTACTGAACCAAAGTAAGGGAGTGTGCGTTTTGCCCTCATATTGGAGATGAGGAATGCTAATGCATTCAAATGAGTTGATTTATTTAAGGGGAGTTCATCTGCCGGGCCAGTATCTGATTACTCGAGTTACATTTAATCACAGACATTCATTGAAATGTGATAGCTTTTCTGTATAAACCAATCACATTTCTTTGCTCTTTTGAAATAAATGTACTTTGGAGAATTACATTTAACCAAACTGCAAAATTGGGTCATTTTAATATCTACATGGTCTTGGCATCACAGGAAAGAATACATTAGCATATGACCGCCCACTTTTCAAATCAATGCATATTCAGTGTTGCAAATTACATTTTGGTCTGCCCTATTCAGTGATCTATGCTGCTGTAAGGGAGTTATAGGCCATCATAACCACGCTCATTTTAATATATCCTTAAATGTATGTTACTGAAACTGATTTTAATACAAAGTATCAGAGAGATGGTTGTATAAAACTACACAAAAAAGTTTATGACTGACAAGATCTTTTTTTTTTATGTTCACCAAGTCTTTGGTTAGATTTCCAGTAAAATTACAAAATATTATTACATTTAATTTTTTCCCCTATTTAATATATTTTAAAATGTAATTTATTCCTGTGATGGCAAAGCTGAATTTTCACCATCGTTACTCCAGTCTTCAGTGTTGCATGATCTTTCAGAATTCATTCTTATATGCTGGTTTAGTGTTCGAGATACAAATCTTGTTATTTTAATGTTAAAAATGGTTGTGTTGCTTAGTATTATTGTGGAAACCATGATAAATGTTTTCAGGATTCTTTGATGAATAGAACATCATTTATATGTAATAGAAATATTTTGTAACATAACTGGCTTTACTGTGTATGTATGTATGTAAAAGTATGCACTTTACTTTTTAACATTTAAAATTCATATTTTCTGAATAAAAGTATTAATTTATTTAAGACAAATAAAATTGGTGCAACCCCCCCCCCAAAAAACAACAACAACAACAACAACAACAACAACAACAACAACAACAACAACAACAACAACAACAAAACACCTAAAATAACTTTACTAGTGGACTTTAGGATTATAAAATGCTACACAAATTTACAGGCCACCAGTAAAATGCATTCACCCAGAAAACTGTCATAAAGCCAGTTGTAATTTACCGGTAGCCAACTTTTGTATGTTCATAATAAATGTTTACAAAACATCTTACAGTCTGCAGTGAACTTATCTGGCTGAATTTATGATGAGATTAAGTTTAGCCAATAAAAGCTCTAGGTTTCATTTGTAGATCATTTTAGTTTGATCCCACTGCCAGAATACATTTTTCTTTTGGTAAAAACATTGGATTGATTTCCTGTCCTTTTTCCTTCCACAGGTGTACAGTATGCAGGTGTGTTTATGTTTAGGGGATTAGTATGACTCTGTGAATGAAGGAAACAGAATAACAAGGTGACTGTGGAGATTCTTCTGCTTTTGTATCAGAGGTTCAGCAGGTGAATGTACTGAATGATTTAAAGGGTGAGAGAGAGGCGGGGAACTACTCGCTCAATGTAATTACCATGAGTGCAGTTTGGGTGAGTGGAGATGACACCCTATCATCTTGCCCCTGATGTGTGTGTCTGCACTCGCAAACACATCCATTCCCTCTTGCAGTTATTATGTCTGTTTGTGCAAGGAAGGATAGTGGGACTTTTATGAATGTTATAATTGTTATAATCGATTAAAATATTTAACTGAATAAAATGTGATACGATTAGTAATTAATACTTTAATTACACATGTAAAATGTTAAATAATTACAAAAATGTAAACATTTGCATTACAGACTATAATAGTAATAATTGATTAGATATTACCAAAAGTGTCTTCAGAAGACAATTGATTTAACTGTTTTAGGAACACAAGGACATGGGAATTCAAGAAGATATCCAGTATGCATGTCTTGATTTGCTTTCAGTGCGTGTGGCAAGGTGCATTTCCTTTAGTATTTGTTGGGTTTGTGGTGAATATGGACGAAATATGGACAAATGTGTATACTTTAAAAGGAGGAGAATGGGAACGGGCAGAGGGTGGAGTTTGCCAGATGGTAGATGGCGACGACTTTTTGCCATGGCGCATTCCCGACATCCCTGCACGTACCTTCTGACATCAGCTGACATCCGGGGCCACCAGAAGCATTGGCGTAGCAGCGAGAGGGTTTCGTGGACCCCGGGGTGACCAGTGCCGAGAGAGGTATGTGAAGAATGGATTAGTGGAATGCGACAGGCTCTGGTGATGAACTGCAGATTAGGTGGGCAACCAGGCGGGACATGTGTGGAGGCATTGGCAGAGGGCAGAGTCTCTTCAGACCAGGCAGCTTGAAAGCGAGGAATTCCCTGTTGCTGATGTCGTAATTGGTCTCCGCCGGGTTGAGTTTGCGGGAGAAGAAGCCACACCTCCACGACGAAAGGGAGCTCTGGATTGGGGTGGACGAGGAGGGGAGCGGTGGTGAAGGCATTCGTCAAGAATTGGAATGCTTCAGTGGCAGATGGAATCCAGGACAGAGACTTAGGCTTTACCATGGAGGTGGCTGGTGAGAGGACTTGAAATGGTGCTGTACTGATGGATGAATCATCGATAGAAGTTAGCAAAACGAAGGAATCTTTTGAGCTCTTTAATGGTGGAGGGAGTTGGCCAGGACTGGACGGCTTCCACCTTCCCTCGTCCATCTGGATGCCACTGCGGTCGATGTAATACCCGAGGAACTGCACTGAGGGTTGATGGAATGTACACTTCTCGGCTTTTAGGTACAGGTGGAGGTCCCTCAGGCATTGGAGGACCTACGCAACATGGTGGCGATGTTCGGCCAGGCTCCGGGAGTAGATAAGGATGTCATCAATGTAGACCATCTAAAGTGTCTTCATCTTTTGAAGAGAAGGAATGATCACCATAGGACCTGGAGGACGGACGGGGCATTCAGAGATGTAATGCACGGGGAAACCACAATATAAACAAAGACCCTGGGTCAGCCACCACTTCCGCTCTGCCGCTGTCAGTCTCAATGTATCCAGCTGCATGGCCTCGTTGGCTGGTTCTGGAGGGCTGACACCATCTGGTCGGCAGAGGCATGGAGAGAAGGACGGCTGGCCCTGGTGTTCTTCAAGACACGACTGCATACGAGTGGCGACACAGATGGAGAGTTGAATAAACCTTTCAAGACCTCGTATGCTGCAAGATGCAGCTACACTCGAGGATCTTGTCCCTGTTGGTAGGTCGTTATCAGGGATTGTTCATTCCAGCCACTGGCAGTAGCGAGGGTACGGAACTGTAGGGCATACTCATTGAGAGACAGAGAACCTTGTTTCAAGTGATAAAGCTGCTCACCGATCGACGAATCCCACGATGGTTTCCCAAAGACCTCCTTAAAATGCATGATGAAACCTAACAGGGTCTGGATCACTGGACTGTCGTTGGTCCACAAGGATTCCGCCCATCGGAGTGCTTTACCCGATAACTGAGATGTGATGAATGCCACTTTGGAACGATCATAGGGATACAAGTGCAGCTGCATCTCCAGGACCAGCCTGCACCAAAGCAGAAACTCATTTCAATCTTCCGCTGAACCAGAGTAGGGTGTCGGTCGGGCCATGGGACTGGCGCACTCCATCGACGAAGAAGAGATGGTGTTGTTTCCGGAAGTGCTAGCGGGTGAAGATGCAGGTGCGCTGGTGGGGAGAGCTCGCCGAACAGCATCGACAAGCTCTTGGAAGGGATCCGAGGTGCTCATCCTGGTGTGTGGTGTTGGTCCGGTCTTCTGTTACAAACAGAGAGGACGCGGAGTACTTGCGAAAGTGAAACACAGAGTTTATTGAGCTGAACCAGGATGAGTTTGTCAGAGGTGAGTGCAGGCAAGATGAATCCGGGCAGAATGACAATAAGGTAATACGATACGTCTTTGTTGCAGATGAATGGCAGAATGGCAGACTGAGAGACTGAAGCGCTGGAGACGAGGAGCCAGGAGACAAGATGTGGAAACACTCGAAAGACAAGGAGACACAGGTAAGTATACAGGTGAATCTGTGGTAGTGAGGCTAGGCAGTAGCATGTGCAAACGAGACCGGACAGTGACTGATTGCGTTAGCGGGGCTTAAGTACTGGTGTTGATTGGCGTGCTGATGGAGTGCAGGTACGTGTGATCAGTACTCTGGTGACTGTGAGCGTGGTGTCTGGGAAAGGATGGAGCCTGGCGTGCTTGCAACAACAGCGGATTCAAAAGAGGACATGGTGGAGACTTGGCTAAGGACACCATTGAAACGACTGATGGAAATGAGGCAAATGGAAGTCAAGCCCAAGGCGAAGGTGGAGAGCTGATTGGACAAAAGGACACTGATGGCATTGTGACCAAGGTGAGGCTGCAGTGATGAGGTGGAGCCAGGATGCCAGAGGACTGAGGCAGAGCCAGGGCAACTGAGGACCAAGACGAAGGCCGACGGAGACAAAGGGGTTTAGGGTCGAGGTGCAGTTGGAGACCCAGAAGTCTGTGGCATCGGCAGAGCAATGACTGACCAAGGCACAGCTGGAAGGATGAGGAAGCCGGTGGAGCCAAGGTCCAACCAACTGGTCAGCAATTCAAGGTGGTGAGGTGGCTTGAGGTAAGGATGACCAGAGGCAATTCCCCATAGTACAGTGGCATCAGAGGAAAGACCAAAGTGCAGATTTTAAATTTGCAGTTTATAGTGAAAAAATGGTTAGAGATAAAATTGCTCATCTAATTATTTATTATATTTATATTATACAAATTACTTTTAATTAATATAATATATTCATATTATTATTATATCAATTGACAAGTTGACAAATATGAATTTAATTGCATAAAAAAATGCATTCATAATTATTTTAAAGGTGTCCTAGAATGAGTTGAAACAATATGTTAAATTGTTCTCTGATATCTACATAGAGGGTACAGTATTTAAGGGCAAAAATTGTCCAGGTACAGTTTTACAGGTCCATGTATAACTCTATAAATTGTCCCTAGGATTTCCCTAGGATGTAATGCTCTGTTTTTGCCTTATTTGGAAGAGTCATGAATATTAATGTTGAGCTCTGCTCTGATTGGCTTATTTCAGCAGCTCACAGCACACGGCAGTTGAGTTGTTCAACGAATCGGCACGTGAGTCCTGACAGAACACAGACCGACTGAATGACACTTTAAGCAGAACACCTCAAATGGAGATTGATAAAATGCAGCCTACTTGTTTATTGTTTTTTTTCCAGATCATCGGTAGCCTGGTTTTACCAGACTCTCGTATATTTCATTTGTACATAGAGTCTGGCCTCTCTCCATTGACAAGGGTTTATTTCTGCGAAGGCGGGCACCCTGTTGAGGTTTAAAACTATTGGATCTGCCCTGAGCCACTCTGGATCTGCCATAACCAATCGCTAACGTTTGGTCGTGACGTATGTCATGCGCCCTTCGCATGTTTCACTCATGGAAATCCGACAAAATAAAAGTGCACATGTGCATGCCACCTCAGTAATAAAACTATAGGATAAAATCTAAAACTGGTGCATTCGGATTGTGATTTATTCACGCCACGGTGGAGAGGAGAGTTTTGTGATCGGGAACGCAGCGCTCACGTGGTCCGGAGCATCATTGTATGCTGTAAATAAAATGTCATATGCTTGGTATGATAATAAATGCTGCTATAAATAACGGACCAATTCAAATGTTTAAGTGCTTTTATTTTAATTTGATGAAATATATTGCTCTTCTAAATACTTACCAGCATTTTAAGGAAATACAAGTCTAGAAATGCATCCTAATAACTGCAAAGCAACCGTATGGTGTTCTGCAGTGGTCAAAAATGATTACAAACAGTGAATTTTGAAGTGATATATTGTTGAAAACTCAGAGATGTGGATTCGGACAGCTATTACATCAACACGACCTTGCGTTTGTCAAAAGCCGTAGGTAACTCGGCCATTGATTTTTACGCCGGTGGTGAGAGACGGACGGCAAAACAATAACTGACCAGTCCCTGTAACTTAAATGATGGCAATATCTTCCGACCCCACGAGAAACAGTTACCGTCCGAATAGCTTCAGCCAACTCCTTCATCACTAACGAAGCGATCTGGAAAATCAAACTTTTCACGAATTTACCCTGTTAGAGGACCACCAACAAACCCCAGCAAAGACTGTTATTGCTCGGGGCTTTAACTTCTGGAAATTCAGCAGCGGTGCCACAATGCAATGAATGGTTTAGTTTGCATCTTTCTCTGCCGCCATTACTAAACTACATCTCAAACTAACGCTCGACATCAACGTCATCGTTCTCAGCCTTAAAAAGTGGATAAATCACTATTTACTGCTTGCAGGAATACAGTTGTAATTGCCCCTTTCTTCAGTTTAAGATGCTGAGTGAAGCTTGCTTGAAATAGGCAGAGCAAACAAATGATTTTGAATTAAATTGTTGCGGTATCCGATTATAATAAACATCAACCATGACTGTTGACACTTTTTGTCTGTGGGAAGGATATGAAAAGTGCCAAATTTCACTATGGAATGGTTAATTTAATTTTTCATTCTAGGGCACCTTATTAGGCATATTTCTTCGATTCACATCATGCATTGTTATAGTCAGATATTCTTTAAGCTGCCTTCTCAATCTTTCGCTGCAGCAGCAGTGTTTATTCCTGCTTTGTAAACACATTTAATTTCATGATAATTTCCAAAAAAAATCTCTCAATCTTCAGAAGAGAAGTGACTCAAACAGACACTGTGATTGGCTGTTTCCCACACGTTTCCCACTTTCAGGTGCACGCACTTTAGAGTTAATTGCTAACTCTGGATTAAACATGAGTTGACAGAGAAAGTTAATGCCAAACTTTGATTAACTTTTGAATTTTTCTGAATTTGTCAACTCTAAACCTACTCTGAAACTCAGAGTTTGTTCAGCTAGCTTCATGCAACAGGCCTCTAAACACATTGATAAAAAAAACAGACCATAACAGTTAAGGCAAACAAATTAAAACAATTAAAGCTTTTTTGCAGCATATTTATTTATTTATTTATTTATTTATTTATTTATTTTATTTATTTATTTATTCATTTATTTATTTATTTATTTATTTATTTATTTATTTATTTATTTATTTATTTATTTATGTGTTTGTTTGTTTGTTTGTTTGTTTGTTTGTTTGTTTATTTGTTTGTTTGTTTGTTTGTTTGTTTGTTTGTTTGCAGCATTTTATTTATTGGTACTGGTGTTATACAGACCTGAACTGAACAACTAGTGATGCCGTAATTTTTTTTCTTTGGGGGGACAATGACAGTGCGTATGAAATGTATCTCTCTTCAAGTACAGTGCCAGCAAATCTCTGAGATGGAGGCAGTGTGTCTTGACTCATCACAAAATTTGACACCGGCCTGTCTCTCTCCACCATTATGTCCTTCAGTCTCAGACTAACTCGTAAATTATAGTCCAGAAAGAGCACGCTGCAGAACATTAAACCGACTGCATCTGGTTATGGCAATTTACCAAATATTCTCAGGTCACAATATCATTTTTAAAATTTGCTCCACTTGCTTTCATCATTCTCATATTGCTGTTTTTGCTACTGCTGTTATGAATATGATTGATTCCGATTATTCACCTACTTATGGGTCACTGCTTTGCTGTTGAGTTAAATAGTTGACACTGGCCTATACTTCAATAACATCCTTTTAGTAAAGGTTGTATTACTTAAAGGCATGTTCACAAAAAATATGCTGATATCATTGACGTGCTAATGAGGCTTGTGTTTACTGTTTAATGTAGGATGACATGTGCATTAATGTTTCATATTAACACATCTATGTCATGTGTTAAGTATTTTATTAAGATTACATCAGTCAAGTTAATTAATCCAAAGACCAATATACACTAACCTAAAGGATTATTAGGAACACCTGTTCAATTTCTCATTAATGCAATTATCTAATCAACCACAATCACATGGCAGTTGCTTCAATGCATTTAGGGGTGTGTTCCTGGACAAGACAATCCCCTGAACTGCAAACTGAATGCCATAATGGGAAAGAAAGGTGATTTAGGTAATTTTGAGCGTGGCATGGTTGTTGGTGCCAGACGGCATGGTTGTTGGTTCCACACGGGCCGGTCTGATAATTGTACAATTTGATCATCAAATTTAATGCACAACCATTTCTAGAGTTTACAAAGAATGGTGTGAAAGGGGAAAAACATCCAGTATGCGGTACTCCTGTGGGCAAAATTGCCTTGTTGATGTTAGAGGTCAGAGAAAAATGGGCCGAATGATTCAAGCTGATAAAGAGCAACTTTGACTGAAATAACCACTCGTTACAACCGAGGTATGCAGCAAAGCATGTGTGAAGCCACAACACGTGCAACCTTGAGGCGGATAGGCTACAACAGCTGAAGACCCCACTGGGTACCACTCATCTCCACTACAAATAGGAAAAAGAGGCTACAATTTGCACGAGCTCACCAAAATTGGACAGTTGAAGACTGGAAAAATGTTGCCTGGTCTGATGAGTCTCGATTTCTGTTGAGACATTCAGATAGTCAGAATTTGGTGTAAACAGAATGAGAACATGACTCCATCATGTCTTGTTACCACTGTGTAGGCTGGTGGTGGTGGTTTAATGGTGTGGGGGATTTTTTCTTAAAACGCTATAGGCCCCTTAGTGCCAATTGGGCATTGTTTCTGACCATGTCCATCTCTTTATGATCACCATGTACCCATCCTCTGATGGTTACTTCCAGCAGGATAACACACAATGTCACAATGCTCAAATCATTTAAAATCGGTTTCTTGAACATGACAATGAATTTACTGTACTAAAATGGAGCCCACAGTCCCCAGATCTCAACCCATTAGAGCATCTTTGGGATGTGGTGAAATGGGAGCTTTGTGCCCTGGATGTGCATCTCACAAATCTCCATCAACTGCAAGATGCGATCCTATCAATATTGGCCAACATTTCTAAAGAATGATTTCAGCGCCTTGTTGAATCAATGCCAGGTAGAATTAAGGCAGTTCTGAAGGCAAAAGGGGGTCAAACTGTATTAGTATGGTGTTCCTAATAATCCTTAAGGTGAGTGTACTATACCCTGATTGATAGGGAAAATACATGCAAAATAGCTTGACCTGTCATAATAAACAAGGTGTTGTAACTTTACGCTCACTGATTCTGTGGTTTACGTGTGTGAATGTGCTGTACTCTGACCTTCTCCTGCGTTGTTTTCACAGACCGAGTGAACTTTTCACCTGCTCTAGAGGGACTGTGTGTCTTCCTAGTCAGCTGGTCTGGGTTTATTCATTCAGACCTTGACTCTTCCCAATCCCTCCACATCTCCGGTGTAATGCATTTTTGTTTGTGTCTGTGCAGCCAAGCATAGGAAAAAGAGCTGAGGGTATCCGGTAAATCTCATGATGCCTGTCAAGAACATGTCATGGTCATATTTCACCTCAAAGAGAAGCAGCATTTGGAACAGTATGATTTAGATTTCACAGTGGGTGGGCCATTAAAACAAAATTTAATTGATATGGAAAAAATATTTTTTATTTCTTCATTGCATTGAGCTATATGGGCCTATTTTCCTAGATGCAAAATTGTTGGCCTGGAGATTTTCTTTTTTGTGGGATTCACTCATCCACATTTGCCTGACAGTTTCAGCAAAAGAGGCTCTAGGGTTGTCCAAATTCTCATAATTGAATAACAGTATTCTTGTAAATGAGTTCTGAATGGATGTAGGCAACACATAAATTATTGTTACAGCGCTATAACACAGCTGTATTTCTTAACTGAACACCTAACACTTCCTTCCATCTGGGTAATAAACTGGGTCATATCTGTATTATGATCTCCTATGAGGCAATCATAGAGACATCTGATGCTAATGCAACTTTTACACCTGCAGTTGCCTTGAGGAGCCATTGAGACGAAACATGACACATAAAGCTACATTCTCATTCACGCAGCAGGAGCTTCTCTGCAATAACATTACACTGCAATGGTCATTCAGGCAATATTGTTTTGACTGTTAAGCTTAACTCGGGTTTTCAAGGGTCACTCAGGGATGAGCTTTTATGGACAAAGTCATTTAAGCGTAGAAGATGTGCCTCATAAATGAACTAGCAGTATATTCAATAAAAGCGTTCCTTGATATTTAGTTCCGGCATCAGTTATAAAGTTAGGTTTTTCATATATAGTTTTAATTATTATTGAATTTTTTTTAGCAACTTGGAGAAATTGGAATTTAAAGGGATAGTTAATCCTTAAAGGGACAGTCCTAATTTACCCACTCTCATGTCTTCCCCTTAATATTATTTTCCCTTTATTTATTTATTTATTTATTTATTTATTTATTTATTTATTTATTTATTTATTTATTTATTTATTTATTTATTTTTAAATTGTTTAACCTCTTACACTCAGGGCCATTTTTTGGGATTTCCGCCTTGATTTGGCCTACCCAAATTGAAAAGCTTCCCATTCACACATACAGGGGTCTAGGTTCAAAATTTTGGTGTCATTTTACAGGAAACCCTTTGAAGTTACATAAAACACTGCTAAAAGTGATAAACATGTAAGTATATGTTGTCTAAGCTGTAATAACCCCCCCAAAAAGTAGGTGCTTTTTGATTGTTTTTCCTCCATAAATTAATTTTTGAAAGTGTGTAACTCAGGCCCTGTGTTCTCTAGGAACCTGCAGACAGTTTGGGCTGTTTCCACTAAATTACAGAAAATAGTGGAAAAAAAGAATGTTGTCTGTGTCATGTTGTATGCCAGATTTACTCAAATGGGTCTGAAGGGATGACCCCCCTTTTTTCCCCCTTTTTGCCCCTCCCCCGACCCTGCTACCCCTCCCACCACCATATACAGTGATATAAATGCCATATTCCAGTGTCATTCAATTAATTATACATGCTGGAAGCAGCCCAAAGTGTCTGCAGGGTCCTAGAACACACAGGGCTACACACTTTCAAAAATTAATTTATATTAAAAAAATCAAAAAGCGCCTAATTTTTTTTTTTTTTTTGGGGGGGGGGGGTTATAACAGCTTACACAACATATACTTACATGTTTATCACTTTTAGCAATGTTTTATGTAACTTTAAAGGGTTTCCTGTAAAATGACACCAACATTTGGAACCTAGACCCAGAGGTGGGTAGTAACGAATTACATTTACTTCGTTACATTTACTTGAGTACATTTTTTGGGTAACTTGTACTTTTAGAGTATATTTAAAAATGGGTACTTTTACTTTTACTCAAGTACATTTCTTGTGAAAAAACTGTACTTTTACTTCGTTACATTCGGTGGCGTTCCTCCGCTACTGTCAATGGTGATAATTAATTATATATTTTAAAATAAGTTATGACTTGTTCGCAAGTCTCGCGAAACGTTGGAGAGGCTGCTTCGCGAGAGGTGGATACGCATCACCCGCATAAAATTAGCGCGCATTTAGTCAGAAGATGATGGCCGAAGCAGAGGGAGATGTGTGTGAGCGGCAGATCACCCGTACGTGGCCTCAAGTTCAGCCTGTTTTCAGTCCAAGATGTCAAAAAGAACAGTTTCATAATTTAATGCATGCTGTGTGCACCAATATGAACTGACATCTCAGCATAATTCCAGCTCCAACCTGAGAAAGCAGTGGTAAGTGTAACAATGATGCCTATATTTGAACACTATTAATGGTAATTTGGTAACTATGGGCACTTTTCCTTTATTGTAATACTATTTCACACACTGTCCGAGTGTTTTCCTCATATGCGCTCTTGTGCAAGCATTGACAAATCGTTTGAATCCTCCGAACACACGTCCACAAACAAACGTTCACATCTGCACATTTACATATCTTTTTTTTCTCATAAAACGAGCAACCTCATTGGCAAAATGTACCTGTGGCAATGTTTTTGCAAACCACAAAATACGTACCAATACACACTGCAGAAATTCCAACAGAAATGAACACTATAGGCAGAAAAATTGCATTTTTTTAGTCTATGGTTTGTAAACTAAAACATTTTGAATTTTGCGTCACAGCTCAATGTTCTGCTTTTCTGATTCACCAGATTTGCTCGATAGCTCAGCTGATACAGATTTGTATTTGCAATGCGAAAAGCTTGAGAACGAACCCCATGAAGAACGAGTCATGATAAAAGAGCTCAAAGACGAGTTCTAAACACAAGCTAAAAATACATGGACACAATTTTATTTTTGTCACATTTGCTTTTGTTAACACTTTCGGGTAGGTTTAGTGTGGGTGTACGTTAAAAACACAACGTAACAAAACATGTCAGATTCACGCAATCTGTTCTGGAAAAAAATAAGCTTTTAGCGCCACCCAGTGGACATTTCACTTTGAAACTGTCGCAATATGTACGTATTGGTACATATTTTGTGGTTTGCATAAACGTTGCCATAGGTACTGATGGATCAGGCTAAAAACGAAACAAATTGAATAGCCTAATGTGACATCTTGCATTTATACACATATCCGGACAGACAACAGTCTACATTTAAAAATGGGACTCTATTTCTAAGAATGCATATACTTATAAAAATATAAGAACAAAGTATGTTTTAAAAAGAGCTGTGGTTAGCCCAGCACACCATTAATTTACACTGTTTAACCATTAAACACACACACACACACACACACACACACACACACACACACACACACACACACACACATATATATATATATACACACATATACATATATATATATATATATATATATATATATATATGTATATGTGTATATATATATATATATGGAGGTGTGTGAAAGCTCTCTAAGTAGTCTGAAATTCAGGGTTTTTGGATCTTATCAATCAGATCGAAAGTAACTAGTAACTAAGTACTTGAGTAGTTTTTTCATCTAATACTTTTTTACTCTTACTCAAGTAACTATTACGATTGTTACTTTTACTTTTACTTGAGTAAATATTTCCGGAAGTACTTGTACTTTTACTTGAGTAAAGATTTTGGCTACTCTACCCACCTCTGCCTAGACCACTGTATGTGTGTATGGGAGGCTTTTTAATTTGGGTAGGCCAAATCCAGGCCGAAATGATATCAGAGTAATTTTGTGTAAATACATTACTTTGTGTAAAACAAAGGCCTAAGTGATGCATATCTCCAGAAAGTAAAGACTCTAAGCTTTCAAATGGTACCACATATGACATCATAGCTCCTCCACAGACATTTAAAATGGAAAGTAAATACATGACGATGTCATTTCCGACCCTGTACAGGGTTTCACTTTCTTTTAAGTGGATAGGGACTTTAAGATTTAAGTTCTTGTTAAAATCGGGTTCTATAAAGAGTGCGTTGGAATGGGGCCCATCTTTTGTTTGTAGCCCCGTTCTGGCCAGGCCGAGTATGGTTCTCGGACCTTGTGTCTCTCCTCGACGGCTCTCCCCTGGAGATTCCGATCAGGAGGGACATTCACTCTCGCCAGGAGTTGGGGAAACCATGGGTTGGCTTCTGAGGGGGCCCAGCTCACAAATTCTGGTCTCTCAACCGAGGTTGTTGTGACCATTCTACACTCTAGAGCTCCTTCCACGGGGAAACTGCACACACTGAAGTGGAGGCTCTTCACCTTATGGTACAGAGATCACCTGTGGGATCCAGTTAACTGCCCTGCGAGCGCGGTGCTGGAGTTCCTGGAGGGGAGATTCTCCGCTGGGCTAGCTCCCCCCACATTAAAGGTGTACGTGGCGGCCTCAGGTGCTTACCACACTCCTTTGGGTTGGTTTTCTTGGGGCGACTCCCTCTGGTTACTCGTTTCCTTCGTGGCACTTGGAGGCTGAGGCCTGCAGTTTGCACCAGGGTGCTGACCTGGGATCTCTTGGTCCTTCAAGGTCTTTCCGAGGCTCCCTTTGAGCCGCTCGAGGAAGTTTCCGAGAAGTTTGTTGTTCTAAAGACGCTTTTCTCCCTAGGAGTATAGGAGATTTATAAGCTCTCTCGGTGGCACCCTCGTGTCTGGAATTTGCGCCCGGTATGGCCAAGGCTTTCTTGTACTCTAGGCCGGGCTATGTTCCTAAGGCTCCTCGAACCTTTGTGCTGCAAGCCTTTGTCCTCTGTCTCGGGTGACATCGGACCAGGACATCTTATCTGCTCATGCACTGTTTGTGACTAGACACTTATGTCCACATAGCTGCCCTGTTGAGGAGAACAGTACAGTTATTTGTCTGTTATGGACCTTCCTGGGGGGGGGGGGGGGGGGCAGTTTTAAAGCAGAGGATGAGCAAGTGGGTGGTCGAGTCCATCTCACTCGCTTATGTGGCGGTCGGGCAGCCTTCTCCTTTGGCTGTGCGGGCCCACTCTACCCGGGGTATGGCGGTCTCTCAGGCTCTCTTGGCAGGGGCCTCCCTGCAAGATGTATGTGATGCAGCAGGGTGGTCTTCGCCTCATACCTTTGTCAGGTTCTACGAACTAGACATAAATTTTACTCCTGGGGCTCGGGTGCTCACTCCTTAGATAATTCAACAGGCGGGCACCCAGCTCGTATGGAGACATGGGTATTCTAGTTCCCATAGCGGTGAAGCAGCTCGAGTTCCTTGAACGGGAACGTCCCGGTTACGTCTGTAACCTTAGTTCCCGGAATAGGAACGAGACGTTGCATCACCCGGCCATCCTCCCCGCATGCCCTCTAGCGGCTTGTTTCAGGCCTTCTCAGAAGCTGGGGGCGTGTGTTTGCCGGTAGGCTTTATAGTTTCCAGGTCGATGACGTCACCCGCCTATGACGTTCCATCTCTCCATTGGACTGATTACATACGTGCTTCATGACGCAATCACGCAGAGGCGTTCCCATACCGGTGACGCAGTGACTTGTTCCTATTCCAGGAACTAAGGTTACAGACGTAACCGGAACGTTCAGTCTACTCTTATTTTCCTACCGGGCAGAACAGGGATTCTCGAGTGACAGTTTTTCATCTATCCCACCATGCCTCACAGTAGGTATTGGGAGTGTAAGACAGGATCATGTTTTAAAAGTGCTGGGTTTGTATGAATTAGTACGAATTATTAGCTTTGTTTTCTTCTCTCGATTACACATTGCTTACTGGGTGGATGTGCAAGTGTACAGGAGTGTACAAATATACAGGAGAAAGTAGGATTTCCCACCTGTCTTTGTTCCAGGAAACTGCAGGAGTCGCTTTCCTCCTTCAGGGATGGTGAAGTAGACATTTGAGCTGACAAAGTCTGCTCATTGTGTGGGAATCAATTTGTAATTAGCTTTAGCAGATGTTCCATGTGATAAGGAATATGCCTTTTTTCTTGATCTCAAAGGGATGTAGTGTTGTACACTAGTACTGAGGGCACAAAAATAAATAAAAAATAAAAAAATAGACGTGCTTGTCAATTTTGAAGTGAGAGCAACAAACCAGAGGCACACTGACATGTCTTCTGTGAGAGTGGAGAATGAGTGACATATGCCAGAACTACTTCCCTAAATGAAACCCCTCACAGTGCTTTGTACAACCTGTGCTTTTAATAAAAGAAATCTAGGACATGAAGGCTTTGTAGACTTCAAAAGGAAACATTACTTCCCTTAGGGCCCGTGCACTGCTAAAAAACACAACGTGAGGAAGTTTTCATTCTGCAAGGTCCAGTAGATTGCTCCCTGCTGAGCCTATTCTGCAAAATACTGAGGATCTGGACGTTCAGCTCAGTGCTCTAATGATCTTCTGATATCTTCAGAATGTTTAACATGTAACAGTTTTTCCTTACCGAGGAGTGTAAAGTCAACATGAAATTAAAACTGACCCTATTTTCTTCCTTAATCATCTCTTAAGTGTTTTAATCTTTCATCAAAATATAATAACTGCTGCAGAAACATAAAGAAATCCTAAGAGGACATGCTTTATTTTATTTTTTTTGTCTTAAGTTTTTTGTTCTTGAACTCTTTTAATTGTGATTCTTAATATTTTCTTGAATGTCTTAATCTTTCATCAAAATATATGATATCATATAATATATCAGATACATCAAAATTTATCACATTCTCTGCCGCAGGAACATACAGACAACCTAAGAGACAATGCCTTTTCTTTTGTTTGTTTAGTTTAGTTTTTCTTTCTTGTTTTCTCGTAATTTAGATTTTCTTATGATCTCAAACTAATAGAGGTTATTTGCTTGTTATTCTGTTATTCTATGATTTGCTGTGTAATTTCATTTAGTAATTTCACAGTATCCTTCAGTTATATAGGCATGGTTTTATCCTCCTGGGACCCAGGAAAAGACTTTTGTCCACTGTAGTGTAGTTTCTATGACACCACATGTCATGGTTTTAGTCTGGATCAGCGTATGTGAGCGAAGCGAGGAGTGGAGCGGCGTGATTTTGAATGGAGTGAGGAGTCGGAGCATCTGGCTTTTCTCTTGGTCTGAGAGCCCTCCCCTACCGCCCCTTCATAAATACAATTCATGTCAAAGGCCCATAATATAACTACATTTTTAACCAGAACTCGCATATTAAACACATTTAACTAGCTTTATACAGAGGGATATGAATGAGAGGAGTGATCATTGAATGCTTTGAGTGTGGAGGGGAAATTGCTGCAACTCCACTCAGCTCACACTCTGGTCTGGATACCTTGTAAAGAGCACATTCAGGGCTTTTCAGAGATACCAAATATTTGGAGGTTTTACTTCTCCTTGGTCTGACATTAATTTAGTATTAAAATGTAGCAGTCTTATATAAATATGATAATATTTTGTAATCATCATTTAAATCAGACGCATTATCAAATAGTTTGTCATCAATCAACACCTCAGGAAAATGTTTTTGGGTTTCTAATCAAAATATTACGTTCTGCACTCTAAAAATGGCTGGGTTAAAAACAACCCAAATGGCAACCCAGCGGTGGGTAAATATTGGACAGAACACATGCTGGGTTAAATTAACCCAGTGGCATTTTAACCCAGCAGGCTGGGCTCTTGAGAAAACCCAAAATGTAGTAAAATGTTTTACCATTAATGGATTTGCTATTCTGGGTTATTCTTGCTGGGTTGTTCTTAAATCTCCTGTGCATAAGCCTACTGTAAAACTGGACAATCATGAAAGAAAAAATGAAGAATGCATGTTTAGACTGTTAAAACAATAATTTTTATTGCTTCACAAATTGTACAATACACAAATGTGTTAAAATTGGCAACAATGACAACTACAAACCTAATATATTCTGTCAATTTATTCACGTTTAAATCAAACTTTTATTTTGATGGGTTGCCGTGACTTTTGAGTCTCTGTGTTCATGATATGTGTAATGATGAGTCAACAGATTGGGGATCCAAATGCAATTTTATTTAAGACAACAGTCCACAATCGAAGTCTAGAGTACAGGCAAGGTCAAAATACATGCAGGCAGTCCAAACAGACAAACACAACAAGGCAGGGAACGTAGGCAAGAGAGTAGTCCAGAAACAGGCAGGTGATCCAAAACCAAGAGACACTAAACATGGGAAAACGCTCAGAATTGTAGTGTTACACCTTACAAGACTTCGCAGTGAATGGCAGAGTGAACAAGGTTTATATAGACTGAGGTGATGAGGCTAATGGCACACAGGTGTAAACAGTGATGGCTGATGAGTCAAGGCAAAGGATTATGGGGAATGAAGTCTGGAATGGTGATAAATATTGAGGTGAAGGAGCCCTCCGGTGGCGACCAGAGATGCTCTATTAGGTTGAGATCTGGTGACTGTGGGGGCCATTTTAGTACAGTGAACTCATTATCATGTTCAAGAAACCAATTTGAAATGATTTGAGCTTTGTGACATGGTGCATTATCCTGCTGGAAGTAGTCATCAGAGGATGGGTACATGGTGGTCATAAAGGGATGGACATCGTCAGAATCAATGCTCAGAAACGATGCCCAATTGGTACTAAGAGGCCTAGAGTGTGGCAAAAACACATCCCCCACACCATTACACCACCACCAGCAAGCCTGCACAGTGGTAACAAGGCATGATGGATCCATGCTCTCTTTCTGTTTACGTCAAATTCTGACTCTACCATCTTAATGTCTCAACAGAAATCGAGACTCATCAGACCAGGCAACATTTTTGCAGTCTTCAACTGTCCAATTTTGGTGAGCTTGTGCAAATTGTAGCCTCTCTTTCCTATTTGTAGTGAAGATGAGTGGTACTCGGTGGGGTCTTCTGCTGTTGTAGCCCATCTGCCTCAAGGTAGTGCATGTTGTGGCTTCACAAATGCTTTGCTGCAGACCGCGGTTGTAATGAGTGGTTATTTCAGTCAAAGTTGCTCTTCTATCAGCTTGAATCAGTCGGCACATTCTCATCTGACCTCTAGCATCAACAAGGCATTTTCACCCACAGGACTGCTACATACTATATATTTTTCCCCTTTCACACCATGCTTTGTAAACCCTAGAAATGGTTGTGCGTGAAAGTCAGAGTAACTGAGCAGACTGTGAAATTGTCATTGAAGCAAGTGCCATGTGATTGTGGTTGATTAGATAATTGCATTAATGAGAAATTGAAAAGATGTTCCTAATAATCCTTTAGGTGAGTGTATTTAGGATATATACAGTGGTTAATAACATCCATATTATACTTTATAGACACTAATTGATAGATCAAACAGCCAACAGCTACCCACAAAATTGTCTATAAACAAAACATCCTACTGTCATTGAGTTCACATAAACAGCGGTTGAAGTTTCTTGTCAAGAATACCATAATTCATCCATTCAAGACATCGAGAGTCACACAGACCTATAACAACGTACAGCCAAAACAATAATGGGGAATAACACCTAATAATAATAATAATAATAATAATAATAATAATAATAATAATAATAATAGAAATAACTGGCCACGTCTGCCCGAAACTTGCTTACTCACGTGTGCAATGAGACCAAACGCTAACTCACCAGACACAGCAAATATACAACAGCGCGAATATAACACGGCAAAACACAATGCAGACGAACATTTCTAACATTCAGTGATACTTAATTATTCTTTACTCTAATCTGACTACTTTTTTCCAGTACTGAGTAATCTAACACGTTGCTATTTCCAAACCAGTAATCAGATTAAAGTAACTTATTCAAGTCACTGTGAGTTACTATTTTAGTAATTTCCCTTAGTAAAAACCGACAGCGCGAGTCCTACTTTTTTACATTGTTGCAGCCATTAAAGGTCCCGTTATTCGCGATTCCATCTTTCAAACTTTAGTTAGTGTGTAATGTTGCTGTTAGAGCATAAATAATACCTGTAAAATTATAAAGCTCAAAGTTCAATGCCAAGCGAGATATTTTATTTAACAAAGTTCCCTTTTAAAGCCTACAGCGAACCGCCGGTTTGGACTACAGCAGGAAGTGCAGGGATGTAATGACGTTACTAGAACCGTTTGTTGACTAACCCTCCACCCACAAGAACACGCAAAAAAGGGGGCGTGGTCTTGTTGCTCTCCCACGTGGAGAAGAGCGCGCATTCAGCGCTTGCATCTCCCCGTTATGGTAAGAGGCGGGACCTTTCTGGGCAAAGTGCGCTAAGCTGCTGTCCAATCACAACACGGGAGGCGCTGGCCTAATCAGAACTCTTTACGCATTTCTGAAGGAGGGACTTCATAGAACAAGGAATCAGGCTGTTTTTAGGACAGAGAAAAAAGCGCTGTACAGATAAGTAAATTGTGTGAAAAATACTGTGTTTTTTTACACGCGAAACATGAAATCATGTTTTATATTGCACTGCAAACATTATCAAAGCTTCGAAAACACGGAAGAATGGGACCTTTAAAATAGTTCAGTTTTGTTTTTAATGTCAAAGTAGTTATATTTCTTTTAGTTTCTTTATTAAGTTAATTTAGAAAATGTTTAGAACAATTTTTATTTCTATTGTTTTTATTTTTTTTATGTGACGACCATGCAGCCAGCATGATCAAAAAGACAGTGACTTAACCACACGTTTGCCTCTCAAATCAATTCTTGACTTGTCTTGCCTATAATAAAATCCATACATATAAAACACTTTAAACATCATAATGTTAGTTCATTTAGCCTACTATTACCACCCCAGTGGAAGGCATTTTTGACGAGCTGAGGCAGGCTGATACTGCTCGCAATGGCGCTTACAAATGAAACGGGCTACACAATCTAAACAAATAATAATAATAAAAAAGGTAGGTTGTTTTATACCTTACACCTCCGCAAAATGAATATATATCCGATCTTCAATTCCCGCGGTATATGCTCTTTTAATGGAGTTCACATCAACGAAAGCAAAAGATTCAAGATGCATTTTATTCAGCAGCTTATTTCAAATTCAAAGACCACAATATGAGAAAGAGGGACCTAAGCAATGGTAAGATAATTCAGTCTCATTAATTTGTATTGAAGATGATTGTGTTTTTGTGTCTTATTTTAAGTTTCATTTATGGCCATTTGCGTTGGCTTGCTTTACTCATTTGCAGCGATGCATGGTGTTGCAGCACCATCATCATATCTGACTACAATATGGCCTATAGCTCATAACATGCTCTCACACGTTTATTTTTTAACCGTTTGCCTGGAGAAAAATTTACACATGTGGTTTAAACAACCAGATACATTTACATTTGTCCGGTTTCGTCTGAAATTCTTTCATAGGCTACCACCTTCTGAATTGGTTTGTTTGAGTGATTGGAATTAAGTAAGCTAGGCCTACATCTCGAAAGAATCTCGGAAGGCATTTAGGCCTACTCCTGGTCATTTCTCAATCACATAGATACCTGGTCAGAGAAAACAAATGAAGGAACCAGTTGTAAAAAGGCAATATCTCTAGCAGCTGCGCTGAAGAATTGCATGCTACTGCTGGACTCTTTAACCTTGTGCAAGCCATATTTTGACAGTTGCGTAAGCTATCATGGTCTTGTGTTGTTTCCACCACGGCAGCACACCTCGTTCTTCCTTTTAATTAATAAAATAAATATACAACTAAGGAGAAGCCTAAAAAAAAAGCCACAAAGCTCGGCCTGCATTTTAGGTATGTGTGAAAATTGGCCCGAAGCCTGGCACTAGGGGCGTAAAAAAGTTGGGGCCCATCGGGCTCGGGCATATATAGAGGGGTCTAGTCAGGAGATACATTGTTGATGTTACTGTTAAAAAAGCACTTCCAATAAACTGAGTGTTGCCAAAAATGGTTGTCATTTCTATGTTGAGGCGGCAGGGGTGTTGTCAGCAACTGCTGAATGTAGGTAATAAAGTAACTTGTAATCTTACTTAGTTACTTTTAAAATCAAGTAATATGTAAAGTAACTAAGTTACTTTTTAAAGGAGTAGTCAGTAATCAGCAATCAGATTACTTTTTCAAAGTAACTGTGGCAACACTGCTAACAACAAATGAGCTAAACATCAAAGGAGAATTCGATGATTTCGATCAGAACGGTGTCATCTCTCTCTAATTTTAAATTAGTATTTAAAGAACACTTATTTCCTATAGTGTTTAACATTTGAGTGTTTTTTCTTGTATCTTTTCTTTATTTCTTTATTTATTTGTTATTTTTTTCTTGTTTTTGTGTATTGCCTTTTACACCACTTTGGTCAGCCTTGGTTGTTTTAAATGTGCTTTATAAATAAATAAACAACAACTAACAACAGCAAAGGAGAAAGGATACAAACTTGCAAAAAGAAGCAAGAGCTGCTTTCTTCCTGTTGTTCGAATGCTTCTCTCCAACTGATTGCCACAAACACAACACTGTATGTACCGTGCTGGCCACACCTCCCTGAAACTTGTTCACTCACGTGGGCAAAGAGACCAAACGTACATTTGGTTTACTTAAATAAATAATTTGTATGTTCAATCTGACTCTTATTTTTGCTAATTTAACACGACAATATTTACACTGTCAACAGCATAACATCAAAGTTGAACCACTGTAGTAACATGGATGATTTTAATGATGTCTTTACTACCTTCCAGGGCCTTTAAAGTGTTAATTATATAGATGCCTATAGAGGAGTCAGAGCTCTCGGATTTCATTAAAAATATTTTAGTTTGTGATCTGAAGATGAACAAAGGTCTTATGGGTTTGAACGACATGAGGCGGAGTAATTAATGATAGAATTTTCATTTATAGGTGAATTAACTACCAATATAATCCTTGCATTTTAGATATTTGTCCTATTTCATTTATGTTGTAGTGTTTGTTTGATTCAGTATCTCCAAGTAAGCTCCTGTGTGATTTCAATATTGAGTAAATTATTGAGTCCATTCCAGTGAGTGAAATTCCAGAGTCTGTTCCAGTGAGTGAAATCCCAGAGTCAATTCCAGGGAGTGAAATCCCCAAGTTCTTCTAGTTTGAAATTACAATTAAAGACTAATTTGATTCCTCTTTGCACTTTACAAACCAAGCATGTTACTTTTCTTACTTTTCAATCACCTAAAAATTAGGGATGTCCCGATCAGGTTTTTTGCCCTCGAGTCTGAGTCTGAGTCATTGGATTTTGAGTATCTGTAACATAAATTCTTTACTTTTGGATTTTAGTGCAAGATGTGCAACATTAAATATAAAAAAAAAGTCTGGGCCCGGAGTTGCGCAGTAGAGAGCAGGAAGTAGAACGGCGATATCAAAAGCCCGCCCATACTCTCACAGATGCAGAACAATTAATTATGTTGGTGTGAAATAAACAGTTATGGAAATGTAGAAATTTATAATTAAATTAAATTAAATTAAATTAAATTAAATTAAATTAAATTAAATTAAATTAAATTAAATTAAATTAAATTAAATTAAATTAAATTAAATTACAGAATCTGCTCCCAAAAATCCCGAAAAAAGTCTGTTAGTGCCTCAGTGACAACTTTACTCAGTAAAAGACGTCGATCTCAGCTGTCAATCATGACATCACACACCTGTTTTTATAGCATCAAATAACTAATTAAAACTAAACTTATTTAAAAAACTAACACTTGAAATGAAATCATCGTGATGATAACTGCCTACAATGGCATAAACTAACTTTGGGGAAAAAATATTTGAAGTGTAATTTGATTGTTTGGTTTGCCTCGCATCCTCGCAAACACAGAGGTGCGGCTACACTGGGACTGGCCACCTGGGGGCGATCGAGCCGCGGAGGCTTCAATTTCTGAGAGGGCTGTTACCGGTGCTGCAGGCTTGATTTAAACAACAAAAGTGACGTCATGCCGCACACGTTGCTGTTTCTGTGTGGAGTTAAAAGGGTCTAACTCTGTGCCACCGCATAACTATTAATATGTAAAAAAAAAATGAAAGGTAAAAAAAGAAGAGAATATACATATATCCGAGTCCTGATCGGGAGGTTACGTCCGATTCTGATCGAGTCTGAAATCACGTGATCGGGCCCGATTTCCGATCACGTGATCAGATCTGGATATCGCTACTTAAAATCAAGTCTTGCTCAATAAGACAGTCTATGAGAGTCTATGCTTCAAAATAAATTACTTTATTTTTGGGCTGATATCAAAAAAAGGTTACTTATGTTTTTACCAATGAATTTGAAAGTCCTCCACAATTGCCTTTGGAATGTCCATTTTTCATGACCCAAATTTTTCCCCAAAATATTTCTCACTGGATATCCTGTAAATATGCTATATTACAGAACTAAAATAGGTTGTGAATGTTGTTTCAAGTTCACTTAAAAAAAAAAAATTTAAAAAAAAAATCAATTTTTACATTCATACATTTATATTATATTAATATTTATATACTCATTACAAGTTTACTTTGTTCACCCTGGCAAGAGAAGTGTATCGTTTTTTTTTTTTTTTTTTTTTAATGTATAGTTGTATAGTATAGTTCTCTCTTCACATTAAGCTTCTCTATTCAATATTTTAAAATTGAAATATTACACACTACAGCTTAAAAGCAGTAACAAACTCTTGGTACCATTATAGAATTTACACAAAGCAATAGATCTAAGTAGAACTTTTTAAAACGGCTAATTAAGTTGCCAATATAAGCTCTTGAAAGGAGCAAAATGAATCACAGAGACTCAAGAACAAACCAGTGAAAAAGGCTTTAACTTTTTGAAGATGCTGTATTTCTTGCATATCATGTTTTTTTTCTACAGTATATAGTTCTTCATACACATACACATCATAGCTTTGCACTAGTAATGAAAATCTTCTGTAAAAAGAGGCAGAGAAATACACCTCAAATATATTTAACTGTTTTCACGATTTAGTTTTTTCCCTTTTTGTACATAAAATATGAAGTACATCCCTAAACACTGCACATATTACATTATGATTTCAGTAAAGCAATTATTGATTAAATGTCACAGTCTTTACCTACATGAGTTCTCCTGCTTCAAAGAGGGTTGTTACAATGGGAGATTTGCAGTCCCTGACTGAGATGAATAGGTAACACAATAAGGGTGCATAAGTAAGGGATAATGTACACCCAGCCGGTTGTTATTGCAGAATAAACCCCGACAGAGTGATCAGGAAGAATGTCATATACACATATGATAACTTGAGAGTGTGTAAATCATAGGCTTGGTTTCATTTTTGGGTGAACGAACCCTTTCAGCATTAATTTTCAACATTTAGCAAGGGCATATGGCAAATCTTCAGCAATAGATAAAGGCTTAAAGCAGGTTGGAACTGTTTTCCTTCGCGGAAGCTTTGCGTAAGAGCTAATAAAATATTTAATCTCGAGACAATATTTTGTGTCTAATAATTATTTATTTGAGACTAGTAGCTGTGTAATAAGCGGGATAATGTACACCCAGCCGGTTGTTATCGCAGAATAAACCCCTTCAGAGTGATGCATGACTTTACTTGTTGGGGCACATGATTATTAACTAATTCAAAATGAATTCAAAACCCATAACCTCAATTACATATTAGTTAATCAATTAGTTAATAGTCATGTGCCCCAACAAGTAGCCATAACATAATGATACCTTTATAAATCATTAGCTAATGATTCATTAAAGCAGACAACTAGAACTTGAAATACATGGCTTTGATCCCTTGTGGTAATTAACACGTTAATTTACATTATTAGGTTTTACATTTACATTTAATCATTTAGCAGACGCTTTTATCCAAAGCGACTTACAAAAAAGGGGAGAGTAATAGAAGCAACGAAACAGACAAGGCCAACAACCTGTAAGAGCTGTAAGAAATCTCAATTAATTAGCACAATACACAACAATTTTTTGTTTTGTTTTGTTTTTTTAAGACATCTACAACAAAAACTCACGTACGCAAAATGCCGAACACTGGATTTTGATAGCTATGATAACAACCCATTAGGACTAAGGCTGTTGCCCCAGCTGTTGTCGTTAATGCAGATTCAGTGGCCCAATGGGTTGGTTTTGTATGCCATTCTAGCTAAACGCGCAGCAATAGCCATCTACAACAAAAACTCATGTATGCAAAATACAGAACACTGGATTCTGATAGTTATGATAACTATGTAACATACCCGCCTGAAGGCACAAATCCGGATGAGAGACGTAGATATGATCCAGGAGTGTGCGCTTTTTGGTCGTTGCTGTGGTGATCAGTAAGTGCTATTCTGTATTGGTCAAGTGCAAATGGAAAAGATGTGTCTTAAGATGTTTTTTTAAAAATGGCTACAGACTCGGCAGCACGAATTGAGATTGGCAGGTCATTCCACCAGGTAGGAACGGTCCAGGAAAATGTCCGTGAGAGCGATTTCATGCCTCTTTGGGATGGAACCACGAGGCGCCGCTCACTCGCAGAACGCAAGCTTCTGGAGGATGTGTAAGTCTGAACAAGTGAGTTTAGGTATATTGGTGCAGAGCCAGTGGTTGTTTTGTAGGCGATAACTAGTGCCTTGAATTTGATGCGAGCAGCCATTGGCAACCAGTGCAGTTTGATGAAGAGAGGCGTAACATGCGCTCTCTTCGGCTCATTAAAGACCACTCTGGCCGCTGCATTCTGGATCAGCTGCAAGGGTTTGATAGTGCATGCTGGAAGCCCAGCCAGAAGAGCATTACAATAATCCAGTCTGGAGAGAACAAGAGCTTGAACCAGGAGTTGTGCAGCCTGTTCTGATAGGAAGGGTCTGATCTTTCTAATGTTGTATAAAGCAAATCTGCAGGACCGGGCTGTTGCAGTAATGTGGTCAGTGAAGTTTAACTGTTCATCAATCACAACTCCAAGGTTTCTTGCTGTCCTTGATGGAGTTATGGTCGATGAACCAAGCTGAATGGAGAAATTTTGATGAAGTGCTGGGTTGGTTGAGAAAACAAGTAATTCTGTCTTTGCAAGATTGAGTTTAAGATGATGCTCTTTCATCCAGTCAGAAATGTCTGTCAGACAGGCAGCGATACGAACACTGACTGTAGGATCATCTGGTTGAAATGAGAAGTAGAGTTGAGTGTCATCAGCATAGCAGTGATAGGAGAAGCCGTGTTTCTGAATGACAGAACCTAATGATGACATGTAGATGGAGAAGAGAAGTGGTCCAAGGACTGAGCCCTGTGGAACCCCAGTAGCTAGATGATGTGACTTAGACACTTCACCTCTCCATGACACCCTGTAGGACCTACCAGAGAGGTAAGACCTGAACCACTGGAGAGCAGATCCTGAGATCCCCGTCCTCTTAAGTGTTGACAGGAGGATCTGGTGGTTAACTGTGTCAAAAGCAGCAGACAGATCCAGCAGAATGAGCACTGAGGATTTGGAAGCTGCTTTTGCCAGTCTCAGTGCCTCAGTTACCGAGAGCAAGGCAGTCTCGGTCGAATGGCCGCTTTTGAAGCCGGATTGGTTGTTGTCTAGGAGGTTGTCCCGTTCAAGAAACATAGAGAGTTGATTGAACACAACTCGCTCAAGGGTCTTTGCAATGAAAGGCAGAAGGGATACCGGTCGGTAGTTTTCTAAAGGGCTGGATTCAGAGAGGGTTTCTTAAGCAGTGGGGTTACCCGAGCCTGCTTAAATGCTGTGGGAAAGGTTCCCGTGTGAAGAGAAGTGTTGACAATGTGAGTGAGTGCAGGAGTGATTGAAGAAGAAATAGCCTGAAGGAGGTGAGTGGGTATATGATCAAGTGGACAGGTAGTAGGGTGATTGGAAAGGATGAGTTTAGAAATATCTGCCTCGGAGAGTGGAGAGAAGGATGGAAGCGTGTTCGTGTTAGTTGTTGAGATGTGCGTGTCAGTTTGTGATGAGGAGAACTGTTTGCTAATGAGAGCTGTTTTGTTTGTGAAAAATGATGCAAAGCCATCAGCTGGAAGAGTTGATGAAGGAGGGGGAGGAGGAGGACAAAGGAGAGAGGAGAATGTTTTAAAGACTTGGTGAGAGTCAGAGCAATTGTTGATTTTGTTGTGGTAGTATGTTGTTTTAGCAGTGGAGACATTTGTAGAGAAAGAAGAGAGAGGAGACTGATAAAAGGCAAGGTCAGTATAGTTTTTAGATTTCTGCCATTTCCTCTCTGCCGGAGTCCAGAGCGATGTTCACGGAGAACATCAGACAGCCAGGGGGCAGATGGGGTGGGGCAGGCTGGTCTGGATGAAAGGGGGCAAAAACTGTCTAAGGATGATGTTAGAGTGGAGCAAAGAGTGTCAGTAGCACTGTTAGTGTCCAGTGCTGAGAACTGAGCAGGTGGAGGGAGTGAAGATGAAACCATAGTGGATAGGCGAGAGGGAGAGAGTGAGCGTAGATTACACCGAAAGGTAATCTGTGTAGGAGTACGTGTTGTATCAGGAGTCAGTATGAGGTTAAGAGTGATCAGAAAGTGGTCTGAGGTGTGTAATGGAGTAACTAAAGTGTTGTCCGTGGAGCAGTTGCGTGTGTAGATAAGGTCTAATTGGTTACCTGATCTGTGAGTAGCCGTAGTAGATACTAACTTAAGGTCAAATGAAGTCAGTAGAGTGCAGAAGTCTGCAGCTAGGTGTTTATCAAGATGGATGTTGAAGTCACCAAGCAGAATCAGTGGAGTGCCATCCTCAGGGAAGCTAGAAAGTAACACATCCAACTCCTCCACAAAGTAACCGAGGTGACCTGGAGGACGATAGACCACTACCACATGGATTTTAACAGGGTGAGTAATAGTGATTGAGTGCGATTCAAATGAACTGGCCGGTAGAGACGGTAATGGATCAAATTTCCAATCATTTGAGATAAGCAAACCAGTACCCCCACCCCTTCCAATAGGCCGAGGAGTGTGTGAAAAAGTATAATTGGTTGAGAGGGCTGCAGGAGTGGCAGTGTCCTCTGGTTTGATCCAGGTCTCAGTTAGGGCCATGAGGCTGAGCTGAGAATGAGTCCCAGTAGATTAAATAAAGTCTGCTTTGTTTACAGCCGACTGGCAATTCCAGAGACCAATTGGAATAGAGAGTTAAGTAGCAGAGGATGTTAGGATATAGCGCAAATTATTAGGATTACAGCGTCTCGTGCGTACAGAGCGTGATTTATGAGTGCTAGTAGTTATAGTTGAGATTTGAAAGCACATGGTGAATACAGATCAGAGAAAAGGCCAGATAGGAATTAGAAAAGAACCAAACACAAATAATGAAAAGGAAGATGATACTCAAGTGCCTTGCCGGGGTCCTTGCTTGGGAGGAGTTGCACAGGGTAGAGTTGAAGTCTTTACACTCGTTGGTCTTCACACAAGGAGGGCTTCACACTGCCGCTTCCGCTGCCGCGGACTATCACGCTATTTATACTCACCTGAGTATCGTTATTGAAAGCAGCTGGGAACGCCCCCAACAAACTCACTCCCAATGTGGCAATGACCAAACAAATGCTAACTCAACAAATGCTAACTCCCACACACACCGAGAGAATATACCAAAACTAATAATACACACCTCTGCACTACACAGACACACTTATCCAACAACAAATGAACAAACAATCAAATGAGAAAAATTACAAACACTTACAGAGTAGTTGTCTATCAGTCAATTAATTGCTCCTCTCTAGCCAAAATGTTAGTTAATATAATATGTTATTAAGGAATGAATACATTATGAAATATTTAACTAATAACAATTTAATGATTACTTAACTATTAATCATGTAGAATGTTCATTAGTTGCTGATGCAGTAATCATTAATAAATTACTAATCACCATTAGTAATTCATTAACTCATGATTATTTGTGCATTAGTTAAGCATTAATGAATGCATATTAGTGCACCCTTATTGTAAAGTGTTACCGATGAATAAAACAAAACCTTTGGATTATTCTCTCACAATGCATACGATATATGAAGCTGAACACAGAGGTGGTGTTATTTATCTCTCTATTAGTTCAATAGCATTTGTGTGCACAATATAACTTTTATATTCTCAGAGAATGTTTTGCATGATCTGGCTTCTGTGTTTAAAAATGGTTATTTTATTGGAATTTAAGCTATATAGCACAAGTAATAGTGTTGAAGTCTGCAGACTTTTGCCTCCAGCATCGTGACCAAATCAGTATTCAGTACAACATAACTTTTGCTTGTGTTATTTCACTTAAATCAACTTAAATTGTTTTTTTAGTTGATAAAAAATGCAATAAAAAGAGTACATTGTTAAATATTATTACAATTTACAATTTTTACACTATAACTACAGTATCCGTTTTCATTTTAAAATATAATTTCTTACAATAAGGTCAAAGCTGAATTTTGAATAGTTGGTTTAGTTGTTACAAATGTTTGACTCTTTTTTGCAGGAAAAATGTTTGCTAAACTGTTTTTTTTTTCATATTAGTTTGAAATTGTGTTTTATTTGTTTAATAGTGAATGTTTATCATTAACTATGTATCCCCAGATGGGGCTTTGTTTTTGTGTTTCTAAGTTGGCAATCAAAAAGTCTACATAATCTAAGTTGGATTTCAAATAGTGTTCCCGCTATGTAACTCCAGGGGAAATTATTTAAACATAATTCAGCATTTATGCGTACATTTACATTGAATATTCAAGACATTAATATATGAACCACATGCTCTTATCTAGATAAATAAAAGATACAAAAGTGACATTATATAATGCTGTTATGACTGCATTAATGCACCAGGAGCATGCATTGCCTGCGGTCATCGCAGTAGGCCACAGGCCAAATAACGTGCTTCCCGGAGCAACGCTAATCCTCGGTCTCAGCGTTTCATTTCACACAGTGAAAATGACTCGCAGGATATCAAGGAGGAGATTCGGGGCTTTGGTTGGAGGGAGTATCTCTGGCAACTCAGGGGAAATGAGTCATTATCATTTTAATGCGGGCTTACTGTTGGAGCTGTGAAATTCAGAACAGACAGATAGAGAGACATCCATCCCCCCATTTTTCTCCTTCTGCCTCTCCGCTCTATATTTTTTCAGCCCTTCCAAAGAAAATCCCCACTCTTAAATCAAAATTACCCCCAGAAATGTGACATATAGGTCTTAAGATCTTTGTAAGCCTTAGACTCCGAGGACCTTATAATAAAAGTAAGCCACAGGATCCCTTTGCAAAACATTTGAAATGTGAATAAGCTAAATATTGCTCATATACCCACAAACAGCCCACCTGTTGTGCTATGAAGCAGAACGCTGCTTTTAAACATTTATTTGAATATTGCGGAACCCCCCCCCCCCCCCCCCCCCCTCAAATTTCTGGTTGTTTCCAATCACCTTTGCCATTTAATCTCAAGTATTTCATTCCAACATACGCATTTTCTAGTTTTAGTGAATTAACATTTTACAGCTGTGATTTTAGCAGAGGCATGTCAATATCACAACTAATACATTGCATTTTTTTCACCATATCTTGGCTTTTGGAAGCATTTCTATTAATTATGGTGGCCTTTTTTCCACAAGCCCCTGTTAATTTCCGCCCCTGGTGTATGTGTGCTGTGTGATTGCGGGGCTCTTTCTTGGCCACAACTGGAAGTGAAATGGGTGAAACATAGCAAAGGCTGCTACTGATAGCAAAATTCTATTGCTAGCCATATAGGCACAATAATGTGTTGCAATATATACAGGCACTGTATGCCTTATGGTGTTTTAGGAGAAAATAACACTCTAAATGTGTTTGTGTGTGTGTATGTATTCCCTTCATAGGAAAGTAAACAATTTGTGAGGAAGAGGCATTCCTGAGGCGTTGGGTGAGAGACTAAATAAGGTTAGTCATTTGCATAAAACACGCCCAAACATCTCCATATAAGGGCTTTCCTCATAACCTTTCCTTTACTGCCTTTTGCCACTCTCGTCAAACATTTGCCGCTCTCCGCAGATGCACTTTCGCCAAATCTTCGAGCAATACCAAGTGTGTCATTCTCAAAACCATTTCAAACACAATAAACACCTTTTATACAGACCCAGATTACGGACCTGACCTGTTGAGGCATAGACTCTATTAGACCACTGAAGGTGTTCTTTGGTATCTAGCACCAAGATTTTAGCAGCGGATCCTTTATGTCCTGTAAGTTGCAAGGTAGGGAGTCCATGGATCTGACTGGTTTGTTCAGCACATCCCAAAGACGCTCGACTGGATTGAGATCTGGGGAATTTGGAGGCCAATTCAACACCTCAAACTCGTTGTTGTGCTCCTCAAACCATTCCTCAACCATTTTTGCTTTACGGCAAGGCACATTATCCTTCTGAAATACGCCACAGCCACCAGGGAATACTTTTTCCATGAAAGGGTGTACATAGTCTGCAACAGTGCTTAGGTAGGTGGTCTGTGTCAAAGTAACATCCACATTAATGGCAGGACATAAGGTTTCCCAGCAGAACATTGTCCAAAGCATCACACTGTCTCTGCAGGCTTGCCTTCGTCCTGTAGTGCACCCTGGTGTCATTTGTTCCTCAGGTAAGCGACACAAACAAACCCAGCCATCCATGTGATATAAAATATGATTCATCAGACCACGCCATCTTCTTCCATTGCTCCATGGTCCAGTTCTGATGCTCTTGTGACCACTGTTAGTGCTTTCAGCAGTGGACAGGGGTCAGCATGGGCACCCTGACTGGTCTGTGGCTATGCAGCTCCATGCACAACAAACTGTGATGCACTGTGTCTTCTGACACCTTTATCTCGGAGCCACCATTAACTTCTTGAGTAATTTGAGCTACTGTAGCTTCTCTGTTTGATCGGACCACATGGGCCAGCCTTTGCTCCTCACATGCATCACTGAGCCTTGGCCGCCCATGACTCTGTTGCCGGTTCACCACTGTTCCTTCCTTGGACCACTTTTAATAGATATTGACGACTGCAGACCGGGAACACCCTACAAGCGCTGAAGTATTGGAGATGCTCTGCCCCAGTCACCTAGCCATCACAATCTGACCCTTGACCCTCACTCAAATCCTCACGCTTGCCCATTTTTCCTAATTCTAACACATCAACTTTGAGGACAAAATGTCCCCTTGCTGCCTAATATGCCCCACCCACTAACAGGTGCCGTGATGAAGAGATAATCCAATCTTTGTTAAACCATGATTTGTTTGTGAAAATGTTCTCACACGTTCACATTTCACACAGAGATTTGTGCATATGCACGCTTAGTGAATGAGACCCATTATTTGTTCTCAAATCTCATTTGTGTCCATTTCCACAGGTTGTCATTTGTGTCGCATTAGCTGTGAAATCCTGTCTCAGGCCTGACGGAGAAGTATATCTTTTTTGGATAAACTTTAACACTTTTCAAGGCATAAGTGACACTGTTTGGGAACAGAACTCCCCCCAAGGTCTGTGAAAATCAAATTACACAGGGCATGACCTTTAGCAGCCACATCTCTTTGTCAGCCAACGTAAAGCCCTTGTTTATTTTTACTAACCTTCAGTTTTTCTTTTTGTGCCTTGTACTGGCTGACTGCCCACATTATTTATTTCTTTTTCCACATCATTATTTTCCCTGCAAGTTTAATTATGCCTTCCTAAATGAGCATAGCATGAAAAAGCCTACTTTCCTCAATTAATTTCATATAAATTAGAATAGTTCTCCCAGATGTATACTTGCTCGTTTATGAGAATTACCTAGCACATTTTATTGTTGTGAGCAAAAGGCAAGGAGGGTGGAAGAGGTATAATGGCAACGGTGCAATGCAGACTGGAAATAAAATGGAATGGTGCAGAACATTTTTGATTAGAGCAACGCAATGGCTGGAAAATTTGAAACATGTCACACTTTGAGAGTGAGAGACAGAGGAACAAATCACAAAGCCCCAGTAGAACTGCAGTAAATAAAATATGTTAAAGCACAAAATGGCTTTAAAGAAAGGTTCAAAGGTGAATGTCTGGCTGTTAAAGGAATGGTTCAGGTTTAATAAAAGCTCTAGCTCAATCCATGGAAACTGTTATGTAGTGTTGAGTACCACAACCTACGTCTTTATTGTATAGCATGTATACATGCCACAAATGCTATCAATAGAGCTCTGCTTGAAAGCAAAACATTGCTATAAACATAGAAGTGATTATATAACATGATTGACTGGTATTCACGTCCTTAGAGATATATTTAAGTGTTTTCCATAGCCTATACACATCCTCTACATACTGCCTGTGCTCAGTGTATCCACTTAAGTGCTGGACGCACAAGCCCAGGACAGCTGAAAGACCACTCATGTCATTTTCCCTAAGGTCTCTGGCTTATGCCCACATCTTTCTCTCACTGCAGCCCATGGGAATTAATTAAATTATGACAGGCTTTCTGCATTGTTGTAAAAATAAGGTTATCTTAATTACAGTCAGAAAGGTCAGGATCGGAACCAGTCCAGAATCCCAATGAGCAGTTATATGCTCTTGTAGGATGTGACCGGGCGCTGCACTACATGAGATGAGGGGAGAACTGTCAAGGTGTTTCCAGAATCGTAGTCCATTGAGAATTCTTCTCCAGTCCTCTGAGCTCTTTACCTTCCTCTCTCTTTCCTCCTTTTCTACCCGCTCCTCCTCTACCCCCTCCTCCAAGACCTTGTGCTCCTCAAAGTGTCATCTCTTGTCTTTGCTGTCAAGTTGTGTTACCCCACAATGTGAGACAGCACTTGTGATGACAGGAAACTGGAGATGGAAAATGTGCTGATTTGACCCCCAGTGGAGAACTGTTTTCTGACATAAACCACCATCCATCCTCCCTCAGATTCAGTACTGGGCTTCATTTCCAATTGTCCACTTTTATTTTAAATCTCTACAGTTGTGATTTTTCTGGGAATGTAATGCCCCACAAAATACAACTTGCAAAGTTTAATAATAATAATAATAATAATAATAATAATAATAATAATAATTATTATTATTATTATTATTATTATTATTATTATTATTATTATTATTATTTGTATAAACAAAAAATGCTGAGTTGTTTTAACCAAAAATGGACAAAACCAACTGCTAGGTTACATTTCTTAATGATTTTTTTGACCCAATGGTTGGGTTTGTCCATATTGATTGATTGATTGATTGATTGATTGATTGATTGATTGATTGATTGATTGATTGATTGGGCTGAAACAACCCAGCAGAGTGTATAATTTTTTATGTATAAAATCCAGCTCTAACAGTTAATAGGAATAAAGATGCACAAATTATTAAAATAAAATATAGAAAAATACGCCTAAATTATTATTTATCATAATGATAATACATGCTGCTGCTCGACTGGATCTCACAACTCTGAAAACAGCAGATCAAATTTTCAAAAAGGCTCTCTCTTTATAAATAAACCAGATATTTGAGCTTTAAGCAACTACATTCTTGCCTGAAAAAGTCTTAAAACTAAATTTTGTGACACATTAACTGTAGTATTTTTAAATTGTGCGGGTTTTCTTGTCCGATATTGACGCTTGTTGATCGGTGCGAGATGCATTTTGGGATACTGGTCTGTCTGAAGTCCACAAGTCTCCTCTTGATGCATCCTCGATAAAAAGGGTGGATCAAGGACACATCCGGGGATTTGAACTGTACTATGCTAGATGTTAACTTTGAATTGGTACAGCTTGACCAGCTACTGATGACGATTCACAATTGAGATTGATGACGATTTCTCCCATCATCTGGAGTTCGTTCTCCTGAGTCGAACTTGGCTAGTCTGAACTACCAAGGACACAAGTCACAAGTTTGCGTACTTGGTATTGAGAAATGGCTCCTGTTCTGTTCAGTCCTTGTCGGTTATTGTTAGTTTACACATGATTGTGTGCATGTGTTCAGTCCATTCTACGCTTGTGAATCGAATGAAAGACTCTTGTTTTCCTTACCTCCTTGATGTGAGCTTTCTACCGTACCGGTTTTTAACAGAATAAACGACCTTCAATGCGAGTATGAAAGATGGACTCACCTGCATTGAGCCTGTTACTCCACCCAGAGAGCTACGTATACCTGGGATACTTGGCAATTACGATTTGGAGCGACAGTCTCTTCCCTTCAGCCAGCAAGTTTGGGGCACCCACGGAGGTGATTCGAGGGCTGAAGGACGTGAATGCCCCGAAGTTGACGCAGACAGGTTAGTCCATCTTAGAGCCAGGAGGGGACTGTGACCTGATCGATCTGTGGTCTGCAGGTCCTTTTACCACCAAAGTACCCACCATCTCGTCATCATCACCTGCACCAGTCCCATTCGGAAATTTTCTGCCCATATCCCTGCCTCGCTAGATCCCATCTCCATCGCCGGTAACGGCCAGTCCCCTGGATTCGTCGGCACCAATGGTGCTGTCCAGTCACCAACTGAGCTAGAGTTCGAGTCCCCATCTACACCTCAGGCCTCCAGGCCCTTATCTACACCTCAGCCTGTCAGCCCGTCACCATCGCCTCAGCTCACCACTCCTTCATTGTCTCTGTCGCCTGTCTGCCCAGAAACTCCCCTGGCTCACTCATCACTCCAGGTCGGCCTCCAGTGGTAGACGCACGGCCTATGCCACTGACTTCCGGGATTCGGGCTGCACCCTCACCCTGCACCTCTATGGCGTCAGCGTGCTCCTCCCTTCCTCAAGCCTTCCCTTCGGCATCACTCACCTCATTGTCGTTCCAGCCATCCGAGTCCTCGTCACCGCTTCAGTCCCGTGAGCCAGCAGTTCAGCACCAGGCTTCCAGGCCTGTGATGTCGCCCAGGTCCGCCGGCTGCTCTTTTCTGCCGGCTCCTCCTCTCACCACGGTTCCGCCTCCATGGATCGGTACCAGGGTTCCGTCCGCCCCTGCAGTTAGGACTCCGCCCTGGATCCTATCACCGTCAGCACCACCATGGTACCAGTGCCCGCCTACTCCAGGACTCTGCCCTTCACCAGCTTCATGCTCTCCATCAGCCTCCGCACTTTGTCCTCATGTTTAGGCTTGTTCGATTTCATACAGCGATATATATATATATATATATATATATATATATATATATATATATATATATATATATATATATATATATATATATATATATATATATATATATCACTTTTAATGAATAAAATGTTAAACGATGCAGCTAAAACCATTCATAGGTATAGAAAAAAAGCAATAACCATTAAATAGAATAAAATGCCTAAATGGTTCTTTATTATTAATAATAATTACGACAGGAGAAACATGGACTGACACTGAACAAGGGAAACACAGGGATATAAATACATAAGATAACAAGACTAACAAGGGTAAGGTGGAGCTAATTAATCACTATGACAACTGATTTGTACTCGAGACTCAGACTCGGTCTTGGACTCGGTCTCAAGACCATATTTTAATGGTCTCGGTCTCGTCATGGACTCGTTAGGACTTATTATCTTATTTAGTTATCTTATTTCCGAGTCCACTCGAGTCCCATTCAAAATATTCATTATTATTACCCCCCGGCGGACAACCCCCCGAATATTTCAACATGATCTTAATCTACTGCGCTTAAATCACAGTAGATCAAAAGAAAAATATGTAGAATTAATTTGCTTTGAAACAATAATTTTGTTCCTGATCAAATATAAGTTTGTCATAATAAATAGGACAAAAAAAATACTTCCCCTCCATTGATCCGATTGGTAATGCCCAACCAATGAGTTGCACTTGCCAAAACAATGCGAGTGGTGTTTGAATGGGAGAGCAAACGTTAGCGCCAAAAATGAAGAGAAGTGCTGCACAGTGGACTATATTTAACTGCTGGTCAGAGAGGGATGCAAAAAATAAATAAAGCATGTACTGAGAATGAGGTATGAGAATATTATGTAATAGCTAAGTACACACCACATATATTTAGCTATAACTATCAGTATAACAAGTTACCAAAGCAGGCGTCTGTTTTGCTATTTCATTTTTCAATAGTGTCTGTTAATGTCAATGACAAAAGTATTCACATCGGTTTTTGTTTTCTTCCTAAATTAATCGGACTTTTGAATGAATTGGATGAATGAACAATTTAAGTGGCTCACTCATTTAATACTTAATTTCTTTCTTTTTATAATCTCTACTATGTTAGAATTTTATGAATATTTATACACAAACTTCATAACGTTATGAGGTCTATAATCTCTTAACATGTTTTTATAACAGATTTGAGGTTTAATATAGGAGCAGGGTAAAAAAGTCAGCAGAGGGAGAGGAGGAGCAGGTGATCAGGTAAAGAAAAACAGCAGCTTTGTAAAGTTAGGCTGTACAGATAGATAGATAGATAGATAGATAGATAGATAGATAGATAGATAGATAGATAGATAGATAGATAGATAGATAGATAGATAGATAGATAGATAGATAGATAGATAGATAGATAGATAGATAGATAGATAGATAGATAGATAGATAGATAATATTTGGTCTTGGTCTCGGTCTCGACTCGGACTCGACCCTTTTTGAACTCGGTCTTGACTTGGACTCGACCCTCTCTGAACTCGGACTCGACTCGGACTCGACCCTCTCTGAACTCGGACTCGACTCGGACTCGACCCTCTCTGAACTCGGACTCGACTCGGACTCTACCCTCTCTGAACTCGGACTCGACTCGGACTCTACCCTCTCTGAACTCGGACACGACTCGAACTCGACCCTCTCTGAACTCGGACTCGACTCGGACTCGACCCTCTCTGAACTCGGACTCGACTTGGACTCTACCCTCTCTGAACTCGGACTCGACTCGGACTCGACCCTCTCTGAACTCGGACTCGACTCGGACTCTACCCTCTCTGAACTCGGACTCGACTCGGACTCGACCCTCTCTGAACTCAGACTACACTCAAACTCGACCCTCTCTGAACTCGGACTCGACTTGGACTCGACCCTCTCAGAACTCGGACTCGACTCGGACTCGACCCTCTCAGAACTCGGACTCGACTCGGACTCGACCCTCTCTGAACTCAGACTAGACTCAGACTCGACCCTCTCTGACCTCGGTCTCGACTCGGACTCGGCCTCGACTACAACACTGACAACTAATGAGGGTAATTATGACAACAAATAGGGTGGTATAGGGCACAGAACAAGAAGAACAAGAGAGTCCATAAACACAAAACCAAGACAGGGGAACACAGGGATTCTTGTGTATGACTTTAGCTAAAGAGGAATACAATATTATACCTTGTTGTGTTGTTGTTGTTTATTTTTTAATTGAAATATAATATTGACAAATTCCTGTACATACATTTTATTTCCCCATTCAAGTAAATAGGAGCCATCCTTGCATGGCTGCAAATAGCTGCCCGGAGGCATTTACAAATATGCCCGCTAAGTGAACTGACTTGCCTTAGAGACATTGCTGCTTCTGCTGTTCACAAACCTGTCAGTTTTCACAGCATGCTCCTCTGTTGCACCATTCATGAAGAACTTTTTGGTGTTCGAGGTTGGCTTATAAAAAATAAAAAGACATGTCCAACCTATATCTGTGATTTTATTTTTTTTTACCTTGTGTAGTTTAAAAGTCATAGAGTTGCACGGTGTAGTTGTAATGTCGCACACATCACATGTTCAATCATTTTAGAGCATGACTCAATGTAATAAAAGCATAGCCTGATGAAACCTGCTATAGTCATACTGAAGCAAGAGACAGACAAAGAAAGAGATGACTTGAAAAACATGAAGAGAACCTGAGCTTACAACCCATAACACTAATCTCTCTCTCTCTCTCTCTCTCTCTCTCTCTCTCTCTCTCTCTCTCTCTCTCTCTCTCTCTCTCTCTCTCTCTCTCTCTCTCTCTCTCTCTCTGACATTTCAAGACAGTTTTTCTTGTTGACGGCTCTTGGTTGAGCTCACACGTTGCTTCACATTCAGCTTGTTAAATTCGCAATAACAAAGACGATACTGTTCGTGATCAAACAACGAGAAGAATAATCAATCCACATGCTTCTGGGAACAGAAGAAAATATTTTTCAGATAAAACTTTCTTTGGTAAAAACACACACAACTGCAGAAAACTGTCCTCCAGGATACATCTGACATCAGAGAAATGTTAATTTCCCATTGAATAACATGCTGGGAGGAAAAACTAATCTAAGAACTCCAGTCCTGATTAAGTGGGAGGAATATTATTTACACAAAAAAAAGGCAGCTTACAGTTCTGACAAATAAAAACCTTGCTACTATGCTTACAAGATATAACTAGTTTAGGTGAAAATTATCTCAAGCTGACTAGATGAAGACATTAATAAATTAATAAACACTGTAATTTTATTAAAGGTGCCCTGGAATGAAAGATTGAATTAACTTTGCAATAGTAAAATAATAAGAGTTCAGTATGGACATTACATACTTAGTCTCAAACACCATTGCCTCCTCCTTCATATGTAAATCTTGTGCATGAAAAACACCACGAAAAAATAAGTGATTCTCAACATAACGCCAACAGTGAGGCAATCGCTGGGAATCATTAATATGTACAACTGCATATGTCCAAACATTTTCATTGTCAGGCGGAACTGACAGAGCCGAATCATCGGGACTTCAGATAAACAAGCGACACTCGAGGATAGCAAAAACGGCATCTCTCATGGACACAAATGTCATGTTTCAGGCTGTGCAGGGGACGTGAGGACTTTTCACAGTCATGGTTGATGTTTATTATAATGGGATACCGCAACAATTTAATTCAAAATCGTTTATTTGTTTGGCCCATTTCAAGCAAGCTTTGCTCAACGTCTTAAACTGAAGAAAGGGGCAATTACAACTATATTCATGCAAGCAGTAAATAGTGATTTATACACTTATTGACTGTTTAAATAATTTCTGATTAAATTGAAAGTTTCTTAGAGAGAGTGCATTGTCTAGATAACGCAAGATGCTAGTAGAGTAACATTAGGAAACACCAAGTATAATACAAACTAAATTTTGTGTCTAATGACAAATGTAAATATTATTTTGTATTACAAAATACAACTGTAGAAATGTTGCTTACAGATCATTCCCTCAATCCTTCTAGCAAACGTCACCTTTTCCACCATATAAGTTAAAACGATAGTCATTTGACAAGGTTATTAATTTTGTCAAAACATTTATATCGTCGCTGCCCGATGAAACTCACATATGTCCAAAACGGTTACTTTTCAGGAAGTGAACAAAAAACGATTTCAAAAGCAGTTGAATGTAGTGTCATACATGATACGGCATCTGTAATGGCATCTGTATGCCAGTTTAATGATATCCACATTTGACCAAGATTGAGTTTAAATGGACATACGTGCATATTTTACAGTAACGTTGGTCGATATGCGTTCTTCCGATCATTAATTAGAATGGCCAAGTCGCATTTCATATTTCACATTCATTTACAGTGTTTATTTGCGCATATTTTCAGTTAACCCTTAAATGCATGACTGTTTCGCCAAACATTCTTACATATTCGGGTCGTTAGCGATCCGGATCTATATTTAACGTGGATAGTCGTGATAATATATAAAACTCCTGATGTTAAAGTAATACTTACAGAAGAATAAAATAAAACCTATTTCGTTACCTTTTGGAGTTTGGAAGGGTTCAGTTTGAGCAGATTTTCAAAACCATCATCATCTTTCCTCGTCAGAGCTCTTTTACCAGTACATTCAGCATCTGCCTCATATTCGCGATCTCGAGCATATTCTCCAAACTCATTTTCAACATCTTCAAAATCAATATTTTGATCACTGACAGCTTCTTGACCACATCCATCATCAAGAGACAGTGACACTAATATTTGATTGTGTTTAGTACTTGCTCTCTGCAGTACATCACTAAGCCATTTCAAGTTTTGCAGATTATAATTATTATTGTTTCGTTTTCTGTCAGAGGTAACTATGAGTGAAACGTCACTTCATCATTGCATATCAGACATTGCCACCTTTTGGAATGAAGGTGAATTGCGCCCTATTTTGTCATTATAGATGAATTTATCATTGTGCAAAAAAATATACGTAGCCTACAATCCTACACACCTCGGGTTGTTAGCGACCCTACACAATTTTGACAAAAAAACTAGTGAAAAAACAGGCATTCAATTATAATGATATATTTTTTTCTTGTTATATTGTTTAAAATGGTTTGATTGAGGAATAATATGAAGGTTCATGTCTAACTTTAAAAAAATGAATGAGGAGCAGGGTAGTGAATGACGTCTGCATTTGAGGGTTAACAACGGCTATGTGAAATCACGCACCTGAGATTTACTGCTGATTAGAGAACCGGCTTTACTGACGAGATGCGCATTAACGATCGGCCGATCGTGATCGGAGCAGCCCTACATTACAGTAATGAATACAATGTAGACTTAATTGTTTGGCTGACTCAATTCTATTTTCCTACAAACCTTCCTCTTCTTTGTTGACCCTCACAAACACCTCAATAACAGCCCTATCATATTTAACATTCATCAATTCACACAGCTCCTTTACAGAGACAGAAATCCTGAAAGGAAGGGAGAAAAATAGATCAGAAAAAATATAGCGCTATGCGCAGTCAACATTGTTTCACTTCACTTCGGAAATCCATGAGTTAACATCTTCACAATACGATGAAACTTCACGAGAACCGTAAGATGCTTCCACAGGGTGGGAGATACACGGCTTGATTGACAGCTTTGACACCAAATGGATATACGTGAAAATCAGATGACATGATTTCACAACTTTTCATTGGTCATTTAGATATGTGAAGCATAATGTATACGGAAATGAACCTGGATATTCAATCCGTCCAAAAATCTCAAAATCAGCAAAATGGACATGGTTTTTCATCGGACACCGACAATATATTTATATTTTTGAGAAATGAACTACTCTGTGTTTAACCTAAACATGTGCAATCTAGCAACAATATGCACACAAGCTCTCTCTCTCTCTCTCTCTCTCTCTCTCTCTCTCTCTCTCTCTCTCTCTCTCTCTCTCTCTCTCTCTCTCTCTCTCTCTCTCTTCTCTCTCTCTCTCGCGTGTGGATGACCTGAAAACACCAATAAACAAGTAGGCTGCATTTTTGCAATCTTCATTTGAGATGTTCTGCATAAAGTGTCATTCAGTCGGTCTGTGTTCTGTCAGGACTCACAAGCCCCTTCGCTGAACAACTGATCTTGTGTGAGCTGCTGAAATAAGCCAATCAGAGCAGAACTCAACATTAATATTCATGACTCTCCCAAATAAGGCAAAAACAGAGCATTACATCCTAGGGACAATTTCTAGGGTTGTAAATAGACCTGTAAAACTGTATCTGGACAATTGTTGCCCTTAAATAAGCCACATGCCCTCTATGTAGATATCAGAGTACAATTTAACATTGTTTCAACTCATTCTAGGGCACCTTTAAATAAATTCTAGCACATTGGCTGAGCGATTGAAGCATATGGCACACTTATCTCTGGAAACACTTCGGGAGTTTCAAAGACATCTTTGTTTTTGTTTTTTGTTCTGCGGGATGTCTGTGAGACATGAGTGTTGTGTTCTTTAACGGTCCGCCTGGAAAAAAATGCTGTGATGCCAACCTCTTTTGTGGAAGAAAAGTGAGGTGTGTTCAGGCGCATCGTTGGCACGTTGCTATTTTGAGGAAAATTAAAACAACCGCACCATTGACCAACAAAGACCTGGGCCGGGTTTCCCAATAACGAAGTATCTTAGCTATAAAGTGCATTCTATGAGCGAAATTACAATCACTCGCAGCAATTCCACGTGCATTTCCCAAAAATGTACTTAACATGAACCCGCAAGAACACGCTCTAAGTGCTACTCAAAGGGGTACTTCAGCACTGGAAAGAAGAATCTGTATTTATACTGGGTCATTAATGTAGTAGAAATGTGAAATTATTTTTGAATTTGGTGCTTTCTAGACTGAAAAAAGACAGAAAATGTATTTTTGTCTCATGGGGATGAAAAACTACAATTCCCAGAATGTTTCGCTGCCCTGTGAAGCCATTCCCAACGCCACCTACTGGATTACAGTGATTGAGTTGGAGAAGACACTACAATTAAAAACTGAACGTGTCTGTTCAATATAATGAGTGAGTCACCACGCGAGTATCACAGCACTGAGCACTAACTGCAGGAGTGAGATAAATGAACTGATGAGCTCTCGTGATGAGAACTGAGGTAATCGCGACTACACTCGCGGCATACATTCACAATGCGAGTTCAGTCTGGTGCGTTTCAGTTCATGCCTTTGCAAACTTAACTTTCATAGAAATTAATTTGCGAAGTTAAAAGACTTACATTGCTCACCATAGCCCCGTTTAAAAGAGTGCCTGTAGCTGCCAGCTGAGCTCTGACTGAGATCTCCCATCCCCCATGCGCGGGTTCAAAAAATGCGGAAATGGCTCCCTCTGCTGGCTGTAGTCTTTAGCCTTTGGACAAACATTCCTCCTATGATGCAAATATCATCAATTTGTTTCATAGGAGGAATTTTTCCAGAAATAAAATGCATAAATCTCTTGTCTCAGGGGGATATGAGGGGGAAAGCACAATCGTTTGAATATACTTCAGGATTTCTACTGATACAAAGCCATATGCTAATCGCTAAAGTAACCCTTTAAGAGTCGCTGTCCATTTGCGAAGTGCTGGAATATAACCTTATATGGAATCGTTTCCTCTGAACAGTTCACCTAATAATTGATATCTGATGTGGATTAGCAACACGTCTATATAAAGCAACTACCTACAGGCTGAGGCAATGACAAAATGGCTGAAAAAAAAGATACCTTTCAAAAAGATTAAATCAATATCCTTCTAGAGGAGGTGGAGTGGGAAAATATATTATTTTCAACAGATTTAAAAGACATCGTACAAACGAAGAGAAACAAAACATCTGGGAGGACATTGCTACCAAATTAAAAGTTAAAAGTTAAATTATTAGTTAAAAGATCAGGTAAAGAGGTCTGCAAAAAATGGCAGGATTTTGGAAATGGAAGTCATTGACATATTTTTTTGAGTTTATCTCTATTTTTTCCAGTCTTTGAAGTATATTTTCTACATTACTTATTTTATTCTTATTTTCTCCTTTTTTTGTTGTAATTTAATTCAGATGTGTTTTTTTATTTTTATTTATTTTTTGTTACCTGCCCTCATAAAATATGACTATATATATATATATATATATATATATAGTATTATCACAATGCAGTTGAATAAAGTTAAAGGTGTAATCTGCCGGTTTTCCTGTAGGTGACCTCATAACTCTCTCTTCTTACGATATACTTAGAGCTTAACGATTACTTCAGAGCACTCGTAGATCTACGATCATTTTCAAGTGCTACTTGAGTTACGATGCTTTTGGGAAACAGACCTTAATATTAAGATCGCTCATACAATTGTTTTTACGATCAACTTAGGCTTACGATGCTTTTGGGAAACACAGCCCTGGTCTTAAGTCAATAGCGCAGTATTTTTTGTGTTATTTAAATGTCATGTTAGTAATTTGCACCGATAGGTGGGTGCAAAACGTATGTACACTCTGCTTATTACAAACACACTGACGGGCAGTAGCACACAATCATTTAAAAAATAAAAGAAGCGTTCAGTCTTTGCTCGCAAATTCTGCCATGTAAAAAGCCATTGTTAAGAAGTTTCATCCAATCAGAGCACTGTTTAATAAGTGACGTCAGTCAATGCCTAGCAGTCAGCAAAGACGAACTGAATGCTCCAATGCAGGAGATTAATACCTCCCTTTTTCCTTCAGTAGTGGGTTTATGTGAGCAAGTTAATGACATGAATACCACTCACTGTAACCATTCAAACTGAATTATCAGTAAACTCCAACTCTGCTTCAATTGAGTCTTTTGTGTTCTTGCCGACACACCAGTGCCGATACAAATCCACCTCTTCCAGTAAAAATACAGTCCTTAACTAAATCTCCAAATCAGCCATGGTGTAAGCGCAACTGGCTTTTAAAGGGAAAGAGAGATGAGACTCTGATTGGATTATATACACCCATGACTCCGTACAACCCTTTTTGGAACATGTCCTTTTTTTGTCATTAAACTCCCAAAAGTGGATTCGGATACTCCCTAAGTGCACCTGCGCCATGCGCTTCAGACCATGTGCTAAGTTTGTTAAAATATGGCTGAATAAGTGCTTACCAAGATTTCACCAGTAGAATTTCAAAAGTATGTGAAGTTTGTGGCCATCTATTAGATTTGAATGAAAATCCCTTATCTTTAGATTTTGACTGAGGGGGTTAGCCATTCAGCCGGGCAGTATGTGACAAATAGGAGTAAGACCATGTAACAACAGCCGATTAATTTTTATGCTATGCGAGACTACAACTAAAATTAAATGACCCTTCACAATAGATAACGCATTACAATGAACTCCGTTAGAGAGCTAGATATGGCAATTTATTTGTTCAATAAAATGCCTTACTCACCTGTTGACTAATTGACAATTGACCAATTCTCATTTTATTGCAAGCTCTGTCGTGTTCTCTTTTTGCCAGCAGTCTCTCTTCTCCTTTGTTTTTTTAATAGATGATTTCCCAAGAGGTTTGAGATTTAGCATACTCCATATTAACCTTTCTCGCTCGCTGTGACAACTAAATCTATGCCAATTTTTGCTATTTATATGACGAGACACATGGGCGAGTTATGTACTATGTACACCATTTCCCACAAAAAAAAAACAAACAAAAAAAAAACATCCTGTGAGATCTAAAGTATAAACACTTATAATAGACTTACCATAGTGAATCAGGATAAGACAAAAACATGAAAAAGTATTGATGTACTGACTCATTATTTAAATTTAGTGAACTATGAACAAATGTTAAAAAGTGAACCTTGTAAATAAAAATACAGTGAAAAATGTAAATAAATTGGTAATGCCACAATTTATGCTACAATTGGTTTTGAATGAACTGAGCTTGTACTATACCTGGAAAAGTTGTATGGCGGCATGTTTTTGTAGACAAAATTACATTTATTATTAAAACTTAGCAGGGCTTGTTACAAAGACTCTTAAAAAAATACTTTTTTACTGCTGTAAATGACATAAGCTAAAAATAACAGTTTAAGCTGCCTTCACTGTGGCTGTCAGACACAGAAGAGGAAACAGATGGATTACTGCAAGTGCAAAGTTTATTAACAGAGGTAATGGACACAGGTGATAATTAAATGGGTAGTGATACTCAGACGAAGGATGATGAAGGTGAAGACAAAGAAGACGATGATGATGAAGACAAAGACAAAGAGGGTTACAGGTGAGTGCTTCGATGACGGACAGGTAGTCAAGGTGAGGAGTGCTTAAGTAGTGATGACTGGTGATGGTGGGTGTGGCAGTGAACGAGTGGGTGTGACAGTGTCTGATGGCTGTGAGGGCGTGACAGTACTCCCTCCTCCACGGGCGGCTCCTGATGGCTGGGACGGGCGGCGACGGGGTCTACCACGGCCCCGAGGAGCGGGGTCAGTCAGGGTGGTCTTGGTGAAACTGAGTGAGAAGATTAGGGTCCAGCACATCGTTTCTGGAGATCCAGCTCCGCTCCTCAGGACTGTAGTCCTCCCAATCTACCAGATATTCCATCTGGGAACCCCTTCGCCGCGAGTTGAGGATGGCTCTCACCCGGTAGATAGATGGGTCCTCGTCGATTGTCGGAGGAGGAGGTGGTATGGCACCATCACCAGGATCTGTGGGTAAAGAAGGGACAGGTTCAGTGAAGGGTTTGAGCAGTGAAACATGAAATGAAGGTGATATTCTGTAGGTGGGAAGAAGGTAAAGGTGGTAGGTGACTTCGTTCAGCTGCCTGTCTACAGTGAATGGTCTGATGTAGTGGGGACTCAGCTTATGGCACGGTAACCAGAGATGGATGTCCCTTGTGGATAGCCAGACCTTCTGGCCTGGCTGGTACCGCGGCGTGGGTCTGCACTTGATGTCAGCGTGGCGCTTGTGTCTCTGGACTGCCTGCTGGAGTTGCACGTGCACGTGCGCGAGTCCCAGACCCTCTCGCTCTGGCGTAACCAGTAATCCATCGCTGGGACCTCCGAGGGCTCACCCGTCCAGGAGAAGAGCGGTGGTTGGTAGCCGAGGACACATTGGAACGGGGTGAGCCCTGTGGTGGACTGCTGGAGTGAATTCTGAGCGTATTCGGCCCAGGGCAGATACTGGCTCCAGCTCTCCTGATTCTGGTGGCAGAATACCCTCAGGAATCTCCCGATCTCCTGGATCTTCCGTTCAGTCTGGCCATTGGTCTGAGGATGGTAACCTGATGAGAGGCTGACGGTCCCCCATAGGAGACGGAAGAAGGCGGTCCACACTCTAGAGATGAATTGGGGTCCTCGGTCGGAAATTGGACCGGAAGCCCAAAGTGTAGGAAGACTTGGGTGAAGAGTGCCTCTGCGGTTTCCAACGCGGTAGGTAAAACTTTGAAGGGGATGAGTTTGCAGGATTTAGAAAATCGTCGATAACGACTAAGATACAGGTGAATCCTTGGGATGATGGCAGGTCGGTCATGAAATCAATCCCCAGATGGCTCCAGGGACGCTCGGGGATCGGAAGAGGGACCAGCTTGCCCTCTGGGAGTCTCCTAGGGGTGTTGGCAATGGCACATCCTTTGTCGAATCGGGAGACGTCCCAAGACATGGCGGGCCACCAGTAGTGGTGGCGAAGGAGCGAGAGAGTTCTTCTCCTGCCTAGGTGTTCAGAGCCCGGTGAGGAGTGAGCCAAGTCCAGAAGGGGTAGGCGATGATGAGGCAGGACATAGAGGCGCCCTTCTGGACCTCCCGGCGGAGCAGGCTGTTGGCCGTTCTCCTATTGGATCTGATCGTGGAGAGCCCACTGGATCAGGCTGACAACCATGGCTGGAGGGAGGATGGTTTCAAGGTGTTCGGGCTTAGGGTCACTTGAATCTGGTGAAGAAGAGGGCCCAGCGGGCCTGACGATGATTCAGCCATTTGGTGTCACGTAGGTATTCTAGGTTACGATGGTCGGTGATGACTTCAAAAGGATGTTCTGCTCCCTCCAGCCAGTGTCCCTCCCTCCCTCCAGATAGCTTGCATTCCTCAAGGGTGAGCTTGATCGCCAGGAGCTCCCGGTTGCCGATGTCGTAGTTCTGCTCCGCGGGGATAGCTTCTTGGAGAAGAAGGCACATGGATGGAGTCGTGAGGGTGTCCCCTGCCGCTGAGACAGAACCGCTCCGACCCCGGTCGATGAGGCGTCCACTTCGATGATGAACGGAAGATGAGGATTAGGGTGGACCAGGATCGAAGCGGACTAGAAGGCGTCATTCAACTAGTGGAAGGCCTCCAGGGCCGATGGAGTCCAGGACAGAGACTTGGGCCAGTTCTGAAGCAGAGAGGTGAGTGAGGCGCTGAGCAGGCTGTAATTCTTTATGAAGCAACTGTAGAAGTTGGCGAATCCCAGGAAGCGCTGCAGCTCCTTGATAGAAGTGGGCGGTGGCCAATGGGTTATGGTGTCCACCTTCCTCTGGTCCATCTTGACTCCATGGTTGTCTATGATGTACCCAAGAAACTGGACAGTGGAGACATGGAAATCACACTTATTGAGCTTGAGATCAAGGGTGAGCTTGATCGCCAGGAGCTCCCGGTTGCCGATGTCGTAGTTCTGCTCCGCGGGGATAGCTTCTTGGAGAAGAAGGCACATGGATGGAGTCGTGAGGGTGTCCCCTGCCGCTGAGACAGAACCGCTCCGACCCCGGTCGATGAGGCGTCCACTTCGATGATGAACGGAAGATGAGGATTAGGGTGGACCAGGATCGAAGCGGACTAGAAGGCGTCATTCAACTAGTGGAAGGCCTCCAGGGCCGATGGAGTCCAGGACAGAGACTTGGGCCAGTTCTGAAGCAGAGAGGTGAGTGAGGCGCTGAGCAGGCTGTAATTCTTTATGAAGCAACTGTAGAAGTTGGCGAATCCCAGGAAGCGCTGCAGCTCCTTGATAGAAGTGGGCGGTGGCCAATGGGTTATGGTGTCCACCTTCCTCTGGTCCATCTTGACTCCATGGTTGTCTATGATGTACCCAAGAAACTGGACAGTGGAGACATGGAAATCACACTTATTGAGCTTGAGATAAAGGTGATGGTCTCGGAGCTTTTGCAGGACTTGACAGACATGCTCCCCATGCTCCCACAGGTCACTAGAATAGACGATGACGAACTTGTTTAAGAATTCACAAAATACCTCATTCATGTAATTTGGTAGACTGAGGTTGAGTTGGACAGCCCATATGGCATCACCGGACATTCTAAGTGATTCTGAGTGATGAAGGCTGTCTTCCACTTGTCTCCCTTGCGGATGCGGTTGTAGGCACTTTTGAGATCAAGCTTGGAGAAGATGGTGGCCCCACGGAGCTGTTCTAGGGCTGATGGGACCAGAGGAAGAGGATAACTAAATTTGACGGTCTGAGAATTGAGGTGACGGTGGTCGATACACGGCCGCAAGCCTCCGTCTTTCTTGGCCATGAAGAAAAAGCTTGAAGTGGCAGGGAAGGTCGATGGACGGATGAACCCTTGTTGTAGCACTTTGTGCACGTACTCCTCCATGGCCTTCTGTTCCGGGATGGACAGAGGATAGATGCTGCCCTTGGGTAGAGTAGCCCCAGGCAGGAGGTCAATGGCGCAGACTCATGGCAGATGGGGTGGTAGTTTAGTACCATCCGCTTACTGAAGACATCCTGGAACGCCCAGTAAGCTGGAGGAATGGCAACGTTGACTTGAGTTTCGGGACTCTCTACTGAGGTGGACTGGACAGGTAAAGATGAAATAACTGAAGATGATGATGAACCTTTCCGGCAAGGACGACGAATACAACGGTCAAAGCAGTTTTGCACCCCATTGCAGGATCTCTCCGGTGGACCAGTGGATATGCGGCTGGTGTAATATAAGCCAGGGGCGTCCCAGGATGATGTCCGCGGTTGACTCCTCCAGCACCATGCACCAGTTTCCTCATGCAGATGACCAACGCATAGTCTCAGTGTGGGGGAGAAATGGCGGACACGACCTCGGCCCAGTGGTTTTCCCTGAATGGTGGTGATACTGAGGTCGACGGGACAACATTGACATTGGGCGGTTAGCTTTTCGAGGGTTTGCTGACTGATGAAGTTTCCCCCCGACCCGGAGTCGATGAGGGCTTGTTCTGCAACAGATGAGTGAGAATTACAAACGAATACTGGCATCTTGGTAAGGTTTGCCGTTAAAGGAGGTAATTGGATGCTACTCACCGCTGGCCGAGTGAGTCGCACGGGGCAGGTCGTAATGTCATGTCCATCTCCCCCACAATACAGGCACAGATGTTGTGAAATCATGCGTTGGCGTTCGGTGGTGGTGAGATGGTATGAGTCGATCTGCATGGGTTCAGGTGCTGGAGGTGCGACAGATGTTTGAGCGGGTGGAGGATCGACAGCGGGTGAGGAGAGGCCACAGGCAGATAACCATTGAGACACGCAGATGGCTTTCTGGATGAGGGCCTCCAAGCCCATGGCGTCCTCGTAGACCACAATAAGTTGCTTGACTTAAGCGAGGAGGCCGTGGTGAAGGGCGGTGACGAGGGCTGATTCATTCCATCTACTCATACAGGCCAGCTTGCGGAAGCGCAATGCATAGGAACTCGTTGTCTCTCGTTTGCCTTGGCGAATAGAAAACAGTTGATCATGGAAAGATAATTCGGCAGTTTGTTGACCAAATACCTCTTTTAGATGAGTGCAGAATTGAGTGCGGTGGTTGATCAGATGACGGTAGCATTCGCTTCCCATAGCGACTGTGCACACTATAGAGCTCGAGTGAGAGTAATGAGATGATAAATGCCACCCAGCCTCTGTCGCTGTGGAACAGATGGGAGTTTGCTTCCATATACAGGGAACATTGCAAGAGAAACCCGCTACAATCCTCTGCAGCGCCACTGTAGGTCGCTGGTCTGGCCATTACGCAGGCAGCTGACGAAGTAACGGGTGCCGCTGGTGCAGGGGATGATGCGCTAACTTGAGTAGCGGTGGAGGGAGTGTCGTGAACCAGTGAGGACCGTACAGCATGAACCAGCGTAGTGAAGTGGTCTGTGGTGCGGTCCCCGCCTGTTTCCCGAGAGCTCTACATTTGGTCTGGTCTTCTGTCACACACAGACGAGGACACAGATGGATTAGTGCAAGTGCAAATTTTATTAACAGAGGTAACGGACAAAGTTGATTCTTAGATGGGTGGTGACACTCAGACGAAGGACGATGAAGGTGAAGACGATGATGATAGTGAAGATGAAGAAGATGATGATGATGATGATGATGATGATGATGATGATGATGATGATGATGATGATGATGATGATGATGACGAATAGGGTTACAGGTGAGGTTTCGATGACGGACAGGTAGTCGAGGTTGGATCGGTGCAAGACCAGACAGTGAGTGTGAAGGTGAGGAGTGCTTAAGTAGTGATGACTGGTGATGGTGCACAGGTGATCAGAATGCCGGTGATGGAGAATGAGTGGGTGTGGCAGTGTCTGATGGCTGTGAGGGCATGACAGTGGCAGAATGGTTGTTGAGTTATTGTCTTAATTTTCCTGGTTGTATTTGGTTATGCAACCATATTCTGTCTGGACCTCTTTCAATAATATGAACTTTGATGGGTTAGTGGCTGTGTTGTATACACATTTATATTTACACATTCACTCTCGTTGCATTTAAGCAAAACATTTGATCCGTATCCATTTGAACACGTGATCTGTATGTTCCCTGCATGGGAACTGACCACATTATGACCTAGAAAAAGTTTAGAAAAACTTGTATATAGTATATAATGATCAATCAGTGGTCTGTTATACACAAAGCATGATGCGTGATTTTTTCTTTTCTTTTGAGTCGTCATGTTATTGAGAGCTTCAACTGAATTATGTAACACTATGCTGAAGGATCAGATATTCTAACTTTTAATTTTTTAATACAAATAGCCAAATAAAGTCTATGTTATCCTATTCTAGGAGTTCAATTGATTATTAGGGTTTCTCTGTACTTTCCCCAACAACAGCATGGCTTTTCTGGCGTAACGTATGAATGTTTGAATTTATGGCAGTGTAAAACTGAGCTCTCATTATACCATATGCACGCTTAGCCGAGGCCTCTTTGTTTTTTTCAGTAAGTGGTTTTTGACCAGAATTAACTCCACTCAACATTTGCAATTGAGCACATTTTGGTAAAAACAAGAGGATGCTAATTAGCTCGTGTTAGCATACAAATCAGTTTTTGTCCCTCATTGTGATCTCAGACTTCACATAGGAAAATGCATCTGCACTTTAGAATACTGATCCATCATTAATGAATAACTACACAGGACCAAATAAGTAATGCAATGTTAACAATCCAATAAATACTATTGACTAACAAGAAACACTGATTAACAATCTAGTTAGTAATAGTGCTAGTAGTTCACTATTATCTAATCAATATTACATTTTTACCAGAGGACTCCCAGAGGATTCATAATTAACATGAATAATGCACAATGTATAAATAATTATAAAGTAAAGGTCATAGTAACCCACTAGTAATGACTCAAGTGTTAAATCCTGTATTCTTCAGCGAAAAACATGATAACACTGTTGTAATTACTGAAATCTTTGCAAGCTTTTGATATTTGTTTTCTTGGTAAAGTTTTGGATAGTAACACTTAAGTAATTAGTTACTATTGAGTTACTATGACCTTAAAGGGATACTTCACCGCTTTTTCATATTCAACTGTGTTATTCCCTTAACTAAAACGAGGTGATGCATACCTCTCTCATCTGAGAGCGTGCACTTAATCTCTCTGACGCGCGGTGATCTGATAGCATTTAGTTTAGCCCACTAAGCCCAGTTCATTCACTATGGTACCAAACAGAGATCAAGTTGGAAGCGACCAAACACATCCACATTTTCCCTATTTAAATACAGTTGCACAAATAGTTGAACGATCAAGTATGATGACATACAATAAAATGTGGCGCTTTTCTAAGTGGATTAAAAAGGGGAAATATAATGTAAGGTGGAATAACACTTCTGAGAGTACTTTGACTTGGCGCAGTAAAAGTCCCGGCTGAAATCCCTCACATCTCCCCCTCCCTCTCCCATTTCTGTCAATAGGGGGGAGGGGGAGATGTGAGGGATTTTTCAGCCGGGACTTTTTACTGTGCCGAGTCAAAGTACTCTCAAAAGTGTTATTCCGCCTATACACATTATAGTTCTCCTTTTAAACTTAACCCTTTAATTTTAGAACACTGATCCAAATAACTAGTAATTCATATAGGAGCATGTAGTATCACCTGAGTCACATTGGAAACATTATAAAAATGTCAATTTAGAATGACTTAAATGATTACTAGAGAGTTACCGTGTTTTTCACTTTAGAATACTGATCAAAATAGCTAGTATTTGTTTCTGTATACTTATATATACTGTCTGTAGTGTTTCCCCATCAACCCAGCCATATTTTGAGGGCAAAGCTCTCACTTTCTGTTGGGTTTTGTCATTTTTAAGGGTTGTATTGAATAATTGGCTTTTAATTCACAAATGTGAATATGAATTCCATTAGTCCAACAAAATGAACAAGAACAAGACATAAATATATAGGGAAATAAAGTGCTTAATTGTACTTTAAATTTAAATTCTTTCAACTGAAATAGCTCTGCATCCTGTTTCCTTGCTTTATAGGGTGGATATTATGTAATAAATCATACCTTTCATTTAGTGCAATTTTACAGATTTTTTTTTTTTTTTTTTTTTTAAGGTTTTTGGAAGGGAAAAAGAATGTCATTCTATAACTTATAGTGAACAACTGTAAATTGGCATTCTGAGAATCCCCTGTGACACTTAACATTTGATTTTTGCTGAAATAGTTGGAGGGCTGGAGAGTAGCGAATGGCCCACAAGTCTGCAGATATGATGTCTGAATCTGGTGGAGTCAAGGCACAGAGGTCAAGGTGACAGGTCGAGGTGGAGCGGAGCACTCAGAGGCTGGAGGCGGTGCCACAGGTTCAGAGGTTAGCCCAGCGGGTTCGAGGAGTAGCCGTTCCATTGAGAGTAGACTGAGGTGAAGCTGAGGGACTGATGGGAGGTAGTGATGACTGGATGGTAGGAGTGTCTGAGGACTGAAGAAGAGACTGATGAACAACACAGAGATTGATGACAGAAATTTGGTCAATGATGGCAGTTTGGAAAGGTGGTGGGAGAGTGAGGCTGGGTGGGGTTAACAAGACTGATGAAGAAGAAGATTGTGACAAGATGAAGGGGCACAGAAAATTTGTCTCTCCACACATACAAAAACTCTCCAAAATAGTCCAGGCGGTACTCACTCTCAGTGGTAGCAGAATGGGCTTGTCTCGCTTTCATTCCTTCATACTCCACGAGGAATCCCTCGGCGATGGAAGGGTCAGCCTGCTTACACACCTGGTCAGAAGGGTTCCCCTCAGATGTCAGAATGTCTCGATCACTTCTTCTGGCACGGGCTTCTCCCCCTCTGCGGTTGGGATGTCCTGCCATTCCTTGCAGAGGGATGGTACTGGGCTGGGTCCTGGGTTTGAAGTAAGGCTGGCGGCATCCGCGATGGTGAACAGTGATCCGCAGGATGCCAGCACCCACTCCACGTATGTAGCAAAACTCCCTCGAAGAATCTTTCGGTTTTCAAGTTCACTGTTTTGTTTTCCGTTTTCACCCATGCGTGCACCATGGTCTTTCCTGCTGTAAATCTCATGTGCCTTGAGAAGGGAGAAAGCTCCCTTCTCATGTGCCTTGAGAAGGGAGAAAGCTCCCTCAAGAAACATTTAGAAGTGTTTTTGGCCTATCCAACGACCTTCTCAGACTACTGCCTGTGCATGTTCCTGCAGGTTGGATTCAACACCACTACACATGCACAACCAGTAGTCCGGGAAGGTCAATGATGGGCCTTTTGAGATCCAAAAACATTTCTAAAAAGCAAAACTAACATTACTCACTCATGTATCTGAAAAAAATAAATAAAGCAAACTGTGCGTCCATTTTCAGGCCTTCCACTTCTCAAGGTCTTTCCAGCCTTATCCAATATTAACTTATACCTCTTTCCTGATCATAACCCTTCTTTTTAAAGTCTCTGCCATCTTTCTCTTTCTGTAGTTGTTCTGTCTTGCACACTGAGCTCTCTCTCCTCCCCCATCATGAGTGGATATGATCCTTACTGCTGATTGGCTAAAAGTGTTTTTTTGTTGCTTGGTCTAATCCACTTTTCGACAGTGTTTTTCAAAAAATCACTTACTGCACTCTTAAGTGTTTTGTTGGATGGTGTTGGCGTGTTAATTTATTTCTAGTTCAGGGTGTAGGGGTTTAAAAGGGTTTCAGAGATAGGCAGGGTGATGAGGGCTCTCACAGCCTGGGGGAATGAGTTTGCTGAGCAGTCTGGTAGAGCAGGCTCTGATGCTCCGGTAGGAGCTGGAAGAGACTGTGGGAAATATCTTGGATTATGGAGATATCTTGGATTACTGTTTTAGATTATGGAGAGGTGTTTTTTTTTTTTTTTTTTTTTTTACAGAAATGCCACTAATGCCCTTTTACAATCATTGGACTCTGTTTATCACTCTGCTTTAAGATTTATAACTCGGACAAATCATTATACTCATTACTGTGCATTGTATGAAATGGTGGGTTGGCCTTTACTTCATTTAAGAAGGTACAAGCACTGTCTTATATTTATGTATAAGGCCATAGTTTGCCAGCTTTTTTGTATATGAATAGTCTATTAATTGTCAGTAGTCAAGGGCATAATCTGCATTCAAATGGATACATTCTTTTAAATGTTCCCTTAATGAAGACAGACTTTGGAAAAACTGTGTTTACTTATAGTGCATCAACTGCTTGGAATGAGATTCAAAGATGACTGAAACTTAGTGTATTTCTTTTTATTTATTTCAAAAGAGTTTAAGCTATATCTTAATCGAACATTCCAAACTTTCTGCACTTTTTCTTAATCTTGTTTAATTGCTGGAAATGTGTGTGTTGCTATTATTGTTTTATGCATTTCATTTCACTTTGTTGGTGTTTATTTTGTTGTTTGTGTGCTGCTACCTTGGGCAGGGCTCACTTGTAAATGAGATATCTATCTCAATGCGATTTTATTCCCTGGTTAAATAATAATAAAATAATAATATAATAATAATAAAAAAAATTAAAAAAAACTTGGGTGGGCTTTGTTGGAATATTGTGCAAGGAAAATGTCTAGGATGAAAGTGAGTGGAAAAAGGATCCAATGATACTTGCTGCTGAATGCTGTCCACTGTATAGGGTGTTGTGCCCTGCAGTTCCAATACCAGAGAGTGATACTGCTGAGACTGTTGGAGACTGTTGGAGAGTGATGCAATGTTGGTGGTCCAGGTGAGATCTTCTGTGATGTTCAACCCCAGGAATTTAGTGCTGCTGACTCTCTCCACAGTGGAGCTGCTGGCAGTCGGTGAGACAAAGGAGGTTGTGATGGACTTCAGGTGAAACATTGTTGACCACATAGTTTATCCTGAAATCCATCACAACCTCCTTTATCTTCCCCACATCAAGTGACAGGTTGTTTGTGCCTCAACTTTTACCAGTTGTGCCACTTCCTCTCTATAGAACATTTCACCGTTGTTGCTGATAAAGTTTACAACAGTCGTGTCATCTTAAGACTTGATGATGTGGTTGTAGCTGAACTTGCCAGTGCAGTCGTAGGTCAGCAGTGTGAAAGGCAGTGGGTTGAGCACATAGACTTGTGGGGCCCTTTGTGCTTAGTGGTGATGAGGTCTTCCAGTTAAAAAGTCCACAATCCAATTACAGAGGGAGGTGTTAAGGCTCAGCAAGTTTAGCTTGTTGATGAGTTGTTGTAGGATTCTTATTTTAAATGCTGAGCTGAAGTCGATGAACAGCATTCTATCTGCATCTGAAATATTGAAGTGTTTGCACAGCGTTTGCCAAATTGAGGGCTACAACAAGCCCAAGAGAGCTTTGTTAACTCTAGATGTTAATATTTTGTGTTTTAATCAAACAATTTCTTGACTGCTGGCTGTGGTTCAGCATACCAAATTAAACTAGCTTTTCTGAAACAAAACCACAATAAATTACAATCAACAACTTATTGCAGGAACAGCACATTCATTTGACTTTGGTTATTCATCCATTCATACAGACACAATTCAATCTGCTTCAGTAAGCTGTTGCATAAACAGGACCATTGACACTTGTTAGTAAATAGCCAATGTGCGAACGTAACCTAGGTAAATCGGCCAGACTGAACCACAGAGGACACAGACTAGCAAAAGCCCTGGAAGTATAAGTCATTAAGTCACTCAGAATGAGAGTGTTTGCCAGGCAATTAAGTGATTAATTAATAATGAATGGGATGTCATGTGCATGGCCTCTCTGCCTTGTTCCACGCTGCTGGCAGGCTGTGGAGACGAAGCGGAGGTTCGTCAGCGAGCTCAGCGCTGATTGAAACCCGCTCCACGTATCCCCCTCACTCAAACTCACATTCCAGCTGCTGCAGAGATCAAAAGCCCCATTCCCTCTCGCAGGAGTCGAAAAATAGAGGTGAGATACATTTCAATGAATATTTCTCTTTAATCTGAGATGCGTGACCCTGCCCCCGTGAAGACAGAACACGATAAATGAGGATTTTACATGCTCTTATGGCGAGTGTATAATAGGCCAAAATGCAAAGAGGTACAGTTACGTACATTATGCAATCAGATGTTTTCTGTTTTTTTTTTTTCAAGGATGAATGTTACGACCGTCTAGGGGTCAGTAGCAACAGGAAGAGGAAGAAAAGAGTCTCACTACCAGAGAGATAAAATTGAACAAATATTTATTTCTTACACAGGGTTTAGCGTCAGGGGTAGACAAGGCCAAAAATAACAAACAGAAGAAACCTTTTGTTTTACCTCTACATTTCCTAAATTTTAAAAAGAAAGAAAACAAAATACAGTTTAAACTTACCTACCTCCCTAACCAAAAACGATGTGAAAATATGTACAAAATAAAATGGCGTCAAACCCCCTACGTCCCTTGATTTAGCACAGATCTAAAGAAAAGTATTTGCAGATAATATATACAGAGTAGCAAACAAAGCAAAATCAAGATCCAAAGTCGATAGTCAAACAGGCGTGGGTCAAGTAAACAGGAAATAACAATGATCAAAAATACTATAGTCACACTCACAGATACAAACTACTAATCAATCACAATCAATCTCTCTGGCACGACACTCTAATAAACGATACGTAGAGATGCGAAACGATCAAAGACACAGTGGCACAAAGATGGCCCCTTCAGTGTGTTAGGGGCGGTCATTTTATCTGGATCAGGTGAGAGGGAGAACCAATAGCAGCCTCCAACAGGTTAACACAAGTCACCGCCCACCTGTAATACAAACATGCATGTCCACATACACACAGAGAGAAAATTCACAAGACAAACACAGGACAACAGAATGGAATAAATTAATAAATGACTCTGCTCATAACAATGAATTTAGAAATTTTCTAAATGCATATAATTTATATTTTGGCAGAACGCCTTACGTATTCAACTTATGCAGAAAATATAACAATTCTTGCAGTTGAAAATGCTTAAGTTCAAGTGATAAGTAGTGCCAGTTGCGTTCAAGTTCAAGTTGAATACGGAATGCGGTCTGTCGGAAGCCAGATTCTTTACTTTATAAAATGTAAAAAATATTTTTCTTACAAACCCCATCGATCAATTCAAACTAAAGGCCAATTAAAAAAAAAACAGGTACAGTAAAAAGGGCACAAATCTGTGTTTTGTTAGGGCAGTATTTGTGGCAGTCAAGATATCACACTGTGAAATGGGTAGATAGCATCTGGTTGTTAAGGCTGACGTCACGCGGCAGCGCTTCCGGGTCCCAGCGCTCTATCTTATACCACAAGAAAAACTACAAACGGTGCTAATATACACACACAATATGGTGTAATACTACAAAAAAGTTATAATAATAACCTTTTATTCCATATCAAAATTCTAGATGGCCAGACAGTGATTCATCTTTTATAAATCGGTAAAATATTAATGTCTGTAACTGTCACAATTCACCAGTGTGAGTGCCCGTGATCACCACCAGAGGGCACTCCACCCCGAACTGTCACTCCATCACAAACTACATTACCCATAATCCTTTCCCCGGACTCATTAGCACTCACCGTTTACACCTGTGTCTCATCACCTCATTACCTCTGCCTATATATACCTTGTTCACGCTGTCATTCATTGCGAAGTCTTGTTTAGTGTCACAACTGCATTTCTGAGCGTTTCCCTGGTTTCATGTCTCATGGTCTTTGATTTCTTGCCCTCTCCGTGGATTACCCTTTTGCCTCTGTCCCTTGTTTTGTTTGCCTGAATGAACTGCCTATCTGTGTATGACCTTTTGCCTGTTTTATGGACTACGACTTTGGATTACCCTTTAATAAAAACTGCGCTTGGATCTTCAACCTTCTGTCTCAGAGCAGTTTCGTTACAGTAACGCTGTGACCATAGAGACTGTGTAGACTGTAAGTATTAAAAATGTTTCACTTTTTAAAATGTTTGATGTTTAATATGAAAAAATAGCGCTCATTAACGTCCGTCGATGGCATTCTCAAGTGAAACGAGTTGAGGCTTGGACCCACAAACGGCGTTCCTTACGTCACGACTTAACAAGTGGATTGGTCGGTGTGTTTGAGGCAAAATATAACCGCACACTCACGTCAGCATTTTGTGATCAAGTAATTGTGCAGTTAAGCTATATTTTGACTCTATAAACCATTAGCTTCTCTTACTTGCACCTCCAAAAAGTTTTTGCGCCAATGCATTGTGAAAATAATCATTATGTTTTGTAATTGTCCCATGTAAAACTTTAACTGCACATTTAAAATGGTATAATAAAATTTGCTAATTCACAACAATAATGCATCCTTTATTAAATAACTTATAATGGTTATAATAGTGCTTAATGCAAGTCGCGTTGTTTAAGCATCAATGAGTAACAAAAAATGCACTGGAACAGTTTTTAATCTAGTTGTTATTATTATTAGTTATTATTATTAGTTATGTCTGAGAACAATGTCTTTCACACACACACACACACACACACACACACACACACACACACACACACACGTTGGTCTATATTGTTTGCAGGGACTCTCCATAGGTGTAATTGTACAAACCGTATTTTCTATCCTCTTACACTGCCCCTACCCTTAAACCTACACATCACAGGAAACATTCTGCATTTTTACTTTAAAAAAAACATAATTTAGTATGTTTTTAAAGCTATTTGAAATATGAGGACATTTGAAATGTCCACTACAAATAGGAAAAAGTGGCTACAATGTGCACAAGCTCACCAAAATTGGACAGTTGAAGACTGGAAAAATGTTGCCTGGTCTGATGAGTCTCGATTTCTGTTATGATATTCAGATGGTAGAGTCAGAATTTGGAGTAAACAGAATAAGAACATGGATCCAACATGACTTATTACCACTGGTGGTGATGGTGTAATGGTGTGGGGGATTTTTTCTTGGCACACTTTAGGCCCCTTAGTGCCAATTGGGCATTGTTTAAATGCCACACCCTACCTGAGCATTGTTTATGACCATGTCCATCCCTTTATGACCACCATATACCCATCCTCTGATGGCTACTTCCAGCAGGATAATGCACCATGTCACAAAGCTCGAATCATTTCTAATTGGTTTCTTGAACATGACAATGGGTGCATTTACATGCATCAGTAAACTGATAACTCAATAATATCAGCTTATTGAAATAATCCCCGTTTAGATGCAAACCAGTAAACTGACAACACAAGTAAACCCCGTTTACATTTAATGAACCTGGTAATTTCCTTGTGACGTCAAAAATAATAATGTATGTATCTGACTCAGAGTATTCCAAATGTTACGTCAGTTTTGATGTTAAATAAAGTGTGCACCATGTCAGCGGGAGATTCACGGCTAATATTATCCCTCATGCAGTTACAGATGCAGCATTTTGACTGAACCTCTTCTACTTCTGCTGCATGAGATGAGAACACATCTTTACAATTTTGTAGGTCTTAAAAAAGACTGCATTTGTGATATATGTTCTTATTTCATGCAAACCACTAGCTCGCTCTGTCTGAATGGGTTTAAATCTGCTTGAAGTTTTTTTGTTTTTTAACCTATCACACATGCGCACTTCAATAAGCAGACAGAAAGCAGGTTAATGCATTTACATGCAGCGCAAAATGAAGGTAAGAGGCAAAAAACGACGTGTCCCGACCGGTTTATGCTTAGGCCGTTTATGACCTTACTATGATTAAAGAAAACTGGTTACTGAGTTTACATGTTCATTGTCAGCTTATTAGGCATAACAGGCTTAAGAATGTGCATGCAAACATGCCCAATGAGTTCACTGTACTAAAATGGCCCCCACAGTCACCAGATCTCAACCTAATAAAGTATCTTTAGGATGTGGTGGAACGGGAGCTTCATGCCCTGTATGTGCATCCCATAAATCTCCATCAACTGCAAGATGCTATCCTATCAATATGGGCCAACATTTCTAAAGAATGCTTTCAGCACCTTGTGGAATCAATGCCATGTAAGGCAGTTCTGAAAGCGAAAAGGGGTCAAACACAGTATTTATATCCTATGGGCTATACAGGTATCTGGCTACACAATGATATTAATTGTAATCATTATAAACAAATATATTTAAATATAGTTTGAAATGTATATATGTATTTATTACTTAATGACAATGTTGCTTTTAAAATTTGACTGGGGTCACCAATAAGGATTTCGCCTAGGGTGTCAGAATGGCTAGAAACGGTCCTGTTCAAACTCAATGGACCCCGCACAGCAAATATAAAGCTTGGAAGTGTCAGGATATTTATTAATATAGCTCAGATTATATTTATCAGAAAGAAGAATGTTATATACACCTAGGATGGCTTGAGGGTGAGTAAATCATAATTTTCATTTTAAAGTGAACTACTCCTTTAACAATTCAACCATGTGTATATTTCTTTTTTGACCGCTTAATAAAAATATCATGACTACATTTGTCAGACTTCTCCAATTCTTTACTCCAACTATTTCTTTTTCGATAATCTTTTCACTGTATGTATGTCAACATATGAAAGAAAAGCTCTGTTGGTGTCGTAGTTTACTATTAATTTACTGACAAATCCAACTGAAAAATATTTACTGTTGCATATTTACTGTGTTTTTGAGGTCCTTTTCAAAAAAATTGCATATCTGATACAAGTTCATTATTTTCCATGATGTATTGATAAGAATTAAACTTTCATATATTTTCGATTCATTGCACACCAACTGAAATATTTCAGGTCTTTTATTGTTTTAATACTGATGATTTTAGCATACAGGTCATGAAAACCCAAAATTCCCAAAAATCTAAAATAATTAGCATATCATCAAAAGGTTCTCTAAGCGAGCTATTAACCTAATCATCTGAATCAACTAATTAACTCTAAACACCTGTAAAAGAATCCTGAGGCTTTTAAAAACTCCCAGCCTGGTTCATTACTCAAAACCGCAATCATGGATAAGACTGCCGACCCGACCCTGTCCAGAAGGCCATCATTGACACCGTCAAGCGAGAGGGTAGGACACAGAAAGAAATTTCAGAACGAATAAGCTGTTTCCAGAGTGCTGTATCAAGGCACCTCAGTGGGAAGTCTGTGGGAAGGAAAAAGTGTGGCAAAAAACGCTGCACAACGAGAAGAGGTGTCCGGACCCTGAGGAAGATTGTGGAGAAGGACCGATTCCAGACCTTGGGGAACCTGCGGAAGCAGTGGACTGAGTCTGGAGTAGAAACATCCAGAGCCACCGTGCACAGGCGTGTGCAGGAAATGGGCTACAGGTGCCGCATTCCCCAGGTCAAGCCACTTTGGGCTACAGAGAAGCAGTCCAAAGTACTTTTTTCGGATGAAAGAGAATTTTGCATGTAATTCGGAAATCAAGGTGCCAAAGGAGTCTGGAGGAAGACTGGGGAGAAGGAAATGCCAAAATGCCTGTGTCATGGTTCATCAATCCATCGTCTCATTCTCTTTGTTGTGTTGGGGGTGTGGTTTCTGATTATTATCTGAGCACCATCACCTGCTGCACTCATCACCGCTGCCTTCATATACGTGTCACTGACAGCATTCATTGTCAGATCGTTGCAGGCTTCTGTGGTCCTTGGTGTCGGCCCTTGTTTCTCCGGGGAGATCGCCTCTTTTCCGGATTCCTGGATTCCTGATGTTCATCTGCCCACTGCTTCCCTGTGTCACGAGCCCGCTGACCAGCTCACCGCCCGTTCACTGTCTCCCTGGACTGCCTGATCGCTCTGCACTTTCCTGCCACTGTTCTTGAGTTTTCCCTGTGGTCTTCGGACTTTCTGTGAACATTGTGCAGTTCTGTCAAATAAATGAGTTTATCGCATTTGGATCTCTCAGTTTCCTTCTAGTATCTGACAGCCTGAAGTCCAGTGCCAAGTACCCACAGTCAGTGATGGTCTGGGGTTTCATGTCAGCTGCTGGTGTTGGTCCACTGTGTTTTATCAAGGGCAGGGTCAATGCAGCTAGCTATCAGGAGATTTTGGAGCACTTCATGCTTCCATCTGCTGAAAAGCTTTATGGAGATGATTTAATTTTTCAGCACGACCTGGCACCTACTCACAGTGCCAAAACCACTGGTAAATGCTTTACTGACCATGGTATTACTGTGCTCAATTGGCCTGCCAACTCTCCTAATAACCCCATAGAGAATTTGTGGAATATTGTGAAGAGAAAGTTGAGAGATGCAAGACCCAACACTCTGGATGAGCTTAAGGCCGCTATCGAAGCATCCTGGGCCTCCATAACACCTCGGCAGTGCCACAGGCTGATCGCCTCCATGCAACGCCGCATTGAAGCAGTTATTTCTGCAAAAAGATTCCTGACCAAGTAATGAGTGCATATCTGAACATAATTATTTGAAGGTTGACTTTTTTTGTATTAAAAACACTTTTCTTTTATTGCTCAGATGAAATATGCTAATTTTTTGAGATAGGAATTTTGGGTTTTCATGAGCTGTATGCCAAAATCATCAGTATTAAAACAATAAAAGACCTGAAATATTTCAGTTGGTGTGTAATGAATCTAAAATATATAAAAGTTTAATTTTTATCATTACATTATGGAAAATAATGAACTTTTATCACATATGCAAATTTTTTGAGAAGGACCTGTAATATGTAAAAACGGTAGAAAAATATAATCTTGACACACTCGCTGGCCACTTTATTAGGTAATAATGTGTCTTCAACTGTTTGAACTTTTTTGGCGGGTTGTTAGCGAGCTATGTGAAATGGCTATGGCCGCCACGGATGACGGGCTGCATTCGAATGAGCATCGTATGCATTCTGACCTATCCTGATGCCAAGTCGGTAACGTTAGCTGACAAGCTGTTTCTTGCAGTTTATTTTGATGTTCTTGTTGGTCCGTGTTTTTTTTTTTTTTTTTTTTTTTAAGAGTATTTGTGTCAGTGAGTTGATTTTGATTCATTTCACCATTTGCCTAAATAGTGACACGTGAGTGCAGTGGTATCAATAAATAGTTAAATTGCCTTTTGTCTCACGTGTCCTTTTATGTTGCTTGCCCTCACTTTGAAAGCGAGGTTCGTAACCTTGTGTGTGTGTGTGTGTGTGTGTGTGTGTTGTTATTGCGGAGGCGTGGGGTGTTTTGATCATTTAGTGAAGGCCCTGACAGAAAACCCACGGTATGCTACTGCCTCTAAGTAGATATCAGAGAACAATTTTACATATTGTTTCTAATCGTTCTAGGGCACCTTTAATCAATCTATTATGAAGCCTAACAGTCAGACTTGTAACCGGAAAGCTGCGGGTTCGATTCTCATTCGCAAAATGGAAAGAGGTGGATGTGAATGAACAACACTCTCTTTCACCCTCAATACTCAACGGACCTCAATCCTAATCACATGGGTGCCGCAGCAAATGACCCTTGGGGTGTGTTTGTCCACGGTTTGCAGTGTGTGTGTGTTCACTACTCCTAATGTATGTGCACTAACTTGGAGGGATTAAATGCAGAGGATACATCCTGAGTATGAGTTGCCATACTTGGCATTCATGTCATGCCACTTTTACTATTTGATGAGAACGTGCACACCAACAGTTGTTCATTGAAGTCTGCAAAGTTAAACCTAGACTCACTTGCTCTCAGGATAATATTTTATGTGAAATGGAAATATGTCCATGAATTTGTAACATTTACAGATAAGTATACAACTGTAAGATGTAAGTTGTGCAGAGAGTAAATCTGACTGTACGTTATGGGTTATGATTTAGTTTGTAAGTCCTTTGTAGTTTGTGACCCCTTTTTTTGAACAACAATTTTTATTTTCAAAAATTGTCATACAGTTTAGGACAACCATTCAATTTTTCATTATTTGTAAGTCATTTTTAAGACAACTTGGACTTTGTACTTTTCTAGCAGTAGCTCTCTCTGTGTGCTTTATTTTTCAAAAATGAATTTCAGTATATCGATATACACAATATTGCCCCATCCTAAGGTGAAACTCTGAGTTTACCATACACAGAGAAGTTCTGCATATTATACTTGCCATTTAAAAGATTGTAAAACCCTGGAATAGCTTAAATGTCATTACATGCAACAAAAATAGCAATAAAATATAAAAGAAGAAGAAAAAAGCTGATGGTCAGAAAAAGTAATGCAAAATTAAATCTGCATGTTCCATGCAAAGTAATAAACAGATACTTTTATAAATAGTAAGTCAAGATTGTAATAAGTTATTTTTGAAAGTAATGTTACCCAGCGCTGCCCTCAGTCAGAAATCTTGATGAACAATTAAGCAACCGTTCCACCGGGCAAACTTTATGGCAAGCTTTCACGGTTGGAACACAGCTCGTTTGGTGCCAAATTAACCAACTGTGAAACGGTACACAGCAGTGATCCTTTCTTAAGCCGTTTAAAACCAAATTAAGAACAATATCATGAGCCTGACGGATTATGCAAATAGTATTTAAATCCCAGCCGAACACAGTCAAATGTGCTCTGTGATTCATATTTATTTGTTGATAACAAAGTCGCCTATTGTGCATGGGTACTAAAACCTTGCTTTCTGAATGTATTTTAGAGGCTTCACTTTACTTCAGTGGTTAGTGAATCTTGTGCTTCAGATATCACATTTAACACAGCACAAAAACAAGCATCTCTGTATGATTGTTTTTCTGCATTTTTCGATCACATCCCACCAGTTGTACACCACAGCTTCACTATATAGGAACGTCTATCATTTCTTAGGTCAGAAACACATGAGGCAGAGTTATGATTTGGTATGACAGATGAATCAGAGTCAAGACGGAGGTACTGTACAGCCTCATGGACATCAGCATGCTGTTTCGGGCCCCACTGTGTCTTGCTCGCCCGACCATGACGCCCCAGCCATCCTCAGACATCCTTCTGACAGAGTGCTTGTTCCTGATTGCTCAAGCATCACTCAGCATTTTCAGTTCTTTTAGTGCACGGCATGATGGGAGAAGCCATATCATATATTCAGCCGGTCATGCTTAAGGGATTTCCGCAGTGCACGCAGCTAGAACTGCTGTACTGATGTGCAGTTCTTACCAAAACATTTGACCGGAGTGGACCATGAATCTCTCTCTCTCATGTATTATGTATGTATTTATGTATGGATGTTTGCATGTGTTTTTCACACAAATAATAATTATATTTCTAATAAAATGTATATTATATTATTATATAAATATTATATTTTTATTTAAACTATTAAATTATTATTTAGAATAATTATAAATATATAATTAATGAAATTACATTATTAATAGTAAATTTTAAACTTTGCTCCTTTAAATTTAATGTAAAATCTGGGAACACTAATTAATAATTATAAAATAAGTATAAAATACTTCAATGTAAAAAAATACATAAATTAATATTTAGAATAAATAATTGTGTTTAAAGGGCTGATGAATTGAGAAATCAACTTGAGAATTCAACCCTTGAGCCTTTTATATATAAAAGTTCATTGTGAAATAAGAATATTCTGTAGGTTTCGGAGCTGAAAACTTGTTAGTCAAAGAAAAGCTATTGTTGACACCAGGCCCAGCAAACGAGAGAGCTCAGAATATGTTGACCATTGACCATTGATATTTGAAGGGCATATTTGAGCCTCGAAACCAGTGTAGAAAATAGCTGATTACTTGTTTATTATCATGTTTTTGAACTTAAAAACCGCGTTTACATCATAAGCTACAACATTATATATGTATATATATTTTTAAAAAGCCAGTTCATGACACCTTTAATTAAATTACATTAATAAAAAGACATTTTAACCTTTTGACCCTTGCTATGACCTGTTATTAGAAAAATGTGGTGATGGGAAATTAGGTGGTAAAGAAACAACCGCCCCAGCTGACAGATCACAGACAAGTCAAGTCTAAATTCCATAAAAAGTATTCAGGCTTCAGGGTGCCCCAAGGCCAACTTAACAAACAAAAGACACTTAAAAATAAAACATGTATAAAGTACCTTATAAGCATAACAAAAAATAGAAAAAAACTTCCCTAATTCCCTAATAATAAACAAATTGCAAACAAAGTCAAAATAAATGGCAGGACACCCCTACGCTCCTAAAACATAAAATTAACTTAAATCATCATAATCAAACGAACATAATCAACTGAAGAATTTGGGATCTGTAGACGGAAAAAGGCATCCGAAGCTCTTCACGCCACAAGGCCAATTGCCCTTTTAAAGCGACACCTCAGTAGATCCGCCAATCAAACTCCTCCAACAACAGCCAATCCCTGCAAGGAAGGAACAAACCACACAAAACCGATAGAAAGGATCATAACACCCCTGTCATTTAATCAAATAAATACAAAATAAATGATACATTTAGAAACAAATGAATAAATTAAATAAATAATAAAACATTAATAATAATAATAATAATGATTATTATTATTATTAATATTTAAACTGTGTTTTTATTTATGTATTTGTTTTATTTGACTTATATTGTTAAATCCTGTGAGTTACTATCCACAACAACAAATCCATCTATACAAACAGTTTCAAACTTTATTGACTGACTTTCCACGCTGCAGGTTATTTCAAATATTTTAGCAGCAAGAAATAGTTTCTCTCCTCATACAAGCTTCTTAAACCTTATGGTTGATCTTAGAGATTCAGTTGAACAGTCTAGATTTAAGTCAGAGGAGGCCTACCACCTTATGGGGAGTGTGGATATTTAATTTATAGGTTGTAGTAATGATGTTTACTGTTGTGCATCCATTCACGGTGCCTGCCACGGATCTCAGCTTGAGAATGTGAGTTTGAGCTTATGAACAGAATGAACATGGTAGGGAAAGGAAGAGACAGAGAGGGAGAAATAGACAGTGAGAATAAGCCACAGCATTAACACCACTGCTTATGTGTTGTAGAGTGTTTAGCACTAATTAAAAGTGCTGAAGGCTGAATAAGAGCATACAATTGTGTATTATGTTGTATAGTAGTTGCTTGAAAAACATTTGGCATGTAGTTTGTTCTTGACACACTGTACAACAATTCGTTTTTACGTAACAGAAAAAAATAACCAAAGCTTTCTAGTTAAAATCTATAAAGACTTCTATTGTGTCCTTTATTTGCATAGTCCTAAACTGTACAATTTTATATCCAATATCTCAAGTTTCTATGAGAGATGATTGTTGTTCTAAAAAAAAAATCACATTTGTGCAAGATGTCTATAAAAGTATTCCTTAGAATGAGTTGAAACAATATGTTAAATTGTTCTCTGATATCTACATAGAGGGCATGTGGCTTATTTAAGGGCAAAAATTGTCCAGATACAGTTTTACAGGTCCATTTACAACCCTGTAAATTGTCCCTAGGATGTAATGCTCTGTTTTTGCCTTATTTGGAAGGGTCATGAATATTAATGTTGAGTTCTGCTCTGATTGGCTTATTCCAGCAGCTCACACAACTTCAGTTGTTCAGTGAAGCAGCTTGTGAGTCCTGACAGAACATAGACCGACTGAATGACACTTTAAGCAGAAAATCTCAAATGGAGATTGCTAAAATGCAGCTTACTTGTTTATTGGTGTTTTCAGATCATCCGCGCACGAGAGAGTAAGCTCGCATGCATATGGTTGCCAAATTGCACGTTTAGGTAAAACAGTGGATAGGATACGTGTTCTTTTCACAGAAAAGCTCTGATTGGGGGATTTAAATGACTGAAATATGGCAACCGCAAGCACAAACACTCTTTTTTAGTGTCAAAAATTAAATAAAACAAATAAGCATCATGATGTCAGGATTTACTAAAGACTTGCAGTGAAAAAAGGTAGCACGGAAAAGGCGTGGACAGTTATTTTTGCAGCTGAACTTATTGCATATGCATTTGAATGAGTATCCCTTTCAGATGCAAAATGTAGCCTATAGGAGGAGAGTATTTAAACGTAAGGACTTCTGTTATTTTTTGCCTTGTACCATGTTTTGTCGTTTTTTTGTGTGCCAAATCGATAAAGTTCTGCACATGGGATGGCCTTCCTGACGGAGATGCATTAACTGTGCTGCTAGATTTATAGTTGTTCGGTCGTTCTGTCACGTGTGAGCAGGGATAAGGAGAGATGCGAATCCAAATGCAGGATGCAAGATTTAATAACAAACAACATACAGTAAATCCAAGAATCTTCTTCTTCCTTCAGCTGTTCCCTTCAGGGGTCGCCACAGTGAATCATCTGCCTCCATCTATTTCTATCCTCTGTATCCTCTTCTCTCAGTCCAACTACCTTCATGTCCTCCTTCACTACATCCATAAACCTCCTCTTTGGTTCCCTTTATCGAGGGAACTCGCACTGCGTCATCGTAGATGAAACATCGGGGAACGCCCTCGGCGTGACACTGCTGAAGCTCATTTGAAAAAGCCCAATCTTGATTGGTGTTGCATCATGACGTAACGAGTGACGGCATACCCGAAGGTATAAAGGGACGCAGGCACAAACATACACAGCTTCCTACTTACAGCGGTCGCGCTCTGTGTTCTTGTCTGTCTATTTGGTGTTGTTTGTCCCGTAGGGCTTCAATATTATTAGATTTGTACTGAAATGGCAAACGAGCAGTTCAGACGATGTGTGCCTCCCTGTCTGCGATTCATTTCGGGCACGGACACACACCAGCTGTGTGTGCAGTGCCTCGGCGTGCAGCACGCCCGGGCCGCTCTCGAGGGGGCGGCCTGCGATAAGTGCGATAAGCTGCCGCTGAGGGTGCTGCGCTCGCAGCTGGCGGGCTTTGACGAGGCCGGCCAGCCTCGCGAGCCTCGCAGTTCTAGGCCCGCGGTTGCTGAGGCAGCGCGGCGCCGCAGATCGTGGGGCTCGCAAATGGATCTGTCAGCAGGATTAGGGACTGTTGAGGCAACTTCCTCTTCCTCTGATGATTCAGAGATCCTGCCGCCACGTGTGGAAGCCCGCGATGCGGCTTCTTCCCACGAGGCGGGGGATCCGGTGCTCAGGCTGTCTGATTCTGAGGAGTCGTTGATGATGAGCACCGAAGCAGGCGCAGTGGGGCAGTTGCCACCCCACTCGCAGGTTATGGAGGAGCTTGTGGAGGTCCTTACTCGCGCTGTGGCCAAACTTAGTTTAGAATTGCCACAGGAAGAAGTGGACATCCAGCCACCCAATAAGCTGGATGAACGCATTTTCAAGCGCCGGGTTCAGCCTCCACGCCGGGGTCTGCCTTTTTTCCCCGACCTGCACAATGAGTTGCCCTTCTCAGCTCTCTTGACTACGCCCCTTGTGCTTGATTTTGCCAATGTGCTCGGGGCATCTGAGAAGGGCTATGTAGCGCTGCCTAGGGTTGAAGAGGCACTTGCTGGCCACCTCTCACCCGAGACAGCGGCTCCATTAAAGGCCCCGGCATTGCCCTCCAAACCATGCTGAGAGACATCAAAGCTGGTGGGTAGGGCATATAGTGTGGCTGGTCGCGCTGGTGGGTGCCTGCACACTCTCGCGGTTCTGCAGGCCTACCAAGCGGACTTGCTGAAGGAGCTTGATGAGGGCGAGGGTCCCTCTCCGGAAGATGTGACTGAGCTGAGGAAAGCCACAGACTTGTCTCTCCGCGTCACAAAGGAGGCGGCCCGTGCTATCAGCCGCTCAATGGCGGGTTTGGTGTGCGCGGAGAGGCATCTCTGGCTCAACCTGTCGGGGATCAGGGAGAGAGATAGACACTTTCTCCTTGATTCCCCGGTTTCGCCTTCTGGCCTTTTCGGCGGCGCTGTGAGCACCATCGTCAAGAGGTTTGGAGGTGAAGAAGCAGGCGGCCGCCCTCAGCCAGTTTCTCCCTCGCCGCTGGGGCTCCTCCAGCAAGGCTGCCTCGAGTGGGCAGTCTCAGCCAGCACCGGGCTCCTCGGAACAGAGCGTTGCTTCTCGCGCCCCACCCGAGGGAGCCTGGCAAAAGAAGCAACGCTCTCGCGGGAAGTCTTCTAAGCCGGAAACTGACCTGAGGGAGGCTTCCAAGCGGTCCTAGCTGCGGCAGGATGCTGTGGCTTTGGTATGGCTTAAGTCATTTTTAAAAATACAAGAGCCAACATGTTTCAACCAACAATGGTACGTTTCATCTGACTGAGTGCCTTGGACCTGCCTTTTTTGTGTCATTGGACTTTTCCCTTTCCCAAGAGCATCTATTAAGGACTATTTAACTCTACCTGAGGTCTTCTCCCTCCCCCCCAGCTAAAGAAGGGTCCAGCTAAAGTGTCAATGTGGACTTTACAATATCTTCAGGTTCTACATGAGCCTTCTAACACACACACACACACACACACACACACAAACATGTTTGTTTTTGTGAATTGTGGGGACATTCCATAGGCGTAATGGGTTTTATACTGTACAAACCGTATTTTCTATCCCCTTACACTGCCCCTGCCCCTAAACCTACCCATCACAGGAAACATTCTGCATTTTTACTTTTTAAAAAAAACTCATCCTGTATGATTTATAAGCATTTTGAAAAGTGGGGACATGGGGTAATGTCCTGATATGTCACCATTTTCTGTAATACCTGTGTCATACACATGTTATTATACACATTTTTGTCCTGATATGTCACAAAAACAAGCACACACACACACACACACACACACACACACACACACACACACACACACACAAACCTACCTTTATTCCATGCAGAATTCTTAATTGGAGTAATTATGACTGCCTCCCTCCATATGCATGTTAGAGGGAATTTGTTTCATTGATTTCTTATCCCTTAAGTATTCGACTGTAAGTAAAACAAGAAAATATTCCATTCTCTTTGGCTCGTTTCTCCTTTAGAATGTCAGCCTTGCCAATCAGCCGCGCCTCATCTCTTAATTACAATTCTGTGGTCGTTTGGCAGGAGGTTAATGAAAAGAGCCTTCTGATTCTAAATTTTAAATGAACATCCCCTTCTAAATTGTCTGACACACTTCGATAAATTATTCAAAGCTCTTGTTTTACCTCCAGGGCAGGTTTATAGAAAACTGCAATTAAGAACTAGCTGGAGCGGAGCATGGGCTGAGGATGTGGGGACAGGACTTGGAAATTCTTACCATTCCCAGGTCATGTTACCTGGGAGTCAAACAAGTGACCTAGAAAAACCATTGGACCCCAGTGACTTGCACCATATGAACAAAAAATATTAAGACTTTTTTCTTTTCTTTTTTTCTGCTTATTTAGAAGTCATACAGGTTTGGAACATACCTGACATTAAGTAAATAAAAATAATGTTAATTTCTGAACTATCCTTTTAAGAAAAGGAAAAAAATAGGTTATGCAACATTTTCTGTCTGTGTTTTTTTTTTTTTTTTTTAAATGAAAGTGTGCCTTATTTCTTTTGTTTTAGGGCTGGATGGGTAAATTAAATTTTTAAGTGTTTTTTTATGTGTTTTTGTGCAATATGATTTTAAGAACAGTATCCTTTTGTGCTTTGCTCTAACTCAAGACTCTTTATGTGGTTATTGTATTATTTAGAATGCAAAAAATACTTTTAGTATAAAAGTTTAGGAATAGGAATGTTGTCCCATTTTTGTCTAATACAGACTTCTAGTTGCTCAACTGTCTTAGGTCTTCTTTGTCGCACTTCCTCTTTATGGGTGAAAGATTAGGACTGCAGGCTGGCCATTTCAGTACACTGATCCTTCTTCTACACAGCCATGATGGTGCAGGCTTCTGAACTGAGCGCTGATAACAACTTGGGTTGTCCTCTTTAGTCTAGATGACATGACATCCCAGTTTTCCAAAAAAGAACTTCAAATTTTGAGTCGAGTCGTCTGACCACAGAACAGTTTTCCACTTTACTATAGTCCATTTTAAATGAGACTTGGCCCAAGATAAAATGCCTGCGCTTCTGGATCATGTTTAGGTATGGCTACTTTTTTTACCTATAGAGTTTTAGCTGGCAGTGGAAAATGGAATGATGGATTGTGTTCACCGACAAGTATTTTCGACAAGTGTTTTCTGGAAGTATTCCTGAGCGCATGTTGTGATTTCCATTACAGTAGCATTCCTGTATGTGATCCAGTGCCGTCTAAGGGCCCAAAGATCACGGGGCTTCCAGTATGGTTTTCCAGCCTTGATCCTTACTCACAGAGATTGTTTCGGATTCTCTGAATCTTTGGATGATATTATGCACTGTAGATGATGATAACTTCAAATCTTTGCAATTTTTCTCTGAGAAACTCCTTTCTGATATTGCTCCACTATTTTTCGCTGCAGCAATTGGTGATCCTCTGCCCATCTTGACTTCTGAGAGACACTGCCACTCTGAGAGGTTCTTTTTATACCCAATCATGTTGCCAATTGACCTAAGAAATTGCAGCTCCAGCTGTTCCTTATATGTACATTTAGCTTTTCCAGCCGCTTATTGCTACCTGTCCCAACTTTTCTGGAATGTGTAGCGCTCATGAAATCCAAAATGTCATTTTGACATTTCAAAATGTCTCACTTTCAGTTTATGAGATTTGTAAATTATTGAAATCCTTTTTTATTCCCAATATGTACAGTGTCCCAACTTCTTTTGGAATCGGGTTTGTATGTCTCGCTACACTGCAAAAGATTGAAATTTAGAGTTAGTTTGACAGCTCAGATTTTATTGGTTTACTCAATATCATTTCTACAACACAAGATTTTTACATGATGTGATGAAAACTGAAACTATGAAAACAAAAATGAATCTGACATATTATTAAATATTATAATAGTACATACATAATTATTAAATAACAGTGCTCTAACATTTCTTTCTCTATCTGTTTCTCTCACTCTATTTGCAGGAGCTCGAGTAGTTGGGAAGAGATCCAGATCAATTATATGCACAGAGCTGAGCAACTGAATTGATTTTGTTCAGCGCACATTGGGAACCAGGAAAAAAAAAGATGGAAAAGAAAAATCTGGAGGTCTGGGTATTTGTACATTGTTCTCGGATCGAGGACTGAATTATTATTTGGTACAGGGCTCTATATGTAACTGTAGTGTTGATAACAGGAAAATACTTTACATATCAAGTGATATTTATATTTATATATGTGGAGAAGAAGTTCCTTCAGTACAGCTAATAACATGGCATCACAACAGTCAAGTAGGAGCAGGTCAAGTGACTTAAGTAATTATGAGTTCGACAAAGATGTTTGTACCCGTAAACTATACACTAATCACAGTAATTCCTACATGACGTAAGCGCTCATTTAGTCTAACTTATTTGATCTCTTGTTAAAGTTAAAGCTTCTTTTAACACAAACACTTGTTCATTATCACTTCTCAGTAAGGCATAACCTTTTTTTGCACAAATTACAGTTTTGTTTATGGACAGAAGTCCGCCTGGTCTTTTTTCTGATCTCTGTATTCTATAGGAAAGACGTATTCGCTTTCTTTCACTCAGCAGGCACAGTGTTTTTTTATTTCACAGATAGAATGATGTTTAGTTCAAAAGCAAGGAGGAAACATGTAGGAAACCTCCATATGGAACAGAGCAATTTCACAGATAGTAATGAAAGGAGCCTCAGAACAAATGCTATAGGGGCATAGGGAGAAGTAAGGAAACTTTTGTCCCAGTTTACCAATATAAAATGATGTATGACACATTTAGATCATGCAGTTACAATGAGGTTCTAACAAAAAAGAAAAGCATTACAAGAAAAGCAACGCAACATAATGTAAATATGTCACGTGTAAAACTTTTGAAAAATATCTGGTTTAGTTTTACGGTTCACATAAATTTTGTAATCTGGGATCCGGGTAAGCTGAGCTCAGGGGTACTAAATTTGAGACTGCCCCAAGGTGTTCTGTGTTTGGTTGTGCAACTTGCACTCGAACTGTGCCACAATTCACATGAAAGTATAATCAACACGGACTCGGGTACTCAAGAAAAGCAACCTGCACATGCATTTATCAGTTGCCAATGTATTTAGTTCAATAAAAAGCACATAAGAGATGATAGACTTCAGGATTTACCTTGGATACGAGCGAGAGGTGGTATTTTGGAGCATGTATATGTGTATTCGCGCATAGCACCGATAGGAACAATCGCACTCTGACGGAGACCACAACAAATGTGCCCAATGTAAAAACATTTTTTTTCCCATTCTAACTGCATTTTATAGGCTTTATCGCACAGTGAGTTGTTGCTCTGCATCATTTAGCTATTGATCAATTGTATGAAACGTAAGATTACCTAGGTAAGTCTGCACCGATAAAAGCAACTTGTAGGATTAATTTGATAAAATCATTGTAACAATTTACACTCAATTTTTCTTGTTAAATATTACTACTGTGATATCAAGTACAACTTACTTGCTAGTATCAAGTAAACTCTACTTAACTATAAATGTAACATTGTGAAGACATTAAGTAGATGTTATTTAAATTTATTTAACTTAGCGGGTTTTATTTAGTTAATCAAGTAAATGTAATAAATCTGTAATATTTACTGTTTTTAAGTAATTAATTTGATTTGATAATATCTGTCCATTTTGAATTATTTAGTTCAATGAATTTATATTACTATTATTATGTAAATGTTGCTTTTTTTTAAAGTGCTACCATCTAAATATAATAATTTTCTCTGCTTCAAATACTTTTATAAAAAATCACAAATAAATACAATAAAGTTGAACAGTTTGTGTCAACATTCACAATGAACCATTAAATCAGTAATCTTCACATCAAATGATTAGTAGTTAAGGTACATTCAGTATAATTTACAATAACTGTAGAATTAACCTTGTATGGTTCAACTAAACCTCAGCAGCCAACAGTGGCATAACTAACATAAATGAGGAGAACATCGATAGTCCAGCCGATACAGAATGGTCACTTTTCCTTAATGCTCATTCACACATTGACTGGATCCTTTTGATGTGTTCAACAGCATCACTGTGACTGTCCTCCTGCATACAGTTTATAAAGAAAGAACGCAATTCTACTGAGAAACTAATACAAAATAGATTCATTATCAGTGCAGAATGAACATGCTTGCTAAAAATGACTAAACCTACCTCACATTTTGTTGAATTCAGTGTAATGTGTTTTACAGTGAGGCAACATAAGTAAAAAGACAGCTGCAAGTGCAGATTGTACCCATAAAATGAATGTTCGAAACCATACATTTGTAACACGATCCACTGAGAGGCGAGTTGTCTTGAACCCAAGTGCATTTTCTTTATTTATCTACACTTAAACATAAACAAAAGGCTTGGCTTTGCATGAATCTAAACATAAACCTTAAACTTAAACCTTCACTAACAAGCAGGTACATATACTGTACATTTACAAAAACAAACAAAGGCACATATGGCAAACATGAGGGCTTAAATACACAAAGACTGAGGACTAGACAAGACACACCTGTGAACAATGATCAACCAATAAACCAATGACGCATTAGTAATAAACCATTCATTTTCATGGCCCGTTTTATTATTCCTGTCTAAGTTGGCGATTCTGGAATGAGGTGTAATGATGACTAGAATTTTTGACAGTTTTGCTACATAAGATTAGCTCATCACACATTTGTGCAGTCATATATATATATAACAATATTCAAAAACAGTGTGTCTTCTCTGTTTCAGTAGTGATTCAGAAAAAAACCCACACACAAATGCAGGATAAATATGTTAAAGAGGATCAGTAACTTGTATTATTTCGCCCTTTTTTATAAGGTTCAATACATTTTTGCCATTATTCCACTGAAGACTTGTGCATCTTTTTAATGATTTGTACGACACATACAGCACAGAAAAGATAAGCTCCAACAACATGAACTGTCCTTTGTTAAAGAGATCCAATTCGCAGACAACATAGTTCAAAGATTAACCCAGAATAGATAGATGCTCCTCAACCAGAACTTTAAACGAGCATGGGGCTTGAACCAGACTCCCAGGGGATTCTGGAGAAGCAGGATTGGCGTGACTGAAATTTTGTACCTCTGCACAAGTCTGTTTTTTAAGCTAAAATAAGCCTCCAGCACCCCAGATTTCACTTTAAGTCTTACCTCACTCCTTTTGTTCCTCAGGATTGGGAGTGGGACCCTGTAAAATATAGATGACTCAGAGGTCTTAAAGACAGCATGTGACTCTCTCTGGACGCATTGTTTTCCAGGACTGCACATCGCATGTCCTTGTTTATTAGATGCTTTGAGTCAACTAAGGAGAGCTGTCATTGTTTTAAAATAGAGACGGCTCCTTTTGCTGCATTCATTTTTTAAAAGCTTCCCGATTTTCTACTTCACTTCCTCCAGCTCATCCATCCAGATACTTGGCTTGGGTGAAACCAGGTTTTAAACTGGATCTGGTGGCCCACTAGGGAATAGGGAAACATATAGACCCCAGGGAGCTGGTGTCATTTGTAAAATAACCTCAATGGAGTCATCAACTTGACCAATCTGTTCCTCGGTCCCGTCGTTGCCAGGAAAAAAAACTGTAGGAGAACAACGCCAATGCATTTATTCGGATTCAGCGCGGCGGACGGTTCCCTGCGTACAGCTGCTAGAAGCTAATGAGCAGCAGATGCTAAAAGCGCTGAGGTTTGTGGAGAAAGAGAAAGAGAGGAGAAAGAGAGGATTTATCTGACTACCGAGTTTTAGATATGCAGAAAGGAGTGCTTTGAAGAAACTATTCCATTAAGATGCTGAAACAATAGCATCTGTTTTTTTTTTTTTTTTTTTTTTGCTGCACATAGAGAAGAATCTATTTTTGTTCACACTGTCTTGTTAATGGTTTTTCTTCAAAGGGATATCCTGTTGGGAAAGTTTCTTCAAGCAGGGGAGCTCTTGGTTTAGGCCATGATCTCTCACTACGATAATGTCCATTCTTTATCAAAGGATGTTTCATCATCTGTTGAATCATTCTGGGGTTTGTTGAATCATTCTGGGGTTGATGTTTTGTGGAACAATCTTGATGTATACTGAGGTTTAGGCTAATTATCAACTATCAAAAGTACAGTATCTCGATGGGAAAGACCCGACGTATCTCTCCCAGCTAAAACCCAGCTCAGATCACGGAACATGAAGACAAATGTTAGCCCACATCTACTAGACAGTTGCACAGTCTGAAAGACTTTTATCTCCACAGCGTAGACTGGTACACGCTCAGACAGGAGCCGTGCCGCCTCGGTGACTCAATCTTCATTAACGCCCTCCATATCTGCCTGCTGTTTATGCCCTTTTCTCAGCTTGATTCTCCCTCCTCCTCTTCTTAAATACCTGCAGAGGTAAAGGCTAAGTGATTGGATAACTGACACCTCTTTTGCAATCACGGCCTGCCATTTTGAGCCTCAAACGCTCTCTCTAATCAGGGCTGGGTATTGTTCTCATTTGTTCACCAGGCCGGGGACAGTGATTGCTCTTTGATTTAGACTGCAGCTGGCTTTTGCAGGGATGCAGAATTGCGTCGACTACCTGTTCTGACTCCATTCTTACAGAAGCGTAGTGGCTCATGCATATTAAGCTTGATTTTCTCCTCCTATATATATTATACTGTGTGTGACAGTATAAGGGAACATGTTAGTCTCGGATGGTGCACCCGCAGACTTATGTATGCACATGGAATTTACACATCTTATCAATCTTTCAAACTCTAATCAGAATAGGCTGGCATTTAGAATCTGTTCCAGGTGTTTTGGAGTAAATTGATGAGCTAAAGAATCAATGGGTGCGTTTGCATGCACGTTCTTAAGCCGATTATGCCTAATAAGCCGACAATGAACATGGTCATGTAAACGCGGTAACCCGTTTTCTTTTAGCGGAGTAAGGTCATAAACAGCGCAAGAATAAACCGGTCGGAACAGGTAGTTTTTTGCCTCCAACCTCGATTTCGCGCTGCATGTAAACGCATTAACCTGCTTTCTGTCGGCTTATTGAAGTGCGCATGTGTGATAGGTGACAAAAACGCAAACTTAGAGCAGATTTAAATGCATCCAGACAGAGCGAGCTAGCGTTTTGCATGAAATAAGGACATATATCACAAACGCTCGTTTAAGACACAGAAAATTGTAAAGAGGTGTTTTCCGTAAATCTCCCGCTGACACAGTGCACGCTTTATTTAACATCACAACTGACGTAACATTTGAAAAACTCAGAGTCAGATATATGGACATTATTATTTTTGACAGCACTACAAGGAAATAACCCGGTTTATAAATAGTCATGTAAACGCGGTTTACTTGCGTTGTCCATTTACTGGTTTTCATGTAAACGGGGAAAACTGATTATTTCAATAAGCTGATTTTTTGAGTTATCAGCTTACTGGTGTGCATGTAAACGCACCCATTGACTAGCTCCTAAAGACCATCGCCACCTACTGGCATAATGCTGTAACTTGCTGAATCAATCAAGGAGATGGGGAATATAGAGTACAGTTCAAAATTATTATTTTTTTAAAAGACATTAATCCTTTTATTCATCAAGGATGCATTAAATTGATCAAAAGTGACAGTAAAGACATTTATAAAATTACAAAAGATTTCTGTTTCAAGTAAATGCATTTCTTTCAAACTTTTTTCATCAAAGAATCCTGATCCATAATATATATTAAGCAGCACAACTGTTGTCATCATCTTAGAATGATTTCTAACGGATCATATGATACTGAAAGCTGAGGTAATGATAACATTTATTTACTGTAATTTAAAAAAAGAAAAAAACATATTTTAGATTGCATTAAATCTCTTTTTTTTTGGGGGGGGGGGGGGGGGGTGAAATGCTGTTTCATGCATACTGAGCTTTTTACACTGTTAAAGACTTGGATTCCCATCCTAAACATAGACAAAGTTTCAAACACTAAGTTGGACGTTTGATGGAGTATTTCTGTGTCAAAAATACTCCTTCCGGTTTCTCACAAGTTTCAGAGTTTTTTCGAGTACGGGTCTGCTTGACGTCGACAGAGCGGAAGGTCCTTGTATGGTCCGTACGGGCTCTTCTCCCGGAAGGGTGCGTGCACGCGTGACTATAGCGAGTGAGCAAATGCACGCCCCACAAACACTGGTCTCAGGTGCAGATCCACTCGTCCGCGCAACACTTCTGTCGCGCCGTGCTCCACTTTATTCCTATTGGTGACGTCAAACGACTTTAACGCTTCAGCACAGCATTCCGGGAAGGCAGCGCTGCATTTGAACCGATTTGAACGCAGAAATGACGGGAAGAGTCATGACATCACGCTTCAATCGTGTCGCAAAAGTGGATCTCCACGGTCACTGCTGTCACAGGAGTTCACGAAATCAACATTTACCAGAGAAGTGTGTTTTTGATGGAGCGGTCCCAGCGATAAAGGTTCACGGTCCTGCTTTGGAAACAGGCGGTTAGTTAAACTGTTTCAAATGTCTATGTTGTTGACTATCGTCGCGTAAGTAAACATCTGTAAACAACACGATCGTGTATAGTTAATTTATCAATGGAGCATGCGATCTATGGCGTGTGTTTAAATACATTTGTTTAGCTGACCAATATAGGTGTCAGTTTGTTTATTGTAAAACCACCCAAACATAAAGCTAGGCTAGGGGACGTTCTCACAAAGCGTGCTTCTTCATTCAAATGCGCTAATGTTACACTATTGTTTTTTTTTAATACACTATCTGACGTGCAAAACCGTTTTGCTTGTTACTGCTAAGGTTTAGTCGCATACAAAAGTCCATAAACCAAATCATGTCCTCATATACCACGAGTAAACAAACGCAAAATGTTGACAGGCCACTAAATACAGTACATACCACAGAGATGGACGTCCTGCTGTTGCTGTTTCTCCTGTTCAATTTATTTCAGCCTCCGGATCTGATTCTAAATCATATATGTATTAGTTGAATCGGATTGATAGCCATGGTTTATTTAGGGTAGTGTTTTCTTTTCCACGCATGACAATGTCAGCTTTCAGAAGTTCTCGTGCTGTAGCTGCACGCTCGTCATTCTTTAGCTCCGCCCACACGTTACGTCTCCAGCCGCTCGTTTTTTTACGGAAAGACTCGGTACAGCCTATCTTTCTTTTATAAATATAATAAAACTAAAGACTTTTCGGAGATATGAAGGATGCAATACTACTCTATAGGTACTCAAGATTGACGTGAGATTGACTGAAACTGAGTGTTTCACCCCCCCTTTAAAGATTGAGAGCCATTTACTGAGAATGAGTTGTGGCAACCCGATCTCATGGCAATTTGTACGTATTTTACGAGGTGGTTAATTCGTACTGATTTGTACGAACTCACTACGTTTTTTGATAAATAGTATGTATTTGACGAGTTGGTCAATTCGTATGATTTTGTATGAAAGACCCACCCCTAACCCCACCCCTAAAATCTACCCATCACTGCAGTGTAGACAAATTGTATAAATTCATACAAGAGGTTGTACGAATTTGTACGAATTAGCCACCTCAAGGCACTTGTGTATTGTTTTAGCACTTGATTCTCTAAAGGTATTATGTAAATCAGGTAATAGTATGATGAATGATGAATTTACATGTTGGTCAGACAGTGTTTTAATTTGCAAGTGGTAAATCTTGGCCAGCATGAAGTATTGGTAACATTCTATAATAACTGCACGCTATGAAGCATTAGTTAAGCATTAGTAAATATTTAATTCATCATTTATAAAGCATTAATAGACATGTTGAAGACTTATTAATGTCTATTATAAATTATGACATAACTATTTACTAATGCTTAACTAGTGTTTAATAGTGTGCAGTTAATATAAAGTGTTACCAAAATATTGTACGCTGATACTTACAGTAAGTGTAGACTAGCAACATATTGTGAGTGAAATGAGTCATGGTGATGTCATTGGCAGATGCCTTAAAACAGGCTGACCTCAGGGAAAAGGTCTGTGAGAAGGAGCAGGATCAGGGGTGTGAGTGACAGAGTCTTAGCTCTCAGGCTCAGACAGGATGTCCTCTTGTCTCCATGAGAGACTTCTCATCTGCTCCTCCTCATCATCGCAGGCTTAAACTCAGCTCAAAACACTTTGCTGCCCACAGAGATGAGCATAAATACACAAAATAAACATAAAATACAAATACAAATTACCTCTGTTGAAAAATAGAACAATAAAAGGGAACACTTTCTTTTACAGTGTCCTTGTTACACATTACAGATACTAGCCATATTAATGAACTGTACATTATGCATAATTACATGCAACCAACCCTAAACCAAATCCTATTCCTACCCTAACCCTATAGTAAGTACATGTAGTTAATTAATAATGGAGCCAGGAATCGTGTCTTCCTAATATTTTTATGAGCCTGATTTCGACTGTCAGTCATCAAATTTTTCGAGTGAATCCCGCATGTATATGCAAATGGGTCAGTGTATTGAAGCGTTTATGTGGCCGCTTTTCAGGAATGGAAAACAAAAGTTTTATTCAAATTCTGAATATATTATAGACCTATTAATAAAAAAATAAAAATTATTATATTGCCCAGACAGCGAGCAAAGAGTGCTCCCTTTATAATCACTAAAAGTTGTCACTTATTCAATAAACGCAATCTGACAAAGTCCTGCAGTGAAGCTGGTATACAACGAATCTCTTATCTTACCAATGTCTGCACTTACAGAGATGTGCGGCTTAACTGAACTCACCGCCTGCTGTACAAACACTCGAGCGGTGAGTGGATTCCAAATTCAACACCTGTGATTGGTCAGTTCCATTGTAGATATCTACAAACATGTCTGTGATTGGCTACATTACCAGTGTTGGGCAGTAGGAGAGCTACAAGTAGCGACGCTACTAGCGTAACAACATTTTTCAGTAGCTTGTCAGTAGCTCAGTTACTTTTAAAACAGTGTAGCTTTTCCAGTAGCTTACTACATTATACAGCAAGTAGCGGAGTAGTAAAATAACGTTCAGCTGTAAGTCATTTATAAGTGGTTAATTAATGATGAACTAATCATTTACAAAACATTCATAAATGATTATCAAGAGATACGCTAACATTTTAAGAATGTTTGGTAAATTCCATTACAAGTCATTTACAAGTGATTAGTAAATAATTATCTAATGATTTATGAAACATGACTACGCGTTTATTAATGATTAATGAGTGATTTATTAATTATATTACTCATATTTAGATTCAGTTTTAAGTAATTTTCAATTGATTAGTGAATGATGAACTAATGATTTACAAAACGTGACAATGCATTTCATAAATGTTACTTTTTTGTATGTTTTGTAGATTCAGTTATAAATTGTTTGCAAGTTATTAGATAATGATAAACTAATCATTTACAAATCATAATTATACATTCATAAATGATTAATATGCTAACGATTTACAAATCTGTCATAAGTTAGGCCTATTTTAAAAAAAATACCATTTCATAAAATAATCAAACAGATCCTTAGTAAATGGTTAAGTTACTAGTTAATATATTCTTAATCACTGAAATGTCAATATACCATTATCTCAATAAATTGTTATTCATGAACAAATGATGATCAAACCATTAGTAAATGATGAGTAGCCTATATAATGTATTGATGCATATCCCAATGCGTCAGATCAAGTCATTTAATTCTTTGCATTTGTAAAAGTAGATATGATTTTACAAATATTTAAATAGGCTACTTTTTTATTGCAAACACTGACCAAAAACAGTATAAAGCTATTAGCTCGTGTTGCATTCAAAAATTTTCTGAAGCCATACGATATCTTTATGTGAAGAACAGTTGAAGAGTTGATCTTAATGTTGTAATCATTGAAATGATGATTCCTTTATGAACGCATATTTCTTATATTTATCATTCAAATAATACTCCTGACTCTTTAGTATGACGCAATCGGTCACATGACACAGGAGAGCCAATGGCATTTTACAATCAAAGCTCAAATACAATCAAAACAAGACACACGACAGCCAATGCTGTCAAAGCTGGCGTGACGTTTCTTCCGGAAGTTCCGGATGGCAAATTTTGTTTAATCTGTGTTTAAAAAAATGTGTTAATCATCGGCCGGTGGATGGACTCGACGCCGCTGATCGCTTCTGGCGATTTACTTCACACAAACCAATTTTTTTGGCCTCGGGACACTTGGAATATTTGTACCAATTTTGAATAAATTGGTAGGTTTAGGGAAGGGATTGGTTATGTGTTAAATGCTTTCAGTTAAATGCTTTCAGTAATTAGATCAATTACCTATTTACACATTTCTATTGCAACAGGTGAGGAATAGCAGAATTTAATTTTCATATTTAAAGTTACATTTGTTGTAGCAATCAATGGACGCATTTGTAACGGGTGAGAAATATCTACAAATGACGTGTAAAACATTTACAAGTGATGAATAGTCTACACTTTAGATTAGGGGACGCAGAAAGCGTTGTAAATGCGTTGTATACATGTACAGATCATTTGTAACGGTGATAAAGATTTGTAAATGATTTATTCATGCGTTTACAACATCATCTCTAACAGGTGATGAACACTTTGTAGTGTGTACTTTAATGTGAATGCTGACTGGTGAGGGTATAGACAGCTGTCTTCTCTGACATGTGCTCCTGATGCTTCACTGGAGGGTAAAACCAGTTCACATTGGCCCTCATTTATCAATCTTGCGTAGAAACAGGCGTATATGTTGGCGTAAGATTATGCTTACACTCCTCTCACCGCCTGATTTATGAAACTGTGCGCACCTCTGCAATTCAGGTGTACGCAATACTTGCCCTTGATAAATCCCGCGGCTGAAAACGATCGTCATTAGAATAACACGCCCCTATATATTCAAGTCTCCGCCTCCCGCACGCCCTCATTTTACGCCATGGACACACGGAAGACGGCAAAGAAGCGAAACTTCTCCGACGTGGAGATCGGGCGCGCTCTATCATCTCACTAGTCCACTAGTCAGGGCACTGATTAGGGCATAAGTCAATGGGCTGACTCCCTGATCAGTGCTCTGACTACTGAACTATTGAGATGATTGAGACGCACCCATCGAGATCACCAGGGAAGTGGAAAAAAAAAAATGAAATTGTTTTATTTAAGAGTATAAAGAGTGGGAATAAAGGCACCCACAAAAACAAAATATGGACCCAAATTACGAGTAATTACGAGCTGAAATACGAGCTCATATGAGTAATAATATGAGTAGTTTGAAATACGTTATAACATTACGAGCTGTTAATAGTGTGGGGGTTGAGAAGCGCACCCCAGCAGTTTAAAGCTGTTTGGATAAGAAATTACCATCCCAATGCATTATTTTACAGCACGTTTGAAACAATTAGCATTTGATTTCGTATCACGGCATGTATTGGGGTGTACGACAGTGATGATGATGTGATGTGGAGTATTCATTCACATTAATAATTACATGACAATTTGTAAGATTCTTCTTCTTCTTCTTCTTCTTCTTCTTCTTCTTCTTCTTCTTCTTATTATTATTATTATTATTATTATTATTATTAATGACGCTTGTTATTTAGAAGAAGAATGTCGTTTTTATTGATTTTATTATTATTTAAAAGAAGAAGGTCATTTTTATTATTTTGTCAGTCTGAATTATTTTAGTCCCAGTCCGTGCGCAGCTGCTGGGCCAGGCGGGCCGGTAAAGCGCACAGGCTCGCGACTGTAGGAATGCCTACAAATCAAACTCTTTGGTAAAGTCACACAAATTAAACATTGACGTTCATGTTGCACAAAAATAAACACTGAATGTTGTTGTGGTGGTTTTTAACAGTGGGTCATATAGCATATCTTGTTAGTGCGTTTTGTGTTAGGAATTGTTTTTCTGCGCATTTTCCCACTAACTCAAACGTGCGTACACCACCTCCTGAGCTGGCGTAGGATTTGAGCGTGCCGTACGCCAACGTCCATATTGATAAATCTCAAAGTCACCGTGGGTTTGGGTGTACGCAAGGTGTACGCTGGAAATTTGGTGTACGCACTTTTGATAAATGAGGGCCATTATCACTAACGTTAGACCCCCCCACAGAACACAAGTCTGACCCGTTGAGTGAAAGGATTAAACTTAACACACTGCAATCCCCTGACTTAGTCATTCTCAAATGTTTATTAAATTGACAACTAGTAATTTATCATTCTTTAAAAAAAATAGCTTTAGCATAAATGCATTCTGTGGGTTTTAACAGACCAGCTTAAAAATGTAATGATGCATCAATAAATTATATATTCATTATTTACTAATGGTTTGATTATCATTTGTTCATGATTAACAATTGTTTATTGATATAATGGTACACTGACATTTCAGTGATATATTATAATTATAATAAAATATTAACTAGTAACTTAATAACCATAAGGATCTGTTTGTTTTTTTATGATATGCTATTTTATAAAGATAACTTACAGATTTGCAAATTGTTAGCATATTATACTTAATAATTTATGAATGTATAATCATGATTTGTAAATGATTAGTTTATCATTATCTAATAACTTATAACTGAATCTAAAAAAAATATACAAAAAAGTAACAATTTAGTAACATTTGTGAAATGCATTGTCATGTTTTGTAAATCATTAGTTCATCATTAACTAATCAATTGTAATTTACTTATAACTGAATCTACTAAATATATGTAAAATAATTAACAAATCACTCATTAATCATTTATGAATGCTTAGTCATGTTTCATAAATCATTAGTTAATCATTTACAAATCCCTTGTAAATGATTTGTAATGGAATATACAAAACATTCATAAAATGTTAGCATATCACTTGATAATCATTTATGAATGTTTTTGAAATGATTAGATCATCATTAATTAACCACTTATAAATGACTTACAACTGAACGTTATTATAAAGTGTTACCCAACATGGTAAATAAACCAAAACTCAGCAGGCTACTTGTCTCACAGACAGAGATATATTATGTGTAGGCTATAGAAAGCTTGAAATGTACACTTTTAAACGAAACCATTCGAAATGAAAATAAATATGCAAGCAATTGCGCCTGCACTAACACATGATACTCACAGCGGTTCTGTTCATAATGATACGCTCCATCACTGCATGTGCTTTGAGTTTAACCTGCATTTAGACCAATCCTTACTAGGGTCCCGCTTTGTGTGTACCGTAGGCTACAGCATTTTCACCCCTTGTCCCGCACGTCGCATATTGAGAAAATGTCCCACATTTCCATCAGTCTGTTAGTTTTTAATTATCATATTAATAATATATCTGTTCAGAAAACTACTGGATAATTCAGTAAATTGGTTGTATTGTTTATATTTTATTTGTTCATTATTTATTTTGTTGGGTTTTAGTTGGACTTGGTCAGCTCTATTTCAAAACTAGTTCATCTGCATGATGCCTGCTGCCTTTGGGCTAAGTGATGTTGAATTTAAATGATATGTAAAATAAAGATGTTATGTTATGTTGTGATGCAATGGTGTTTTCTGATAGGGACTAAAGAACAACATATTTTTATCAGCTGAAAGGGAGAATACGGATGTTTTTTATTAACTTATAGACATTATATAACAGTTTCAGGTTATGTTTTAGTGTTGGTAACATATCTCACATTGTCCCACACAAACTTAGTAATCGTCCCACATTTGGTTTGTTTGATGGTGGTAAACCTAAGTTGCATAGATTTTATTCTTGCACTGATGTAAAAATTTAAGCCATGTTGCACTTTGACAGTCAGTTTGAGATATACTATAAGCAATATTAGATTATTGTATCAATTATTAAAATGATTCTGACAGTTTTTGCCTATGAAATGACTGAGGAAAAGTGTCCCGATCAACCTGAATTCACACTACACTCTTTGAAATCAATTGCATTGCATTATATTGCTTGAAACCCCAAATAGTATAACATTATTCAATAATTATTTAAAAGTTATTTGTCATTGTAAAAAAAATATAAAAAAATAAAAATAAAAATAGTTTCAATGTAGCTAGCTACTTTTTGATCGTAACTTGTAGTGTAGCTAACTACTTTTTCAAAATGGTAGCTTGAATGTAACTTAACTACTTTACCTTACAAGTAGCTTGTAGCTTGTAAAGCTACAGTTTCAGAGTAGCTTCCCCAACACTGTACATTACTCACCGAGGCGAAAACTCGTTGGAAATGTAATCATTTGACGAGTGGAAATACAGATTCGCACTGGGTAATTTGCTAGCTCTTTTTCGCTAATAATATGCTATTATTACGAATTCTTACAGAGGATTACAGATCCTAGACAAGCAGTTATGGGTAGCGTTTCCCTCTTAAAGCAGAAGCAGCAGCAGGTGGCAGTGGTTTGAGTGAGAAAAAGACAAGCTATTATCAAGTCCGTCTCAAGCTCGGAGCAGTGATGTCCATGGGGTCCGTGGACAAGGCTCCCCCTTCCTCCCCTCTGGAGCCGGGCCTGGTTTTGTGTGTTTTTGCTGCATTCACGCTGTAAACCAGTGCTGTCTCTCAGTCTTTTTGCAACTCATTAGGACATAACCGCAGTCACTCAGCTGATGTTGACATCACGTGCATTCCCTCTATTGTCATGTGATTCCATGCCCTCATGTGTTCCTGTGTCATTTTGTCATTGGTTTATGGGTTGATAATTGTTCACAGGTGTCCCTTGTCTTGTCATTAGCCCTTGTGTATTTAAGCCCTCATGTTTGCGTGTCTTGGTCAGTTATTGTACGTGTAACCCGCTGTCGGTGAGTGGCAGTTTAAATCAAATCAAGTCAAGTTTTGTCAAGTCAAGTCTTTTGTTTATTTAAGCCTAGTCCTAGCCTAGTCGTTTAATATTTATGATTGTTTCCAATAAAAGACTGTACTTGGGTTCTCACAACCTTGCCTCCAATGGATTAAATTGTTACAGGTACAGTATTTTGTATTTTTTTAAATACACAATATACATGTGAAATTGGATATTCAGTTTCGGTATCAGGCTGAAATCTGTCTAGACCGATTCTGAATGCAAAGAACATTTTGGTGTGTACAACTTTACACACTGAATTAAATTCATTTAAGTGCCTGTGGCTATATTGGTTCTTAATTTAAGTAGATACATTTACAGAAATTTACATTTTTTACAGTTTTGGTCGACCATCCTGAGTAATTCCTGTTTAAATGCATTTACACCATAAAGTGTTTGAAGTTGATGGAAACCATTTTCTGAGGCATGCTTTTTAGCTTCTGTATCCTTAATTGTGTCAATTATCTCTCTCTGTGAGACAGAAAAAGAGGGAAATGACAGATAATTAATAAGACACTGGAGACCTTTGATTACACAGCAGTATCCACTGGTTGCATGGAGACACGAGCCTCCATTTCACCCTGTCATTATCAAAAGTTGAGTTGAAATCTGGCATATTGAGGAAAATGGATTGTTCCTAAAAATAGTTGTAACTTTGTCCCTGGAAACATGGCAGGACAGTACAGTATTAGTGTAAAGCGCTAAAAACTCGGAGTGTAGCAAACGGGAGAGGTGAAGCTAAAATTAGCTTCATGTCAGAACGCCCGAAATCGGTCTCTCATCTGGCCGTGCTTTGCAGCTTAAACCTTTGACAGCTTGGGAAATTAGTTCACAGGGTTTTATTTCTTGCCTTAAAGCAATTCTGAAGTGAACAAGGGTTAAGTGTCTTGGCTGTTGGCAGTTGTGAGCAGTTAAAGGACAGTATTTGGGAGGCACTTTTTCAACAGAGGTATGCTTGACAATTGTCGCGACTATTGGATAGGTGTAAGGATGTGTACTGTCTAAAAGTGTCTAATGTGTAAAAAATAACAGCTGCACGCAAATCCAAGGTTTGAAATAGGAGAGAGCGTATGGCTGGTAAAGTACACAACAGCTTGTTTACTTAATAGCTGTTTGTGTGTGTGTGTGTGTGTGTGTGCTGTTTGGCACTTAACAGCTCTAATTATAAGCAAAGTCTAAGTTTTACCTTTGGCATGGAAATCTCAGATTAATCCTGGAAAAATTTACATTTTATCTCATTAGCATTTGTAACTGGTTGTACATGGTGGGAACATATAAACAAATCCTTTGTTGAGGTTCATATAGTATTTTATTAACTCTTTGCCCTGCAGCATTTAAAATAAAAAAAGTTGCCAGCCACCGCCAGGGTTTTTGACCATTTTTCACCAAAACTGAATAGCCCATAGAATATTTTGTTTTATGAATATCTGAACAATATATGAAAAAGCTGACACTCTTCTTTTAAACAACACAAAAACTGTTTTATTCTAGATTCATCACATGAATAGGGGTAAGTTTCATAAAAAAGCAACATTTTGAACAAAAAGCTGAGAAAATCTCACCTGGGAAAACCCAGTCAACTTCCAGCAATTTTAGATTTGCTCTTCAAGTAGTCTGGCAAAGAGCCCATTCAAGCCTAATTTCTAATCCGTTTCATTTCCAATCCGTCGAAATCGCGGCACCAATCAGAAACGTTGGGGCAGGCTTTACACAATGATGACAGCGGATCGACGGTAAAGCAGCAGATTTTGTACATTACAAAGATGGATGCCGCCGTAGAACATCACTCGTTCTAATGAGCTATAGCGTCTGTTTTAAGCGATTTAAACTTTTCCTTTTCATTAAAACCTGAGCAAAGATCAACACTCGGCTAACAGATGTGGATTACACCGGCTACTTTGATGAGGAGGATGGGGAGTGTGATCATGTGCTAACACTACACAGCAGCTCTGGATCTGGCCTTTCTGTGCTTATTTCCTTAGGCTAGATCTGGTAGTCATATAAAGATTGTAAATAAATAACTATCGTAACTATACTCAAGCCTGAAAATGTTCTAACACTTTTTAAATTACTGAATTTGAATAAAGTTTGTGAGACACAATTTTCCAAAGACTCATCAATATTATTTTATTTTCAAAAATATTGCAACTCGCAATGCAAATTCCTTACAGATTCCTTACCTCGGGGCAAATGCAATCAGAGCTTGATGTTTTCTGTTCAACCTTCAATCCGAGATGTTTCATTTGGTCTGAAATGCTATTATGTTTTCCAAATTTTGCAAAAAATGTTGATGGATTGTAGTGGACACCAGCAATTATCACATTTCTTTTACAACAACCAAAAGTCGTTAGAAGCCATTGAAACATATTCCTTGAAATCCTAAACAGAGAATTGCTGTCTCAGATGTTTCCCCGTCACTCTGCATACATCATCGTACGTTGGTGATGCCCCTTTGGAAATGATTTGTCTATGAAGCTTTGCCAGACCATAACTCCTACTGAGAATGGTCTGGTTTTAACCAGGCTAGAGAAAATCATTCAGGAGGTTTGGCAGGGAAGTGTTTTCTCACAAATAACAAAAAATTCCATGTTTGGCAGGGAAAGAGATCTGCTTTTTCAGATCTATAGTAACAATATAATGGTCTGAATCCTTTCGAGAGCGTAAACACACTGGCAAATCAATAAATGAAGGAAATGCACGTTAACTCATCATCATCTAGCATTTTTCCTGCTCATTTACAGGGTCTACTGCACACACACACCTTTAATTTGCCACAGGTTTTACGTGTTGAGCTTTGATGAGACCTGTAATCAAGTTCTGCCATGCAAAGAGGGCAGACTTTTTTTAGCAGCGTTGGGGACAGTTACTTTTAAAAGCAATGTGTTACAATATTGCATTATTCCCTAAAAAAAAAAAAAAAAAAAAAATCATGCCCTGTTGTTGAGTGGATCCTCATTTACTGTGGGAACGGTGGATGAGGAGCTCCACTGTCCCGCAGTACCCTCTACACAAGAGAGGCAAGCTCCAGCCCACAAGCCCATAGCTCCAGCTCCAGCCCACGTCCAGGCTCCAGCCCTCAAGCCCATAGCTCCAGCTCCAGCCCACGTCCACGCTATAGCCCATGCGTCCACTCCGGCTCCAGCCCATGTCCAGGCTCCAGCCCACAAGCCCGCTCCGGCTCCAGCCCACGTCCAGGCACCAGCCCGCTCCGGCTCCAGCTAACGTCTAGGCTCCAGCCCACGAGCCCGCTCCGGCTCCAACCCATTCCAGGCTCCAGTCCACGAGCCGTACCGCTACCGCCATGGCTCCCTGAAATGCCGTTACCGCCATAGCCCCTTGAACTGCCTTTACCGCCATGGCTGCCCACAGCTCCTAATCTGCCATGGCATCCCACACCCACGGCTCCTGATCCGCCATGGCGGCTTCAGGGTCCAGGTCCGCTCATGTCCACGCCTCAGGGTCCACGTCCACCCATGCTCATGTCGACGACTGAGGGTCCAGGTCAGTCCACGCCTGAGGGTTCAGGTCCACCCATGCCTCAGGGTCCAGGTCCTTCCATGTCAATGACTGAGGGTCCAGGTACGTCCACGCCACAAGGTCCAGGTCTGTCCCAGCCATGCCAGGGTCCATGTCCGGTGCCTTGGCATGGGCCTGGCCCAACATACCTCCACCATGTCCGTCCCCCATGACTTGTTTTGGTGTTTTGATTATGTTTGGGCATTTGGGGCCCGGGGCGGGGGGGGGGGGGGGGAATCATGTTTTTAGGTTTTCATGTTCACTGTCATGTTCTGTCATGCAACTGATTTTGTCATGTGATTCCTTGCCCTCATGTGTTTCTGCCATGTTTGTCTTGTTGTCATTGGTTTATTGGTTGATTATTGTTCACAGGTGTCCCTTGTCCAGTCATTAGTCTGTGTATTTAAGCCCTCATGTTTGCCATCGTCTTTGTCTGTTATTGTATTTTGTAACCCATGGTTGGTGATTCTGTTAAAATCAAGTCTGTTTAAGTCAAGTCTTTAGTTTATTGTTTTGTATTTTGGAATAAAGACTGCACTTGGGTTCTCACAACTTGCCTCCTAGTGGATTATTGTTACATTAATGAACTAATCATTAATGAAAAGCTTTTATAGACACCAGTCCCAAAAAACCGTCTTGTGCTTCATACTTAAGTCACTGCGCGACGAAACACCACCAAAAGACTATGGAGCTGATCAGCTTGACGTGCTAGATGGTCAACAACAGTATACATACCGAGGAAGATATCAAGATAATGCGCTATTCCTGGTTGTGGAAGAACACAGTCACTGCATAAGCTTCCTTCGGACCCTAATATTAGGAATGTGTGGTTGAACTTTATTTTTAATGAAGTTCCAGCTCACGAGGGGAAGACATGTTCACTTCATTTCACTTCGGAATCGTTTGTAAACAAAAAGATGCTGGATTTGGATCCAACAGAAATGGTGCAACACACTTGTGTAGTATTGCATTGTTATAGATTGTTTTGCTTATGTGTACGTGTCTAACAGAGCATACATTTAGCACACTGGACTCAGACACGTATATGGGCCATGCTCGCAAAGCCTGGCAGGCTGATCTCATAATATTCCGTTCTTGATCTGTGCTGTTGTCTGTCTGGACTTGACATTTAAAGGGCGGAGCACGTGTGTGTGTGCGCGCGGTTCGCACTTATATCGACCGATCTTGCGGGCTATGTGTAATATAAAAATTATAGTCCAATCAATAGCGGGTGGATGAGAAATAAATCATTGTGTTTGTTTGATAAAGATGTTTACGAGCACTGTGATCGAGAAAATCCTTCCGGTTGCCGCTTCTCCCTCAATCTCTCCTCTGATCATGTGAACTGACAGGGAAGCTTACGGTCATTAAACGTGCAAATCTTATCCAATCCTAGCCATGGGTGTTTAGTTTCAAGTCTCCAGTACGACACACCCATTAAAACTCAGCGTTTTGGAGAGAGCCTCAAAACCAGTGTTATGATGTTTTTGAAAGTAAAAACCACACAAACATAATTAGTTGGCCTCAGACAACAGTATAAGAAAATAAAAAAGCCAGTTCATGACACCTTTAAAAAACAATGGATAATCATGAACAAATAATGAACAAATCATTAGTAAATGTATTGTTTATTGATGTATCTTTAAGTTGTAAGCTGGTCTGTATTCAAAAGCACAGATATCCAGGTATGCTAAAGCAGTATTTTTAAGAAGAGCAATTTACTTATTTTCAAGTGGATGAACATTCATAAATCACTTACAGTCAGGGAATTGCAGTGGATTTTGTTAAACCTTTCTTTAGTTTGACTTGTGTTCTATGTGGAGTGTGTGGGATGTAATGATAATGTGGACCGGAAAAGCCGTGAAAACAACCAAGTTGGCAGTTTAGCAGCAACAAACATAACAACAGAAATTGGAAATTGTGACATCTAGACACATGATCGTGACATCATCACCATCATGTTGAATTGCTGCACTGACATAATCACATCATCATGCAGTCACATCACATCAGTATGAATTAATGATGTCGAGTTTTCCCTGATGATATCAAGCGGTTCATGCCTGCTTTAACTAATCATCCCGGCAGTAATCCCTAACCCAATATGAAAAGAGTAAGAAATGAATAATAGCCTTACCCAAGACCAACTGGACATGCAAGATCTATGTGTGAAGAGGGACGTTTCTCAATTTTGCAACTTGATTATGTCATTAAGACTTTAGTGGAGTATTCTGGCTTCATTTAGCGGCCGTCGTCTTGATTAAATGTCAGAAAGGCACACACTGTTTTAGTGAAGGCAGGCACGCACATATGACTGATTGGCTGTGTGAAAGTGGGTTATATCTGAGCATGTGGGTGTTTAGATGGAATATTCAGAGCTCCTCTAAGCACACGGCAGGCTTTTCTAATATTTCAATAATGTATTCAATGGACCAGCATCTAGTCAGCTCTATAATAAATTTACATTTCCCTCTCTCCCTCATATACTTTGACGTGCAAAGCAAATGTATGCATGTAAATGCATATACCGCAAATACAGAATATATACAGTGATGGTGGTGGTGTGAAAATTACCGCTCTTTATCATGTAGACTCTGGAAAGGTGCCATCTTTTGCTGTGCACTGTAAAAAGAAGCGCACTCTGAATTCCCTCTGTGCCGAGTAAACAGCTTCCCCAACAGCATGATTACCTATAAGGTCAAGGGCACTTTAATCCAAATGTATTTCCTGAAATCCAGACACAAACAAGCATGCACATGGATATGCACTGTCTGCCGTCTCTGTGGAGTTATTTGAAGAGAGGTGGGGGGTTCATTCCCCACCCCCAGAAACGGTTTCATCTATTGTCTGTCTGCCTGTCTGTCCATTTTTCAGAGGCGGTTGGTCAAGCGCCGCCCCTCAAGTAAGCCAGAGATGAATGGCTACTTTAACATGTTTAAAAAGTGTAAATGTATATTGAAAAATAATTACAAAATAACATGATTTAGTAATTCTAATCGGCTGGTAGTCATGTTAACTGTGTAAATAGCAACTAGATTTTATTAACACTGATAATAGCTATTTACATTAAGCGCAAATAGCAATAGATGCTATTTACACCAAGTGTTAATAGCAACTAGATTGTAGTTTCTGTAGATTATATTTATTAAGTGATAACAGTGATATATTCTATTTAGGCCATATAAAGTTGCAGTTCTTTGTAACATAAATAGTAATTACATGCAATTTATTCTTTATTTTGACAGATACATACTATTTGCTCCTCAGTATTGTTGTACATTAAGAGGATGCAATAATAACAGTGTGAATTATTATATTTATTTAAATTATTATTAAATTACCGATCCCTAACCCTACCCAATAAATGCTTTTATTATAATTTAAAAAAAAATGTAGGCACTTTATTTCCACATTTAGAACATTTTATTATTTTTTGTTGAAAATGAATGCCTTTCCGATGTGATTTGTGATGAGAAAAGAGAGAAGAGCAAGCTTCAAAAGCTTGAAGCCAACAAAAGGACAACAAAAGGCAGATTCGAACCTGTGTTGATCGGGACAAAACAATGACCCATTAGCCATAGGCTTTAATGATTGCACCACTGAGAATGTTGAATTATAGGGGATTTTTTGTTTGTTTTTTATCTTGTTTGGCACAGCCAGGCATTGTTAGGTGGAGCTAGTGTGAATAGCACTTGCCAACAAGGCACGCTATTTGCACTTAGTGTGAATAGACACTTTTTTTTTTTTTTTCTATGCATGTGACTTGAGGCTGAGCTCTAACTGGGTCTAATTGGCACAGAGCACTGCACCCCAGACCCTCACACTTTTGATTTTTGCAAATCAGTATTGTTATACCAAACCTTATGTGATTGCACCATTCTTGACTTTCAAGTAGGTGCTATAGATTGGTGAAGGTATGTCATCAGTTTGTAGGCCAATGGCAGTTAACGTCACGCTGGTTCCCTCGACAATAAAACAATAGGATTTTCCCATAGACTTTTGGATTAACCCCCCCCCCCAAAAAAAAAAAAAAAAAAAAGATCTGTGATCAACAAAAGTTTATGATGCTTACACGTTTTGTCTTTCAAGATAATTATCACAGATGAACACAACTTTTATTAATTTTGAAGCCTAAATGCAGTTGCCAGAAGTAAAAGGCTGAAGGTAGGCTATAAACGGAGTACAATACATTCCATTTTAGCATAGGGTGAGTGTCAGATGATTCCTTTCTATGGGGAACCAGCCAAGAAATGTCACCTTGACAATAAAGAGCAATCATGGAAGATTGTTGACTGAATTATAATTATATACATTTTAGGAAGTTGATCATCTGACCACTCTGAAGGATTTAGTGATATTCTTGCTAGCTTGTAGAGCCTCTGATTATCAACACACGAAAGACACAGTTTGCAATAAAATGAATTGAGTAAAATACCACACTCAGTAAATACTACTAAGGAAAATGACTAAACTACTAAGAAAGAATGACTCAACTACAAAAACACTGAATAAACAATCAAACAGAAAGCATCCAGAAACACTATAATTGACTCCCCCAAATACTGCTAATTAACCATTCATTGAGGGAGTCAATTATGGTCTTTCTGGATGCCGGTATGAGATCTGTATACGCTGACCATAGATAAACAGTATCCACACAAATAGCAATCTCCAACAACCTAATGCCAAGGACTTTGGAAAAGGTTTGTTTAGCATTTTTACGTTCCATGTGGTCAGGTGATCAGTCGTGGGATACGTCTTCCACCGGTATCTTTCCGCTTGCATTGGGAGTAGACTGGATCGCTTTTCAAAAGTTGCAGAGCGCCTTCCTACTATAGTGTTGTAATTGGGTAGTAGCCTTTAAAGTGTCCGTCTATCACATCACACCTTTTAATCGTGTGCATTTTCCCAAAATACACAGTTATATAAAACATTGTCTTTAGAATGGTAAATGGACTGCATTTATATACCGCGTTCAACAGACGCATGGCCATCCAAAGCGCTTTAAATCTTTCCTCACATTCACCCATTCACACACCAACAGCGATGTCAGCCATTGAACCACCAACATTCTGGTTTGTTGACAATCTACATGAACCACTAAGGCACTGTGGCCCATTTTTATTCCAGGTGCGGTTTCCATTGGGTGTTTCCTGGATGAATAAGACGACATATAGGATATGTTCCTTACAGTGACTGCCCTAGGCAGTTCATCGTTCACACCTTGATTTCAGGCATGGAGGGCAGACCAGGACAATGGGAAACTGGTAATGAGATTAGCCCACTGATCAATGGGACGTGGATGTCCTCATTCTGGCAGTCCCGATTACCATAGTTCTTTTAGTTGCTCTGAGGTTCCTATCACATCCTTCTGTCTTCTAAATCACAGTAAGACAACGGAACTCCGGTTGTGAAGTGGACACCTCTGGTGCCATCATGTCTGCTGTTCACTACATTTATAATAGCACAATTATAAGCATATTGAGGCTTTAAAAGCGGACTGAGCTTACCTTTTCAACTTGATGATGTTCAGTCTCCTTGACAGGCTCTGTAGTCCCATTTGGCAACCACATTTTCAAGACACCTAGTAACACCTTTAAAAAAATGATGTGAAAGTGTTTTGATCTTGTTCACCACAGACCTTTAACCAAAATCCCATAAATAAATAAAAAAAAAACATTGACTTTGGGAAAATGGAACTGGAGGTGCTAAAATGCTAACTTGCTTCTGCATTTTGGCCTACAATGTAATACGGTGAATGCGGTTTCATCTTTAAAAAAATACTTTCACAATGCAAATTAAGAAATGCATGTTGTGGAGCTTGGATGAGGTTGGGTAGTTGGATGCGATGTAAATCATGCCTTTTATTGTTTTCTCTTGCTATTTCAAAGTCCTGTCAGCAAAGTGTTGACAATGACACAGAAGGTAAATGAAAAAAAAAATGCTGTTTAAATTGAGGCAATCCTCGGGGTCCAAGCACAACGGCTTGTTTAGATGATATATAGTTATACAATGGACATGTCTTTTTTTCAAATAAAATATGAGCTTTTAAGTGACTCTTTATGGAAGTATTTTTATTCTGTACTAAAATAGATCATATGATCTCCTCTCCAATTGGACATGCATTCACAAACCTGACAAATATGTTATGCATATCATTAAAACTAAGATAACAAAAAAAAAAAAAGAATGGTCTTTTATTTTGGAGATTATAGTTTCCAACTTATTATATTGTATTATTATATTAGCTTTATTAAACTTTATAAAATTGTAATGTTATATGCTACTTTTTTACTTTTCTACTTTTAAAGTCAATTTATTGAACAATTTTTATCCTATTTAAACTTATTTACCACCTAATCTATCATTTATGTTTTATATTTAACTTGCAATTATTTTTTACACAGATACTAGTCTTTATAATACAGCAGCATCCCAAACCACTGACCATGCTCACCTTATAGATATAAAGTGGGAACGGAAAGTATTCTATATAGTATGTTATATTGCAGCAATTTGCTAAAATTATTTAATTTCATTGTTTCTCAATAATGTACACACAGCACCCCATATTGACAGAAAAACACAGAATTGTTGACATTTTTGCATATTTATTAATAAAAAGAAAAACTAAAATATCACATGGCCCATGTAATCCAAGTATTCAGACCCTTTGCTCTGACGCTCATATATTGAACGCATATCGTTTTTACGATCGTGTGTACTTACGATGGGGAATTGTTTAATTTTGACTTCTCTGTGTATGCTCTTTGAGGTGGTGACCATAGACCTGCATTATGTGAAGCACAGACAAAAACGGTTTGACCTAAAATGATCAAAATTGAAACTACTGGGGAAACAAATACTCCTACATCTCGGATGCCCATGAGGTAAGCTAAAACATATCAACATTTAATTTCAAAGTGAACTATCCCTTTAAGGGGGTCGGAATATTTTCCTTACCCACTGTATATTGGAAAAATGACACACTTCCTTTTGATTTAATGTGTAAGTATGTTTTACAGCATGAAGGAGTCTTGTTGTGGCAGGAGCATGATGTTGCATCACCTCTGGGCTAATTAGGGTGTTAAATGATTTGCCTTAGGGCACAGTAGAAATGTTCAGGGAAATTGGGTTCAAACCTGCTATTATGATGTTTGGAGTCTTCTAGCACATTCTATTCAACATTTACATTTCTAGAACTTCAGAACTAATGTGTAGCGATAAGCACACATTCTTAAACACATTGGGCCCTATTTTAACGATCTAAATGCATGGTCTAAATTACACGGCGCAAGTGGGTCATGTCCGAATCACTAAGGGCGTGTCTGAATCCACTTTTGCTAGTTTAACGGTGGGAAAAATGGTTGGCGTGGCAGGCGCATGGTACAAAAGGGTTGTACCAATTATCTTAATGAGTCATGGGTGTGTTTTAAGTACAACATGCATTAAACCAATCAGAGTCTCATCTCCCGTTTCCTTTAAAAGCCAGTTGCGCTTTCATAACGGCGGATTCAATATTTACATGGCGGAATATAGACACCCTCAACCTGATCAGTCAGATTAAATACATGTGTGTATTGTATCTTTATGTGCACAATAATCTTTAACATTGCAATCCTATTTTTTATATTTGGCATGTTTGTGTGCTGTTGCATCCCTGTGTGTGTAATAAGCAGAGTGTGTTTAAATAAGTTTCACTTTAAATAAGACCAGAAATACTGAGCTATTGACTTTAGAGCAGGCTTCAGTTGATCAATGGAGCAGACTATTTAGTTGCCTCAAAATAGCAATGTGCCAACAATGCGCCTGAACACACCTCGTTTTCAGCCCAGCACGCCTATGTGCACACAAATGGGTGCAAATGCATTTGCTATTTAAACAACGTGGCACTGGCCTTGAAAATGCTAACAGCATTGGGCTGAAACTAAAAAAAACACATCATGCGCCATATTGCAGCAGGTATATGATAGGGCCATTGCATTGTGATATTTGTGTGACGGAGGCCAGCTAGTAGTCGCTGTGCGAGTAAACCTCACTCCTCTGATCTCAACAGATGGTCTAGCAACTAACGTTAGAAGCTGCACCCTTTAAGCCTAGTTCAGACTGCACGATTTTCAAATTCGTCGGGTCTCTGCTCTATTCACACTGCATGACTATCTGGGGTATCATTCAGTCACTGCTGTGTTCACACTACACAATGGTTTGACGACTGAGGAGTTCACACTGCATGACTGAACAAGGAAGAATCGCCGACAACTCTCTCTCTCTCCGGTGCGCAAACTACGTTTCCCAAACACACGTGCGATGTGACAAGTAAACAACGCGAGATCACACGTGCGTCAGACCGGAGTTCTCGTGCGAGACTTGGAATTGTTATTAAAAATGATAAACTGCACAAAGTTTGCTTCAAATTGTTTGTGCGCTGATTTGTGGAGAAAAATAAAAAAGATTATGGCGGAAGAAATTGTTGGAGAGACAGAGGGAGCCAGGATTGTGTTCTGCAAAGACAGTTTGAGGTAAATAAAGAATTTTGTAATGTGCTGCTGCTGTGGCTGGACGTGCAAATGTTTGGGCTTTGTTTTTGTTTGATAGAATTGTAAATATATCGATTAAAATACTGATATTCTGCTCTATAACTCCTCCCTGAACCTCCTGCTGCCCTGTATCTCACTCTCTCATTGGCTGTCGGTGTAATTTTCAGTCAGAACACTGTTCACACAGCAGGAGTTTGAATCGCCGACAGGTCCAGATATTTAGCATGCCAAATATCTCACCGGCGTCGGCGACTCGTCGGCGATTCTCTCTGATCGCGTCTTTGATTATTCACACTGCGTGTGCGGTGCACGAGCACCGATTTGCCTATGATCTCGGGCATTTGTCGGCGATTTCACAAAACCTGTGAAACTCAAAATCGGGGCAAAAATTGGGCAGTGTGAACTAGGCTTTAGCCTCCTTGTTAGAGCGTCTGCCATGTGCCTTGTGGGGTGAGTAGGATCTGTGGTGAGGGTTTAGATTTGTATATACAAATAAGTTTTGCACACACAGGAGAGTAGACAGCCTATGCCCCTGAACCTTTTTTTTTTTTTTACCTCACTTCCTAATGGTCTGTTTCCCACCACATTAATGTGCAAAGAGAGTTGTATATGTTGTATACATCAGAGATGGAGCATCTAAAGGGACTATAAAGGGGCAGTAGACACAAAGAGAACGTTAATGAAAAGTACAAAGCTAGTTTCATATGTTTTAAGTTCAGTCTTGTGGGTGGGTGGAGATGGCAGGGGGCCCATCAAGCACTTCTGGACCTGGTCCCATACAATTGTTATGCTACTGCTGGAGAGAACAATGGTTTGTAATTAGCGTTAGATGACCTAATTTTGTAAATCTCAAGAAAATATTACATAGTTGTTTATGTGAAATATTACTGTCTTTGTACATTTGTTTAGCTCCATCAAATCTCCTGATTGCACTTCAATCAGCAATTTCACAGCGTTCTGTAAGGTCTTGCTTCTCTTGTTATGTTGAGTTTTTTTCTTTCTTTCATCTTTCTATTTGTTACTAAGCAACAGTACATTGACAAAGTTATGTTGATGACTGCAAATGTTCTGTTCAGGTTTATGGGTAGTTTAAAGACCTTTACATATCATGTTTCACCAGCACCACCACCGCCAGAAAAAAAATAAAAAAAGATTGTATATGTATGTTATATACACATATGCTGTGTGTGTGTGTGTGTGTGTGTGTGTGTGTGTGTGTGTGTGTGTGTGTGTGTGTGTGTGTGTGTGTGTGTGTGTGTGTGTGTGTGTGTGTGAGAATTTAGGTTTAAGTAATATACCGCTACACAATAGGATAGGTATGAGCTTACTGTTTGAAATTCTAGTAAAAGATCCTCTGATCTGAATCTGCATGTGGTTAGGTTTATCTTGTCATGCTGGCAAATGGCTGAGGTTAGGAGTGTCATATAAAATTGTAGAATGATGGATCTTAGTTGAGCTTTAATACCAGACTATAGTAAATCATTCATCTATAGGGACATATGACACTTAAGCCAATTTGATCTGATATACGGCAGCTGGTGTTTCATATTGCCTCTGGAAGTTCGGCTTTCTATGCCTTTGCAGACTCAAATTTGAATCGTTTTGTCATATTTCCCGGTCTCTCTTACTCTCTATATATTCATACATCTATATTATTGATCTTGTGTTTCTGCATGTTCCCATTGGCAGTACAATAGACAGGCTTGAGAAGATGGGCAGGTTGTGGAAAATAATGGGGACTAAGCTCATAAATATTAATTAGCTCGTGCTAAGCTTAATTTGACATTGAAATGTGACATCAAAACACTGTACCTTTAATTGTTAATTATTAGTTAATCGGAAGACTGAGCCTGATAAGTGACAAAGATAAATATTAAGGTACCAAAAACAAACAAAAAAACAAACAAACATAAAAAATATAACAAGAAAACAATTATCTGAATCCATCTGTTTTTACTCCAGTTTTTTGTTAAAAAAAAAAATATATATATAGCATCGCTGTGTTAGATTGTACACATATTTTTTTCTGCACAATAATAATGGGGAAATAAGTGCAATTCACCTTTATTCCACAAGATACGCAATGATGAAGAGACGTTTCACTCATAATTACCTCAGACAGTAAACAAAACAATACTAATTATAATCTACAAAACTTGAAATTGCTTAGCAATTTATTGCAGAGCTAGCACTAAACACAATCAAATATAGTGTCACTTGGTGGTGGATCTGGTGAAGAAGCTGCCAGTGATAATAATATTGATTTTGAAGACATTGAAAATAAGTTTTGAGAATGTGCTTGAGATAGCGAATATGAGCCAGATGCTGAATGTACTGGGAAATGAGCTCTGACGAGGACAGTGATGATCGGATAAAACATCTCAAACTGAACCCTTAAAGCTCCAAAAGGTAACAGAATAAGCGTTATGTTATTCTTCTGTCTCTAATATCAGGAGTTTTATATATTAACGCGACAGGTATAGATCTATCCATCTTAGATATAGGTCTGGGTAGCTAAAGACCCAGATATGTAAGAATGATTGGCGAAACAGTAATGCATTTAAGGGTCAAATATTATTTAAAATAGTTCATTGATTGTGTATATTTACTTATAAAAAGCGCAATATTATTAGTTTCAATTTCAATTTATTTTTTTCAATATTTGTATTATTAGACATGTGGAGGTTTAGCATATCATGTGTTAGTATTCTTACTGAACATGGTCATTCTTCCTGCATTTAACAGGATAGGCTTTTTCTTTCTACATGCAAAAAGGCACTTTAACTTTTGAAATTACACAAAATTATAGCCTGTATCAGAAATATTCTTTTAATGCAAGACAGCAAAGGTGCATATATGTTATTATCAGCCTATGGCGCATAAGTCACTTTCTAAGAAAAGACAAGTTAGAAAGCCACATGAACTAGGAATTTTTAGCGTGCTTTAAGGGGGGAAACCAAGAAGAAAAACCCAGATTTTTCTCCTTGAGAGTCCTTTCACATCTGAGCTGGAGGAGAGGCAGCGGTGACCACAATTGGTGTGAAAGACACCAAAAGGGCCTCGACGTTCACATGGACTACAGCTGCATTACAATTACTGATGCGGTGCAGCAAAAACAACCCTGAGCCGCTGCTAAGGGCATCTATGACTGAGGTATTGAAAAAATAAATCATTTTTAGCACCTTTGGGGATCTTGAAAATCAGAGTTTTATGGTGATAGAGCAAAAGGTTAATCCCCATGTATGCAAAAAGAGATTAGAGTCATGGTACAGTCTCAGACCTATTCAGAGTCAGATAAGACTTAGAATCATGGGAGATATGGGACAGATAGGTCTCTGCGTTTATCCCGTAATAGATTCATACCTGCGGTATATACTTTACTGACATTTCTAGACTGATAGCATTTTGACTCACTACAGTTCCTTTGACATCAAAGGAGAACGGACAACTAGAACCGAAAAATATTCCCTGTGCCGTGTTATTCTTTTTTTCTCTATTCAACTTCATCTCTATTTTACCTACAAAGTATTATCCGTTTTTAGCCCAACTTTTACATTGGCCTCACAGAAAGCCAGATGGAAGAAGGCAGAATGAATAAACCCAATTTCCAAAAGCTTGATATAAAAGTCGAGGCCCTGCAGATGAAGCAGCAGAGCTCAAACCCCCAAGGAAAGGCCAAAACTCATTCATTTAAATATTTTTGCACTACAAAAAATAAAATACAAGCTCCAGTCCAGTTTTCAAACCTCACAATTTGCTTTAAAAAAAATGCGAAGCTTCATTTTTGCATGCGTGTTAGGATGTCTGTATTAAACAGGTCCTGTTGCATTAATGACTGAGGAGATGCATTTTTCAGGTTGTTGAACAAGCATAATTCACAGATTTGAGGGTATGTTTACACGACAACGATGTACTAAAAATGGAAATGATGAAGAAAAAAAAAACCAAAACAAACAAAAAACGATGTCCCTTTAGTAAAGAAACAACGTATAGACTAGGGGTGTCCCCGACTAAGGATTTACACATTCGAATCAGATTTGTCGAATCTCTCTATGGTCGACCGATAGTCGAATCATCTATGTGTGCATAAACCATAGACCGGAAAAAAATAAACGGTATAAACGGGTTGGGAAGGGCAGGACACTAGTCAGGAGGAGGCTAAGACTTTTTTTTTTTTACTTTACACACGGCACACAGCCACCACTTTTAATAAAGTGATCAAAACTAGGCTGCACTATATATTCGTAAATTAACCATTGTCTCATAACATTTAAAAGCCACGATCGAAACACAGAACATCACACAAATATATAAAAGAACATTTTGATAAATAAACCTAAAAAAAAATACCTACCTAGAGAGGAAAAGAACACTTTGAGTGCGTTTATATGCACGTTCTTAAGCCGATTGTGCCTAAAGGGAGTCACACACTAGACTGAAGCTCAGCGCCGTGTCTCATGTATCTCACACCAAGCAGACGTGAACATTATATACGCGCAAGCTCAATTTTGAATCGACTTCTGACAGAACTGCACGATGAGTGTATCTTGTATCACAGGGTGAAATCAGTATGTACATTCACGATTTGAGGGAAATATACATTTAATCGCCACGGACAGGCGTCGAATGCCGCCGTCTGTGTATATGTGTTCGAATTTTAAAGTCGCGGCGCGTCCGGTGCGAAGCTCAGTGCCCTTAAAGGGGCAATCGCTCAGCGCCGCGACACGTCTTCATAACACTAATATTGAGCACCCCCATATTGCCAAAATGGTATGATCCTTGTTTCATAACACCCGCGAAGATTCGACCATGAGATCAGTGGTCGAATCCGGCCCTGCATATCGATGCATCGAATCTTCGACTATTAGGGGTCACCCCTAGTATAGACTGAACACATAATACGCATGCGCATTCACAAATTCGGTTTGCAATAACGCTTTTAAAAAATTTACAATTTGGAACCTTTTTTTCAAAGGCCACGACAATGTTGTTGTCATGTAAATTAATGGGGAAAACACAAATGTCAGTTTTTAGTTGAACAGGGTGTAGTATAAACGGCCACTCAGACAAATTCATCACACATTTCAGTCTTTATTATAGCACGCTTGTCATTTTAATTTATGTGGATAAAATACCGTACAGTAGTATGGACATACACATACTAACATATTTTCCAGTTCATTAACCAGTATGCAATGGGAGCCTGCAAAAATGACAAAACATTTATAAGATCTTCTTAATAGTAGTATGGTCTTTAAGTTTAATATAGAGTCTAATAATAATAAATTAACTTTAACAATTGTTTAATTTGATTTAATTCAACACCATCTTACTATTTACTTTGAACAAGGTGGTCAATTTTTCCATTATGATCATTAATATCATCTTAATTTCATTCAATACCATGTGAAGAGTTTAGATGCAAAAGCCTCTAAAAGCTAGCCTAGAAATCTAGACGCACCCTAGCGGCAGCAAATCTAATCTGCCCGCAAGTGTCGTCTAGCAACTCTCGATAACCTCCCAGCTGTATTCCCCTAACTCTTGCCGGGCCAATCACATTGTGTATAGAGTCAGTGGGCGGGGCCATAATGACGACAGCCGAGTTGCGTTTGCGTGCTTCTAGTAAACACAGAAACTGGCGAACGGCGGCCTTTCGAATAAGCTCTAACCGCGACTCAGGAAGACTTGGAGTTTAGCTTTTCTCTGAGAAAAGAACAAAGAACGGCACTGAAGTCATTCTTAAAAAGGGACGATGTGTTCTGAGTTTTGCCGACCGGATACGGCGAAAGTTTAATCTATCAACGAGCTCTGTTTCACCTTTGTTGCTCTGGTTGGTGTAGCGCTATCCTATCGCGTGCAGAGGGAGTTTGAAAGACAACCGTTTATCCCGCCCCTCAGATTGAGCTCTGTCTATGGTGAGTTTCCAGACCAAACATCTTAATGTGGGTCTGGCTTGTCAGGCTATCTAAAAGCCACTTCGGTCAAAAATGAGATAACAATACTGAGGGAATGTTCTCCACATATAGTATACGTTCATAAAATACTTTTACTTCAAACCCACTATCCCAGCCTCAGCTCATTCACAAATACTGGTACTTAGGTAGAAACCTATACATGGAAACCTGACAGTAATTGTTATTTTAAAGAAAACCGTCAGACTGATTTACAGGCTTTTGCATCTGAATTCTTCATGTCAATGTTCCCTTTATCGAGGGAACTCGCACTGCGTCATCGTAGATGACACATCGGGGGAACGCCCTCGGCGTGACGCTGCTGAGTTCATATCAAAAAAGTCCAATCTTGATTGGTGTTGCGTAATGACGTAACGAGTGACGGCATACCCGGAGGTATAAAGGGACGCCGGCACAAGCAAACGCAGCTTCCTGCTTTCAGCGGTCGCGCTCTGTGTTCTGTCTGTCTATTTGGTGTTGTTTGTCCCGTAGGGCTTATTATATCATTAGATATGGCGAGCGAGCAGTTCAGACGGTGTGTGCCTCCCTGTCCGCGCTTTATTTCGGGCACGGACACACACCAGCTCTGTGTGCAGTGTCTCGGCATGCAGCACGCCCGGGCCGCTCTCGAGGGAGCGGCTTGCGGCGAATGTGATAAGCTGCCGCTGAGAGTACTGCGCTCGCGGCTGGCGGTCTTTGACGAGGCCGGTCAGCCTCGCGAGCCTCGCGGTTCTGGGCCCGCTGTTGCCGAGGCAGAGCGGCGCCGCAGGTCGTGGGGCTCGCAGCTGGATCTGTCAGCGGGATTAGGGAATGTTGAGGCATCTCTCTCTTCCTCTGACGATTCAGAGGATCTTCCGCCACGTGTGGAAGCCCGCGCTGCGGCTTCTTCCCGCGAGGCGGAGGATCAGGTGCTCATGCTGTCCGATTCCGAGGGATCGTTGACAATGAGCACCGAAGCAGGCGCAGTGGGGCAGTCGCCACCCCACTCGCAGGCTATGGAGGAGCTCGTGGAGATCTTGACTCGCGCTGTGGCCAAGTTGAGCTTAGATTGGCCACAAGAGGAAGTGCACGTCCAGCCGCCAAGCAAGCTGGACGAGCGCTTCTTCAAGCGTCGAGCCCAGCCTCCACGCCGGGGTCTGCCGTTTTTCCCCGACCTGCACAGTGAGCTGTGCAGGGCGTGGGAGAAACCCTTCTCAGCACGTTTGACTACGCCCCCTGCACTTGACTTCGCTAACGTGCTGGGAGCGTCTGAGAAGGGATATGTTGCGCTGCCGAGGGTAGAAGAGGCGCTCGCGGGCCACCTCTCTCCCGAGACAGCAGCTTCATTGAAGACCCCGGCATTGCCCTCGAAACCATGCCGAGAGACTTCGAAGCTGGTGGCGAGGGCATATAGTGCGGCTGGTCGCGCTGGTGGGTGCCTGCACACTCTTGCGGTTCTGCAGGCCTACCAAGCGGACTTGCTGAAGGAGCTCGATGAGGGCGAGGGTCCCTCTCCGGAGGATGTGACTGAGCTGAGGAAGGCAGCGGATTTGTCTCTTCGTGTCACCAAACAAGCGGCCCGTGATATCGGCCGCTCCATGGCGGGTTTGGTGTGCGCGGAGAGGCATCTCTGGCTGAACCTGTCGGGGATCAGGGAGAGAGACAGACACTTTCTCCTTGATTCCCCGGTTTCGCCTTCTGGCCTTTTCGGCGGCGCTGTGAGCACCGTCGTCGAGAGGTTTCAGGAGGTGAAAAAGCAGGCGGCCGCTCTCAGCCAGTTCATCCCTCGCCGCTGGGGCTCCTCCAGCAAGGCTGCCTCGAGCGGGCAGTCTCGGCCAGCAGAGGGCTCCTCGCACCGTGAGGTGCAGAAGCAGAGCGTCGCTTCTCGTGCCCCTCCTGAGGGAGCTTGGCAGAAGAAGCGACGCTCTCGCGGGAAGTCTTCAAAGCCGAAGACCGACCTGAGGGAGGTTATTCAGGCCAAGAAGGCTTCCAAGCGGTCCTAGCTGCGGCAGGACCGCTGAGAGCTGTCCCCCACGGGGCGGAGCGACCGAGGTCGTTCTCCCCCCGAGGCTCTCGGGAAATCGATGTTGTGCTCTCGCAGTCAAAAGGGCTCCGGACCACGTCGTTTCCCCATGTTCGCGCGCGGCTCTGGCCAGCACATATAAAATCTGCGGCAGAGCAGCGACTGCGTTCACACACCGAAAATCTGCCTCGATTAGTCCCTGCCGGTTATCCGCTTCAGGGGGTCGAGGCAGAGGTTCGGTTGATACCCCAGACCAGCCTCGAGAGGCTGGTCCCCTTATCAGAGTATCTCGGCGCATGGTCATGCCTTCCGAATATCTCTGTGTGGGCCCTGCGCACTGTAGAACGGGGATACAGACTGCAGTTCAGAGTTCCCCCCCCGAAATTTGGGGGGATAGTCTGGACAGTGGTCGGTCCCGAGCAGGTGGGGGTAATGGGGCAGGAAGTACGCTCTCTGCTGGAAAAAGGGGCGATAGAAAGGGTCCCCCCGCCAGAAAGGGAGGTCGGGTTCTACAGCCGGTACTTCATAGTCCCCAAGAAGGATGGGGGGTTGCGTCCAATATTAGATCTCAGGCTTCTGAATCGGTCTCTGAGGAGATACAGGTTCAGGATGCTAACCATTCCTGTTATCGTGAGTCAGATCCAGTTCGAGGACTGGTTCGTCACGATAGATCTAAAGGACGCTTACTTCCATATTTCCATCCTTCCCAGTCACAGGAGGTTCCTGAGGTTCGCTTTCGGGGGCGAAGCGTTCCAATATCGGGTCCTTCCCTTTGGCCTAGCCTTGTCACCTCGCACCTTCACGAAGTGCATGGATGCAGCCCTGGCTCCGCTAAGACTCCAGGGCATCCGGGTACTGAATTATATCGACGACTGGTTGATCATGGCCAGGTCGTACGATATGGCAGTTCAGCATCGAGATGCTGTTCTAGCACACATAAGGTGTTTGGGGTTGAGACTCAACGCGGAAAAGAGCACGTTGACGCCCTCCCAGAGAATTACGTTCCTGGGAATAGTGTGGGACTCGGTAACGATGCGGGCACACATGTCACCCGCACGTATCGAGACCATACGGGCGGAGGTCTCAAGTATAAGGTTGGGCCACAGCATCACTGTCAAACAGTTCCAGAGACTGGTGGGTCTCATGGCAGCAGCGTCCAGTGTGATTCCACTCGGCCTGCTCCACATGAGACCGCTACAGTGGTGGCTGAGAACCAAGGGGTTTTCTCCGAAGGGGAATCCCTTTCGTATGATCAGGGTAACGCGCAAATGCATTCGTTCCCTGGTTATATGGAAGAAACCTTGGTTTCTGTCCCTGGGGCTAGTACTGGGAGCATCGTGTTGCCGGAAGACCGTTTCAACAGATGCATCCCTTACTGGTTGGGGCGCGGTCATGGAAGGCCGAGGGGCGAGAGGTCCTTGGACAGCCCAGCATGCTTCATGGCACATCAACTGCCTAGAGATGCTGGCTGTCTGGAAAGCTCTGAGGAGTTTTCTCGAGGACCTTCGCGGCCACCATGTCCTGATACGATCCGACAACACTGCCGTGGTATCGTATCTAAATCATCAGGGGGGTCTGAGATCGCGCCCTCTGTACAGACTGGCGCATCAAGTCCTCCTGTGGTCCCACGGGAAACTGTCTTCTCTCAGGGCAGTTTATATCCCGGGGGACCAGAACCAGGGAGCAGACATCCTGTCGAGGCAGGGGCTGAGGCCCGGGGAGTGGCGTCTCCATCCAGAGGTGGTGGAGGCCATATGCGAGAGGTTCGGCCGAATGGAAGTGGATTTGTTTGCGTCTCGAGAGACGACCCACTGTCCACTTTGGTTCTCCCTCAGGCATCCGGCTCCGTTGGGCCTGGATGCCATATCACAGGCGTGGCCGAGGCTGCGTCTGTACGCATTTCCCCCGATTGCTCTGCTCCCGGGAGTTCTGGAGCGGGTTCGCCGGGAAGGCATTCGCCTGCTTCTGATAGCACCCCGGTGGCCGACCAGGGTATGGTTCTCCGACATTATGGACCTGCTAGACGACCTTCCATGGCAGATTCCTCTGAGGAGGGATCTGTTGACTCAGGCGGGGGGCTCGATATTTCACCCCCAGCCAGAGTTATGGAACCTGTGGGCTTGGCCCCTGAGGGGGCAGAGCTCATAGAGGAAGGGCTGTCAGCAGGTGTCGTGGAGACTATACTCAGCTCCAGGGCTCCTTCCACCAGGAAGCTGTACAACTTGAAGTGGAGAGTGTTCTCCATATGGTGTAGAGACCGTGAAGTAGACCCAGTGAACTGCGCTGTGGCTTCAGTACTGGAGTTTCTGCAAGATCGGTTTTCCGCCGGGCTTACCCCGTCCACACTTAAGGTGTATGTGGCAGCGATAGGAGCTTTCCACGCACCATTAGGTGAAGGACCTCTGGGGAGGCACCATCTGGTTGTACGGTTCCTCCGAGGAGCGCGGAGGATGAGACCTGTGGCTCGTTCTAGGATCCCTGCGTGGGATCTGGCAGTGGTTCTCGAAGGGTTGGTTGAGGCCCCCTTCGAACCGCTGGAGTTGGCTGAGGCCAAGAACCTCACGCTTAAGGTAGCTTTTCTCTTAGCCATCACCTCTCTGAGGAGGGTGGGGGACCTTCAGGCATTGGCAGTAACACCCAATTGCTTGGAGTTTGCCCCAGGCAACGTGAAAGCTATCTTGCGGCCGACCCCGGGATACGTCCCCAAGGTACCGTCTAATGCGGTACGGTCGGTGGTTCTCCAGGCTTTTCATCCCCCGCCTCATGTGACGGCAGATGAGGGCAGGCTTCACCTCCTCTGCCCGGTGCGGGCATTGAGGATTTATTTGGAGAGGTCTGCCCAGTGGAGGAAGTCAGACCAGTTGTTAGTGTGCTTTGGTCCACCTAGGAAGGGGCTGCCTGCAGCGAAACAGACAATTAGTAACTGGATTGTCCAGGCAATAGCAACGGCCTATCAGGTGCGCAACTTGCCTTCACCTATAGCCGTGAGGGCTCATTCTACCAGGGGCATGGCCTCCTCGGTAGCCCTCCTTTCCGGAGCTTCTCTGCAAGAGATTTGCGAGGCGGCTGGGTGGGCCACACCGCATACCTTCGTGAGGTATTATAGTCTGCACCTCCCGGCGACGCCAGGCGCTAGGGTGCTCGCCCCCTGATTATGCACTCCGGTTCATGTCATGGGGTGCAAGATAGGCGAGGACTAGTGGGTACTCGTTCCCCGATGTGTCATCTACGATGACGCAGTGCGAGTTCCCTCGATAAAGGGAACGTCTCGGGTTATGAATATAACCCATGTTCCCTGAGAGGGAACGAGACACTGCGTCTCGTAGCCCCGCCTATCTACAGAGCGGCCCGCTTCATAGCAGTAAGCTGCGTTTGCTTGTGCCGGCGTCCCTTTATACCTCCGGGTATGCCGTCACTCGTTACGTCATTACGCAACACCAATCAAGATTGGACTTTTTTGATATGAACTCAGCAGCGTCACGCCGAGGGCGTTCCCCCGATGTGTCATCTACGATGACGCAGTGTCTCGTTCCCTCTCAGGGAACATGGGTTATATTCATAACCCGAGACGTTTACATTAACTTTATTGGTAAATTCATTAAGATGTCATCTATATTTTGGTGTTTATTTTGTAAGGATGCAAGGGAGATGTCAGGTCCAAATGTGCTTAATAAAAACAAAAAATATCACCTATATCTTCAAGATCCGTCACTTTAGTGCAGGGGGACATTGTCTTGGAGAAAACCAGGAACAAACAGAGTATTGGATTTTTTGAACTAAGTTCTAACCTGATAATTGGGCTTGGGGGAGAAGGAGCTCATCCAAAGGAATTTTGTCCTGACAGCCAAAAATGGTATTAAGAACTACATTTTATTTTAAGAACAAAGTGTTCTCAAATGTTAGTGAATGAATAAACTTTAAAATGTTTTAATGCATTTAAATAAGTTCATAAATTAACCATAACTAACAATGAACATGTTTACAGCATCTGTTAAGTGATAAAAAACTTGTATATAAATAATGTTATATGTATTTTTCTATTATTATTATTTTACTTTTGGATTAATTAAAATATGCATTTGGCTTCACTTCAATCTAGGGACATGACTACTAAAGTGAAGAAGAAAAAAAAAACTTCCTTTAGCTGGGGAAAAAAGGAATCTCTTACTGTCAAAGCCCAGTGTGCGCTCTTCTATGGATGAAACAACATTATTTATAAGTTTCTTTTATTTTGATCCTCTGTCTCTCATCTTTAGATGTAATCACAATGGTAAAGGAATAGTTCGCCCTGAAGCCTTCTTTTTGGGTGGTATAGTTCTCCTCTTCTGCATTGAATGCTATTAATAGAGCTCCGAAACGGCAGCGATAAATGGGTCACGGTGAGACGGCAGCACATTCAGTCCCGCTCCTTCGCGGCTCTCAAATCTTTGCGTTTAGTCCGGGTTAATTAGGTAGCATGAGACTGGGGCGCTGGTTTCTTGCCACAGCCACACTTAACACCATCAGGCACGTCTGCTGCCGTGCTGCACACTTGACCAGATAGAAAGAAGAAGAAGAAGAGCTAGAGACACAGAGGCATGGAAATGGAAATATAAGCAGGAGGATGGGGAATATTATAGAAGAAAGATATTAGGGATCAGAGGCCAAACAATGTTTAGTGGAGGAAATGCATTGGCTGTCATAAATAATCCGTAAAATAATTGTAAATGCAAGGAATGTGTCATACATAAATCCCTAAAATAATCAGAGATAAAAAAAGAATGTATTTCATGAATGATTTCACTTACATACAAAATATTTAGTGCAAAAGCATTGTTTTAGTCCAGAGGGAACCATATACTTAAACCTGTTGTTTTTATCTCAATCTTAGGTTATGTTCACACATACTTTGTACTAAAAATGGGACATTTTTTCCTTTGCATTATTATTATTATTATTATTATTATTATTATTATTATTATTATTATTATTATTATTATTTTTTTTTTTTTTTATTTATTTATTTTTGCTTATAGATCACAACAATGTAAAAAATATTATGTTGACACAGATCTGACAAAAACAATTAAAAGTTGTATTATCATGCCAGGCCAGTAGCTGAGGATGTTACTTTATAAAGAAACACTACGTACCTACTGAATGAATGACGCCATAGTATTCACGTCTTTTTAGTTTACATGGAAACTATAATGGTATCTTTTTCAAAAAAGGTACACTCAAAAACTAAATTGTTTCATTTGGGAGTTTAAAGAGTGGGATTAAAGGCGCCCACAAAAACAAAATATGGACCCAAATTACGAGTACTGTTAATAGTGTGGGGGTTGAGAAGCGCACTCCAGCAGTTTAAATAGCTGCTTGGATGAGAAATTACATATCACAATGCATTATTTTACAGCACTTGTTTTGAAACAATTAACATTCGTATCATAGCACATGTGTTGGGGTTTACATTAGTACACTCATTCATTCACCATTCATTCACATTAATAATTGTATGATAATTTGTAAGATTCTTCTTCTTCTTCTTCTTTTTATTATTGATGCTTACTGTTATTTAGAAGAAGAATGTTATTATTATTATTATTATTATTATTATTATTATTATTATTATTATTAGTAGTAGTAGTAGTAGTAGTAGTAGTAGTAGTATTTAAAAGAAGAAGAATGTAATTTTTATTATTTTGTCTGTCTGAATTATTTTCGGTCCCAGTCCGTGCGCAGCTTTCGGGCCTAACCCTGAAACATCAGGTAAAGAGCACAGGCTCGCAACTGGAGGAATACATATGCCTACAAATCAAATGCTTTGGTAAAGTCATACAAATTAAACATTGAAGTCCATGTTGCACAAAAATAAACACTAAAGTTTATAATTACTATGTTGTTGTTGTTTGCCCACTGCTGCTGAAGAGGCTCTCAAAGCTCCTACGGACACTGTGGAAGAAGAAGCTGGAACCTGGGCTCTGGACTCTTGCTGAGGGCTGCTTTTTGCCAAAAGATTTAAATTAAGATTAGATTAGTTTCAGGATATTTACCTCCTAGACGTAGAGGGAAAAAGGTCCATCATCGCCAGAAGGCTAAAAACATACTTGCTCGCCAATGAGTTAATCGATCCCAGTGTCCAAAAAGGAGGAGTACCGGGATATTCCGGCTGCCTGGAACATACAGCAGTGATTAGCCAGCTCATCAATAAAGCCAAGAGTAACAACGACACACTTGCTGTCGTCTGGCTGGTCCTTGCTAAAGCCTACTCAAGCGTCCCACACCAGCTGATCCGAAAGGTTTTGGATCACTTCCGTGTCCCATCAGAAGTAGTTAAGCTAGTAATGGCACACATGGATGTGCTACGGATGAGGTTTACCGTGGGAAAGATTACCACCAAATGGCAAAGGCTCGAGAAGGGCATCATGGCAGGATGCAGGATGATTTCTGTGGCCCTGTTTATGGCAGCTATGAATTTGTTGCTAAAGGCAGGAGGAATGCAGTGGCCCGAAAGCAAAGGACGGCATGAGACAACCTGTTTGTCGTGCTTTCATGGATGATGTGACGGTGATGCCTCCATCTATCCAGGGAAAACAGTGGATCTTGAGCACATTGGATAAGATGGCAACATGGTCACGCCTGCAGTTTCAACAAGAATAGTCAAGGAGCCTCGGAATCTTGAAGGGGAAGTTAACATGAAGCATCTTTAACATCCAAGGCTTTGAAATCCCAACAATCCAGAATCAAAATATCTGATGCTTTGAAAAGCAGTATGATTGCCACTGTCTTTTAAGGAGCTATCTCACTAACACCAAGGCCTGACTGAACACTTGGCTTAAGGCAATCGAGCACAGTCAACTGCTCGGGAGGTTTAAAGTCTGGTGTTTTCAGAATGGCATCATACCCCGGCTGCAATGGCTCTTCCTACTTTATGAATTTCCCATGTCTCATGTAGAAGGAATGGAAAGACTTTGCAGTAAGTTCATCATTCAGCACAATCAATCTGTACAGCAAGACCTCCAAACTTCCCTTGCCTGTCTTATCAGTAGTTGAGGAGTTTAAAGCCACCAAAGCATGGGCAGTCAGTACACTCCTTGCATCTAAAGATGGCAAAGTTAAGAAATGCAAGCAAGACCATCAAATGTAGCAGGAAGCCCCAGAAAGCCGTGGTGAAAGCAGAATCCCACTGGAAGCATCAGGAAATTGTGGGAGTGTTGTGCCATGGACGCCTGGGCCTGGGACACTACAGTGAAAAGAGGTGGAGCAGGGCTGATGCCAGAGCCAGAAGAGGTCTTGTCATGCAAAGAGTCCAGGAGGCAGCGGAAGAGGAGCGACAGGTGAAAGTGTTTGGGCTTGCAATCCAGGGTCAATGGATGCAGTGGGACCAAGCACAGGAGCGACCGCTGTCATGGAAGTAACTGTGGCAGACCGACCAAGGGAAGTTAAGCTTTCTCCTGCACTCGGTGACTGACCTGCTGCCAAATCCAAGGAACATAAGTATCTGGGGCGGAGGGGAAGATCCATCTTGCAACCAATGCGGAGTAGCCTACTGTACACTGAACCACATCCTGACCGGGTGTTCAAGGGCATTGGCAGAAGGGCGGTACTGATGGAGGCACGACAAGGTCCTCACAGAAATAGCAAAATGGGTGGAACAGCAGCGAGTTAAGGCCAATAACAACAAGCAGGCCCATCTGCCCGAAGCCATATCTGTTTTGAGAGAAGGAGACAAGGCTCATAAGTCCGGCAAGGTGGCTAAGAACCCACCCTTTATTTTGCAAATAGCTTCTGACTGGGAGTTGAGAGTGGACATGAAGAGGAAGCTTGTCTTCCCACAGGAGGTGGCAGTGACCACTCTTCGTTTAGATATGGTCCTGTTATCTAAGAGCATGAAAACCATCATAATTGCTGAGCTCACGGTGCCCTGGGAAAAGAGACTAGCCACGTCCCACCAACTGAAAAAAGCCAAGTACCAAGACCTGGTTGACGAAGCAGTTCTAAAGGGGTGGCACGCAACCAGCTACCTATTGAAGTCGGCTGCCGCAGTTTCCCAGAAAAATCGGTGTGCTAATTCCTCCTGAGGGTGGGCCTGGTGCCTAAACAGCTGAAGATAGCCACTAGGGACATAGCTGCAGCAGCTGAGTCCAGTTCAAGATGGCTGTGGCTGAAGAGAGCCCACAATTGGAACCCTTCTGCAGGTGAAGGCTAGCCAGTCTTCGCTGCACCACTCTGGCGAGGTGTTCAGGTTAAGGGGCAAAACAAAAACCCTAAGATCCATGCTGATGATGCGGAAGGGTCCCAAAAATGTGGGTGCTCCAAGGAATACCATCTCTAAAGACAATCTGCATTACCATAGTTAGTGCAGTCCCTACAGTCACAGCTTTTGGCACACATTCTCTAATGTTTACTTCACCTTATAAAATTGTGGATATCATTGGGAATCATGTTCATCAAAACAGTGCACATTTAATTTATCCAACTTTTATGTTGGGTTGGTCATTTGTCTGTTTCCTTATAAAGGTCCAACATTTTTTTTTTTTTTTTTTTGTTTGACAAGTTTTTTGCCAGGTGGCTTTTTTAATTATATAATGTCTTTACGTTGTCTTGACGCCAGCCAATCACTGCATTGCTGATCGTGGTTTAGATTATCGATGCATCTGCTCTCTCCATGAAACACTGGCATGAGCAGTGATCTCAGATAATTTAATCTGGGATCTGTCAAATCATCTCAGATGTATTAAGCGAGGTACGAAGAACGGGCCCCTGGACTCTCACCAAAACTCACATAATAATCAACAAGTCTCTTTTTACATTGTGTTTGCACTGTTTGATATGATGCAATGACTAAATCACTGCATTCATGAGCTCAACATGTCTGTGATCGGCACAATGCTCATCACTGCAAACTTTCATGCCATAGTCGAAATGCTATAATCAACACTTTTCACGATTAGTTAACCTTGAGAGCTGTAGAAAAAAAAATGTTCTAAACCTCTCAGAGAGACATGCAAAGATGTCAACCAATCACAGCAGTAGTCGATTACACTGAAGTACAGCAGAAGTCCCTTTGACCTTTGACTGATCAGTCAAATTCAGATCAGAAGGCTAAAATTGAGGAGGGAAAATGCCTTTTATGTTTCTAAATTCTGACATTTTTGACATAAGAATCATACTTTAGCCCCATTTCCACTGAAATTACCCAGAACTATTTATCCCAGGATCTTTTTCCCCTGCAGACATGTTGTTGTCTGTGTTTCCATTACAATCTAAAGTACCGTGAAGATTAGTCTATTGACGTAGGACTGCACGTGACTTCCCAGAGCCCACTGGATTAGAGGATGGATACCCGACCCGAGGCAGACGGGTTCCGACGGGTCGGGCTGGGTTCGGACAGGTATTTAGAAATGACGTTCGGGTTCGGGTTCGGGTTCGGGTTCGGGTTTGGGTTCGGGTCGGGCTCGATCACGTCAGCGTGATAAGGCATTCAAACTTTTAAATTTAAAACTGCTTATTATGCAAGTAGCCAATGGGCCTGTTTAACTTGATGCAATGGTTTGTTTTTGTATTTAAAATAAATGTAAAATATTACCCTAACATCCGTCTTCCTGCATGCCGAAATTTGTTTATGTCGCCCTGACAACAATGCGCATCCTTGTCATTCCAGTGAGTGCAACTTCAGCGCTGCTGGCAGCAGGACAGCCTTGAAGCCATCCACAGTTGATGCAATCCTTTTTCTGCATAAAACCTCGGTTAGCCTAAACTTTGATGGATAGATTATGTAAATAGATTCCATGTTGCAGTTTCGGAACCATACAGTTTGAGAAAATTGGTAAGATGACATTTCATTTCAATTGTGTTACGTTAATGTTTTGTTCTGTTAGCTTGGGCCATTTTTAGCAGACCTTTCTTCATTTAATTTCAGTTGGATATTTGATTGGGCTCTGTGTAACGTTTGATGCCCCATGCGCGTGCTGATGCACTCGTCTGTAAACATTTCAGAAAGGAAAAAAATAGATTTTAACTGTCGGGCTTGGGTCGGGCTCGGACATAAATATTTTAATGCCTGTCGGCCTCGGGTCGGGTTCGGTTACTGCTCTGTCGGACGCGGACCGGGCTCGGACAGAAAAATGCGGCCCGATCCGCACTCTACACTGGATTTCATCCACTTAATAAAGCCTGGACCTCATTGTCAATCCATCTGAACATCAGCATGTTCAGCACTAGGGGTTAAACGACTTCCAATTTTTTAAAGTTGACATTTATGGAAGTCGAGTCGACGTCGACTAGTCGCTGATGACATCATTAATTAACAAATAAACCTGAACCTTGTGCTGAGACGCAAACACGGGTCTTCTTGTGCACAGCTGATATGGCATATGACACAGCACTGCCCATAAGGTTATTGGTCCTACATGGCAGCTTTTGCATCATTTCTTTTGTCTTACGGTCATTATATTTCTCACAGATTTCTACTTGTTCTGAATAAGATACAGATAAAATAACACAATAAAGTACATTTATATGAATGCATTAGTAAGTGATTGTGTGTGAATTAATTCTACCTGGCAGCGTCTCTCTTTTAATAGTAAAACTGTGAGTTTTAGTTATCGAGAAATATATGCTAGAACGTTTCAGTTTCTAAGCTATTTTATTGATAAATCACAGAAGAGTGTTGACAATACATTTCTGCGCTACTGAATGGTTCTGTGTGAGGCGCGCACGATCTCCACGTGATCAGGCTATGTGTGTGCGTTGCAATGCAGCATGCAGTTTAGCGCGATGATTAACTTACGTGTATAATAAACTTGCATTCTCCTGATCAATTTTGAGCATCCAGATGGTTATCAAACATGTCTTGTGGAGAGCTCCCGGAGTATGCATTTATTTGTCATTTTTAACTGTCCACAACAGAGCCTGCGTGTCAGGAATTGTTTATCCTGTTGCGCCCTCTATAGGCCAGCGACTAGACAACGTCAAGCTTAAAGCGTTATGGCAAAGCATAGTCGATTGACTAGTCGATTAGTCAACTAGTTGATGCAATCCCTATTCAGCGCCCAATGTCCCATACCCGGAAGTTCCTGAACTTTGAAAAAGTACTACTTCGCGAGCAGGGCCGTTTTGAGGGGAACATTTTTACCCAGTTCCACTCCAAAGTCCCTTGTTCCTGGGGAAAGTTACTGCGGTGGTAACGTGGCTTATCATACACTATAAAACAACAAAACAATGCAGTTCATGACTACTTTAATGACTGTATAATTATTTCCTTTCATGAAGTATTTTAGAATTTATTATAGTGAAAAAGTATGTTGATGAGCTTTTTAATTCATTACATTTAATTGAAATACAAAATTAATTAAAACTAAATGTATTAATTAAAACTAAATTCATAAACTCATGATTCCATGATGGAAACCCCTAACCCCATGAAAGACCTGACAGAATCCTACAGGTTATATATAACTTTTTTCTTCTAAGACTGTAGGAAAAGGGGGGAGTTAGTGTCAATTTATAAAACTTTTTGTGCATCCATCAATCATATTAGAGGTCACTTTAATATTTCCCACATGAAATGTCTGAACGTGGTGCAAATCAAAATCTCCTATTTTTGAACTAATGACTCTTATGAACCAGATCTTTTTAATGAGTCAATCAAAAAGATTTATGATGCAGCCTTGAACACGGTTGTGAGTAAATCTCTCAGTTAGTGAGTCGTTTAGAGCCATTATGAAGACATTTTTCCATTGTCCTCAAATGAACAGTTACTGTTATGCTAACAATTTGTTTTTGTTATATTGTAATGTTATAGTATATATACGTATATATAGACATAACAGAAAAATGTCTTCATAATGGCTCTGAACGACTCACAAACTGAGAGATTTACTCCATGCACACATACAGTGGTCTAATTTCCAAATGTTGGTGTCATTTTACAGAAAACCCTTTGAAGTTACATACAACACTGCTACAAGTGATAAATATGTGAGAGTGTATGTTGTCTAAGCTGTAACATCCCCCCCCCCAAAAAAAAAAAAAAAAAAAGAATGCGCTTTTTGATTTTTAAAAATAAATAGATTCATATTAGAAAGTGTGTAACTCAGGCCCTGCAGACAGTTTGGGCTGTTTCAAATTGAAAGTATATACATGACGATGTCATTCTGTGCAGAGTCCACGGAGTTTAAGTATATATATATGATTCAACAAGGTGCAGAAAGCATTCTTTAGAAATGTTGGCCGGTATTGATAGGATCGCATCTTGCAGTTGATGGAGATTTGTGGGATGCACATCCAGGGCACTAATCTCCCATTCCACCACATCCCAAAGGTGCTCTATTGGGTTGAGATCTGGTGACTGTGGTGGCCATTTTAGTACAGTGTCAACTCATTGTCATTTTCAAGAAACCAATTTGAAATTATTTGAGCTTTGTGACATGGTGCATTATCCTGCTGGAAGTAGCCATCCAAGAATGGGTACATGTTGGTCATAAAGGGATGGACATGGTCAGAAACCACATAGGCTGTGGCATTTAAACGATGCCCAATTGGCACTAAGGGGCCTAAAGTGTGCCAAGAAAACATCCCCCACACCATTGCACCACCACCACCAGCCTGCACAGTGCTAACAAAGCATGATGGAGCCATGTTCTCATTCTGTTTACGTCAAATTCTGACTCTACCCTCTGAATATCTCAACAGAAATCAAGACTTATCAGACAAGGCAACATTTTTCCTGTCTTCAACTGTCCAATTTTGGTGAGCTTTTGCAAATTGTAGACTCTTTTTCCTATTTGTAGTGGAGATGAGTGGTACCCGGTGGGATCTTCTGTGTTTGTAGCCCATACGCCTCAAGGTTGTGGGTGATGTGGCTTCACAAATGCTTTGCTGCATACCTCGGTTGTAACGAGTGGTTATTTCAGAAAAAGTTGCTCTTCTATCAGCTTGAATTAGTCAGCCCATTCTCCTCTGACCTCTAGCATCAACAATGCATTTTCGCCCACAGGACTGCTGCATACTGGATGTTTTTCCCATCATTCTTTGTAAACCCTATAAATGTTTGTCCGTGAAAATCCCAGTAGCTGGGCAAAAAAATATTATTGGTTGTTCTTGAGCATATGAAGTCAAATCATAGGTTAAATTAGCTGTAATGGAAAGTTTGTTTGGATTAATTTTTGGATAATTTCAGTATTATTTGTTTTCCAACAGGCAGATTTTTGTAGAATCTTTAGATCATTTTATTTTGCCTCTCTTTTTTCCATTAAGGTGCACAATTATTTGTCCAACTGTAAATCCAACTGTAGCTTGGATTTACTAGACTGAAATTTGTTACTTGAAGCTCTTGAATGTTTGTGTAAAAAGCATAGTAAATTGAGAAAACAAAAAATTGTGTTTTGAAAATTTTGGGGAAATTGATAATTACATATTGGCCCAATAAATGACTTCCATATAATTATCCCCATGCAAAAAGATGCTTTGTACTAATCATAGCTTAAGGTCCACCAAACATATTTAATTGTGCTCAGTCAATCAAAGTAAAAAATCCATGTTGAATGAACAAGTCCTACATCCAAAATACTTTATACGCATGCACAAAATGCGCCTGGGGAAAACGTTTCAGTTATGACTATAACCCTTGTTCCCTGACAAGGACACAATACATTCTGTCCAAGGACACTGGGGACGGTCCCTTAGCGCAAATCCCCAATCCTGATCAGTGCTGCATCATTACGTAGTATGTGACAGGAAGCACAGAAGCTACAAATGGGATGCCGGCACATAGTAGAGACAGCTTTTGCAATGAAGCAGGTGGCAAATACCCACTAGGCCACACCAATAATTACACCTGCCCTAATGTGAAGCTGGAACACAGGCAGACTTAGGACGCAAGAACCCTGGAGCCAGGGGTTGCAGGGAGTTGGCGATTGTAGAATCTAATGAAGGAGTGTGGGGTGGCCCACCCGGCCGCCTCATAAATCAACTGAAGTGAGACTCCAGAAAGGAGGGCCACCGAAGAGGCAATGCCCCTGGTGGAATGAGCCCTCACAGCCTTTGGTGAAGGCAAATTATACACCTGATAAGCCGTGGCTATATCCTGGACAATCCAATTACTGAGTGTCTGTTTTGATGCAGGCAGCCCTTTCTTGGTTGAGAGAAAGCACACCAACAACTTGTCTGATTTTCTCCACTGCGAAGACTTCTCTAAGTAAACTTAGTGCTCTGATGTTACAAAGCAGGTAAAGTCTCCTCTCTGAAGGCCCAAAGAACCACTGACCATGCCACACTCGATGGCAGCTTGGGCGCATAGATGACTTTGTATGTAAGATGTCCTTAACTCTGCCAGAAGCAAACTCCAGGTTCTCTTCTTAGAGAAGTGATGGCAAGAAGAATGGCCGCCTTCAGGGTCAGGTTCTTTGCCTTAACCGACTCGAGTGGTTCAAAAGGGGCCTCAACCAACCCACTCTAACCCTAACCCTAACCCACCACAGGCAGATCCCAGGTTGGGACTCTGAGGGAGCTTCTCGGTGTTCCACACGGGACAGGAGAGCTGGGGAAATCCCTCAGCAGTCCTATGTCCCGCTGACAGATCTATTTGTGAGCCCTATGATCTGTGCCGCAACACTGCTTCAACAGACATGGGACTAGAACCACAGGGCTCACAAACCTGGCCGGCCTCATCAAACATGGCCAGCCGTGAACACAAAACGCTGAGCGGCAGCTTCTCACACTCACTCTAGCCATCCCCCTCAAGAGCTGCCTGAGTGTGCTGCACGGCCAAATATTGCACACACAATTGGTGTGTATCCGTGCCCACAATGAAATGAGGAAACAGGTGCACACACCTCTTGTACTCGCTCGCTTACCATATCAATATATTATTCTGGTAACAGGGACAAACAACACCAAATAGTCAGACAATTTGTACAGAGTGCCTTCACTGAAGAGCAAAAAGCTGTCTGCATTTATATAGCGCTTTTTAACAGACCCCCCGCCATCCAGCTCGTCGGGAGCAGTTAGGGTTAGGTGTCTTGCTCATGGACACCTCGACACTTGGTCAGGTGGAACCGGGGATCGAACCACCATCCTTCTGATTGGTAGACAATCTACATGAACCACTGAGCCGCTGCCGCCCCAAGTACTATGTGCCGGCATCCCCTTTGAAGCTTCCATGTATGCCGTCACATACTATGTCATGACGCAGCACCAATCAGGATTGGAGATAGATTTAATTCATGCTTTAGACGCACTACACTAAGGGAGTGTCCTCAAAGTATCATTAGTCGCAACGCAAGCTCCCTCAAAAGGGAACCGTTCGTATGGAGATTTCAAATACTGATGCATGGGAGAGTGAGCAGAGTTTTGCTTTATGAACTGGTATGCAGTTAAAAAGACATTTTGTGGAATCACAAGTTCATATGCATTCATGGGTTACATGACTATTCTCGGTTACCATATAGTTATCTGATGGTAGCCAATAATTTTATTTTTGTCAGGTCTTATTTGTCTAAAATAATAGGTAATAAGTAAATCAAGTAATTTGTGTGATATGTGCACCATGCAATCGTTGAACACGCGTTCTCATTCGATTGCTGTATGCGGCTGGCCTCTTTCAGTACTTATTGGCTTTTAACTCTTTCCCCGCCAGCGTTTAAAAAAAAAAGCTGCCAGCCACCGCCAGGGTTTTTGACAATTTTCACCAAAATGTAATAGCCCATAGAATATTTTGTTTAATGAAAATCTGAGCATGCAATATATCAAAATAAAGAACTGACCCTCTTCTTTTAAACAAAAAAATGTTTTATTCTAGCTTCATGCATTCCTTTTTTTATTAACACTTGAATATGGGTAGGTTTCATAAAAAAAGCAACATTTTGAAAAAAAGCTGAGAAAATCAAATTTTTGTGAAAGACTGTTTCCAGATCAGATTCAGAGCGATGATTAAACACAGATGGAGTAGATCGAGTCCATCAACACCCCTAATGCTTACACACTCCTGTAGCTCGTCCTGGGTCCACATTTAATTCAGTAACATTAGATAGTTTTGATTCATATGCTGTTTAATGAGGATGATCACGTTATTTTAATATGCATATGATTACATGCGAGCGCTCATTTCACTGCGTCTTACTCGCGTTTGTTTTGATCAGGAGATTCAGGACTCATTCAGAAGATGCGCAATAGCGCCCCCTAGCGCCCGACAGTGAAAACACGGAAACCCGGAAAATTCCGTTATTGGCCTGGAAGCGTTTTCTCACAAATAACGGAAATTTCCGTGTTTGGCGGGGAAATAGTTAATATCCTAACATAAAGTTTTAGATTTTCTTATTCATCCATTCATTTGTCTCATCCTCATTATGTAATTAAGTAACTTCTGTTTTTTCACTTGCTAAATGAGATGCATTAGAACTTTGCCAAAATGTAATTTTTTGTGTGCAGATTTTTATCAGTGTCGCTTTCTGCACCACATTAATACACATTCCTGTTATGCGAAAGACTTCTTGAATGTATTCAGTTTTTCCCTTATAGAAACTAATGTATTTTCACCAAATATCTTATGTTGGAATTGAATATATATATATATATATATATATATATATATATATATATATATATATATATATATATATATATATATATATATATATATATATATATAATTTTTTTGTTTTTTTTTTGTTTGTCATTTTTGTCTTTTGGGGCAGTGAGAAATAAACAATACTATAATTTTAAATATTCAATTGGACCAATAACATTTGGTAAATATCCATTGGCTCAATATATTTTTTCAGTCACATAAATTAAATTTGGCCAATTGAAAAATTATGTGACCAGTCACTATAAAATTTGGAATTGGAGAGGCCTGACATTTTTTTACAATGTGGATACTTGAAGAAAACAAGCGGCAATGACTGTGATGTAATGCACTGCAACAATGGTGAGATGTGATGCAATGGGATTGATCCTAAACTGTTTAATATTAAACTACACGCTCATTAGCATGACTTTACAGAGTCAGTCACATCATTCCTACTCTGAAATAACAGAGAATTGAAAATATGATAAATATAAAATAAATATAAAAAATTTGCAGCCCGTTCAAAATAAGGGGAAGTTCACATTTTGAACCAAGTATATATTTTAAAAAACATATTTCAAAAACATAAAAGGTGTTTATTTAAAATGATATAAATCGCACATTCATATGTGTAAATTTGGTCAGTGCAATCATGTCACACCTTCAGATCATTTTCTATATGAAGAAAAAAAAAACAATCACACTCTTGGAAAGTATGAAACATATGATTTATTTTACTTATTTTAGTATTCATTCTCTTTTGGTTTGTTTAGTAGCGGTTTGATACACAATAAAAATCTTATTGGATTTGGATTTATCTCCCAATCACAGTATAATGACGGGTCAACAGGGAGTGGATCCATTTGCAGCTTCATTAGAGACAACAGAGTACAGACAGAGATAGAGCAATACCATAAACAGGGACAGGCAAGGGTCGAGGCTGGCAGCAAGAATCAGAGATAGGTCACAGGCAAGGATCAAGACAGGTGGCATACAATCACAGTCCATTGTACAGGCAAGGTTCAGGGCAGGTGGCAGAGGGTCACAGGTCACCCTTTATGCGGCTCCTGATGTGAGGAGGCGGACACCGGAGTCTACCACGTGGTCGAGGGGCCGGTCTCTCTGGGTGCATCCGATGGAATTCCTCCATGAGTGCAGGATCCAGGATATCATCCATGTCGACCAAGGATTGCTCCTCTGGTCCATACCCCTCCCAGTCGACCAGATACTGTAGTCCCCGACCCCACACCTGGAGTCGAGCATTTCTTGGACTTGATAGGCCTCCTCACCCTCAATCATCAGTGGTGGGGGATGTCGGCCCTCGTCTCCCTCCATTTCCCCTCTCAGACCCCCGAGGTTTTAAGCAGCGAAACATAAAATGTGGGAGATATGCGATAGTTAGCGGGCAGATTTAACCGAAAAAAAAAGATGGTAATAATTTGTTTAATGATTTGAAAAAGCCCTACAAACCTGGGACTGAGTTTCCTGCATGGGAGTCATAGACGTAGGTCCCTGGTGGTTAGCCAGACTCACTGCCCCTCGGTGTACTGGGGATTGCGCGTTGTGGATGATGATGAGCCAGCTCCCAATTTTTTCTCGCTCCTTTGCATACATTTGTTTACCGACAGTAGCTCAGAACGTTCGCCTGACCATGGGGACAGAGGGGGTTGATAGCCTAAAATGCACTGAGCGTATTCAGCCCACATCAGATAGACTCCATTGAGTATGGTTTCTTTGGCAGTATGTGCCGAGGAAGCGTGTGAGTTCTTGATTCATCCGCTCTGTCTATCTGTTGGACTCAGGGTGTTAGCCAGACATGAGACTGACATTGATGTTCAAGTTCTTGAAGAAGACTGACTAGACTCAAGATGTGAACTGCAGACCTCTGTCCGACACTATGTCCTCAGGTAATCCATAAAACCTGAATACGAAGTTGCAGATTAATTCAGTGGTCTCGAATGCTGTGGTGAGCTTTGGCAGCAGAATGAGACGACAGGCTTTTGAGAACAAAATGACAGTGAGAATGGTGGTGTTGCCTTGTGATGTAGCAGGCCAGCCGGGGACAGATGAGGGGTTTTAGAAGTTTGGCAGGCAGTGCAGTTCCAAATAAATTGTAATATATTTCTGAAATAAATTGGGTTACATCAGTGAACATGGAGTCCCACTTGAACTGGTTCTGTAGAAGGTTATGAGTGGCGGTGATGCCTGGATGACCAGAACTGGGTAAGTCGTGGACATGATGCAACAGTTTATCCCTTAGAGAAGCTGGTACAAACGTTCGGTTCAATGGGCAACCTGTTGATGGAGTGGACTGTTCGTTGGCCTGCATAATCTCTGACATTACATCCCATTGAACTGGTACTACGAGAAGTGAATTGTGGATTATGGGTTCCTGTGTCTGGTCTTTCTACTTGGTCAGGCTGTTGGGAAAATGCTTCGGTCTTGGTGTTCTTAGACCCAGGTCTGTAAATCACTTTGAACTGAAAGCGGGTAAAGAACATAGCCCATCGGGCCTGTTAAGGATTCAAATGCTTGGCAGAGTGGAGGTATTCTAAGTTTTTATGATCTGTGAGCATGGTGAATGAATGTTGGGCTCCATCCAGCCACCATTCCTCCAGCCATTCTTTAATTGCCGGTAACTCTCGATCACCTACATCATAATTTCATTCTGCTATGGAAAACTTCCTGGAATAGAAGGCGCAGTGAAACATTTTCTCAGGGCTTCTTCAGCCTCCGGGGACCAGTATAAACGAAAAGTTTGACGTTTCATCATGGAAGTTAGGTGAGCTCCCACACTGCTGAAATTGCTTATAAAGCGCCTGTAGAAATTTACAAAGACCAAAAACCTCTGTGAACACGGTGTTGATGTAGGACTGGAAAACTGATGGAGTGTTTGAGAGCCCGAACAGCATAACAAGGGTCAAGAGCATAACATAGTGCCTGGTGGGTTTGGATGCAGTCTTCCACTCGTCCCCTGCCCTTATGCGAATGAGATTATACACACAGCAGAGATCCAGTTTGGTGAAATATTTGGCCTGTTGTAACTGTTCAAGAGCATCAGGCACCAGAGGCAGAGGGTAACAGAACTTGACAGTAATATTGCTCAAGCCCCGATAATCGATACAGGGTTTGTAGTCCCCAGTCCTTTTTCTCACAAAGAAAAACCCTGATGAGGCAGGTTATATGGATGGTTGAATAAACCCCTTGGCTCCAGTCTTCAAAAGCGGCAGATTTGGGGTGTGACAGTGGGAAGATTCTGCCTTTAGGAGGCATAGTATCTGGTAGTAGTTCAATGGCACAATCACCCGGGCGATGAGGGGGTAATTTAGTCGACCTTTGTTTCCTGAAAGCCAGAGCTAAATCGGCTATTTGGCCAGAATGTTAGGCAGGGAAAGTGACTTGTTGTAAGCAGTCCTTATGGCAAGAGGCATCCCACTGCAGAATCTGTCCCTTCATCCAGGATATATGTGGATTATGGGTACGGTTGTTGGGTAAGTGAATGACAAAGAATTGGATGTGTTTATGGTGAAGAATTCCTTTCTGTAATTTGAGTTCATTGGTGATGTGTACTACTCTTCCTCCTCCAATAGGTTTTCCATCTAACATCTCCACTCTTAATGGAAAATTGCAGTCTGTTAGGGGATTGTTGTGTTCTCTAATAAAAATTTCAGATATGAAATTTCAATCCGCACCAGTCTAGAAGAGCCTTCATGGCAACCATTTGTTTGTTGAGAGTGATTATGATGGGAATCTTAAGACAGGAGGGTGAGTAATCGGACTGAGTGAAGGAACTCACCTTTTTGGAGCTGGTAGGCATGGGACGAACCAGGCATTGACTTCTGAAGTTGCCAGACTAACAGCAGTAAAGACACAGGTGCATTTGGCTGCTCCCTCTCCTCCGGATAAAAAGGAGTGTAGCCCAGCTGCATTGGTTCAGGGCTTGAGCTGAAGGAACTGGTGATGTGTGTGGAGCATCGTGAACGGATGAGGTTATCAATGTGAATCGAAAGTTCGGTAAATGAGTTCAATGTGCTACCCTTGTCCCGACATGCGAGCTCTGCTTGCAATTCTATGATAAGGCCTTGACGGAACAGTAGTTTCAACGTGTCATCCACCCAGTTGGTTTGCGCTGCCAAAGTGCGAAACTGTAAAGCATATTCAGTTGCTGTTGTTTTGCCCTGAGTGAGAGAGAGCAGCTGATCGGCTGGACTTGATGGGAATACGGAGTTATCATCTCTCCAGATGGCAGTGGCCCAACCCAACACTTTGTCGGTAAGCAGGGAGCAGGCAAAGGATATGTGACTGGTTTCAGTGGGGTACAAAGGAGCAAATATGATGGCAAAAAAATTATTATTCATAGCTAAAAATATAGAATTATGTTAGACACGAATGACCGATTTAGAAAATAAAGGTCTTCAATTTTTGGTGAACTATATGTGGCGGAGCAGTGTAAATGTTAGCTAATAAGAAGATCCGACTACGCCACCCTAAGGAATTACCCCAGGGAAAATACTTAAACCACTCAACAATGGAGTAATAAAGCACACAGGTTCGATTCCCTCATAAAAAGCAAGCAAGAGACGCAAGCTGTTTATTAATACAAAAAGAGTTTAAAATTTAAGCAAAAATCCCCACTTCAAAGAAAGGAAAACAAAATACATTTTTTTTTATAAAGAAACAGCTTAAGTAATAATCATATGCATATAAACAAAAACAAATACCAGCAGGGCTGAGGCTCCCAATGGCGGGAATAAATGGAGATGTTGGTTTTACAAGAGCACACTTCCACGCACACACCCGTGCACTCTAATCACACTAGCACTCAAACCGCACACGATGAAGAACCACCACCACAAGGAAGAACCATCCACCCATGGGACCTCAGCTCCTGCAGTAAATAAAGAAATAAATTAAATACTTTGAAAATAAACTTTGAACAATAATATAAATCTAAAACTAATGCAACTGCACCTCACATAAAATGGTAGAAAAGGAGAGAAAACATGGAAAAGCAACAATGATCTTATTATCAAATAGTTGATCACAGGAATGGATTATAGCAATACTCAACAAGATACACACACATTGAGCTGCATCAGAAACAATGAAAAATCAAAAACAATTAACCAAAAAAAATTCCACAAAATAAATGAAAAAATGGAAACAAAATTAAATGATTTAACTCAAAAACAAAGAAAACCAGAGGACTGGTTGACCTCTTCTAAAAACAAAGAGAGCTGCCCAGGCCTCCCAAACAATCACAAAAAAAGCAGGGTACCGATACAACACAAATCAGACAAGCAGTCCTCCTTTAGTTAGCATAGTTTGGGATTCGTCTGCGAAACCGGATACAGTAGCACATTAACAGCGCGGAGACGACAGCACACCATTTTACGGCGTAAAATGAGAGGGAGCATCCGTTGAGATCTTACGGCAACTAAAACACGTTAGAAGAACAGGTCGGTCACAGTCATACCCACTAAAAGCACAATGGAGTGCGGGAAATCATACCTATTTTGGTATGTGAAATACACATTAAATCCACACAACTATACAAATCCCATAAAACAAGTGGTTTAAAACACATACCTGAGAGCTGAACAGACATTAACTCGGCAGACACAAAGGACTCAAATTTCAGCTAGCCGCATGATAAAACACCAGCACTCACAGCTACACTACAGCAAAGGCGATTTAAACGTTGTACACATCAACAATTCCAGATGATCACCTATCAGAACATGGCACACTTATCTCCAGACACTGACAAAACAGCACAACAAAGGGGGAAAATGGACATGACGCAACCCAGTTAACAACCAATCAGCCTTTAAATAGGAAAATACTGCTGGCTGATAGGTGGACACTGCTGTCAATCACCTAATCCTGTTACATATACATTATACATGTATACGTGTACAATATTGTCACTATACTAAAAAATGAATACATCTTGTATTGTATCGTTTTAACACTACTATTATTTAACCTAACAATTAATTAACTATGATAAAAAAAAAAATGATGCATTCAAATTAACGTATTTACTGCACCCGCCACAGACCTACGTAGGTCATCTTACATTTATTAGTTTTTTTTAGATTGCTTAAGCACGATTTTCAAAACAGGGCCCGTGTTTTCAAAACACTACACACGATTAGCACAACCAAACACCCAATTAGCAAAACACTACAGAACCTTTGCATAATTAAACACTCTTGTAAAAACAATACACTTCTGTTTAAAATCCACTCTTGGATTTGTTAACATATGAAACACACGTTTCACATCACTATACTCTGTTTGCACGAGTTACACTCTGCTGTGATAAACCTAAAACACTTTTAGCACTTCTACTTCTCTATGATTAGAGTAGGCTACCATCAACAATGTACACATATAATGTAAATCCACCAAACACTACACAAGCCCAATGTTGCATACTGAAGAAACTCATTTATTTCACAACACGTCCAAAATGTTGACATGGACATTCATAATACTGTAACAAAAATGTCACGTTACGTATTGTACTGTAAGATTACTGTAAAAAAAAAAAAAAAAAAAAAACTAGACATTGTCTCTTCGCCTAGCTGGATCTGGCCAGAGATTTTCATCAACAGCGCAGACAATGTTGTCAATAGCAAAACACCTTGGAAAGAAACGTCTTGAATGACGAATCCATTTCTGCATTGCTGCTCCTCCATCTGGTCACAGGCCTCCTCCTTCTCATCTTACTCTTTCTCTGACTTTTTTCATTGTGCTTGAAGACCGATGAACTCACCTGCTGCTTTTTATAGTGCTTATACACCTGATTGGTGTGTCTATAATTAAGCAAACAAGTGTTTGCACACCTGATGACTGTGTTGAGCCAATTTTTTGGAGGGTGTGGTAATTTGACAGTCAGTATTGCAAGGAAGTGACTTCATGATAGATGTAATGTATGTTAAGTGTGTTTTGTGTTTTGCAAATCACTGTGTATAGAGTTTTGCAACAAGTGTGAGGTTGACAATGTGCTTATAGTTGTGCAAATATGGGCTGATGTTTTGCTTCTTGACTGTAAGGTTTTGTTAATAGTGTACTACTTTTAAATATAGTGTGTAAGCAATCCAAAAAAATGTCTGGGGTTATGTATATAACCCTTGTTCCCTGAGAAGGAACGAGCAATTTGTCGGAACGACGAATTTGGGGATGCTCCCTACGCATCTGCGATCTGCGGCGCTGGGCCGCCTCGGCGGCCATGGGCCCAGAACCACGGGGCTCACGTGGTTGGCCGGCCTCGTCAAAGACCGCCAACCTAGACCGCAGTACCCTGAGCGTCAGTAGCTCACAATGACTGCAGGCGGCTCCCTCGAGACCATGCTGAACGCCCAGGCACTGAACACAAAGAGAGTGTGTGTCCGCTCCCGAAATGAAGCGGGGACTGGGGTGCACACACCTCTTAAATTCGGTCGGCATTATCTTATCTTACTATCTGTATATAATGCTTTATATATGAGGGACAAACAACAATAAATAGACAGACAGTTTTCACACACAGAGCGTTATGCTGAAGAGCGATAACTGACTCTATAATGCACCGGGCTCCCCTTTATAGCTTCTGGGTATGCCGTCACAACTACGTCATGACGTAGCACCAATCAGGATTGGAATAGTTTCATTCATACTTCAGATGTGTTGATGCTTAGGGAGCATCCCCAAATTCGTCGTTCCGACGCAGTGCGAAGTTCCCTCGATATAGGATGGGAATGAGTATGAAGCAGGGCAACATCTCACTGCGTGACGGAGCCAATGCAGTTTTGAATCTAAAATTCAAGATTTCACTTAGCCATTGTTTAAATTCACCTGTTTTAGATGGCGAGCTAAAGTCTCGCGCTGAAGTACTGTGGGAATGCTGTTGTAGCCGGAAAAAAGGCAAATACTCCAGTTGGGAAGAGCGTCATGTGTATGAAGAGGCTCTGCTCATCGGCTTGTTGGTTCTCATGCTCAGTATCAGCTGCTCGTGAGTTCATCAGTTTTCTCTGCAAAATATGTCTCAGTTCAGTAAACGATTGGAGTTACAACATATAATTCAAGACATTAGTTTGTTTCTATTCGGAGGGACTGTCCCTCATGTCAGAAAGTGAGCAACTAAAGCAACTTGTGGGATCAGCGCTGATTAGAGACAAGATCCGTTTAGAACGATTCAGTCCGATTTGGTGAACTGGTTCATCCGGTTCACTAAAAATAACCGGTTAAAAAGAAAGATTTGTTCGTGAACCAGACATCACTAGAGTGATGATCCGATCGGGCTCACAAGTGAAGAAGAAATGATTCGCGTTTGTGCCTTTCCGAATTGTGGCAACAGAATGTGAAAATCTGCAGCGAACATGTTGACAAGGATGACTAACTTACACAGACACAACACTGCGCGGCCGGTTGAAGAAAACGTCCCCGGTTACGACTGTAACATTAGTTCCCTGAGAACAGGGAACGAGACGCTGCGTCAGCTGACGCTATGGGGAACGCCTCCAGCGTGACCGGTGTCTGAAACGCTATCCAATCACATCAGTCCTACTGACTGGCGACAGCCTCTGACGTCATTGACGTGCGACCAGAAAGTATAAAAGGGCGCCTTGCAAACACATGCATTCAATTCGTCTGAAGGGACTGTTGGCAGGCAGGCCCAGAGGGATGGCAAAAGTGACGCAGCGTCTCGTTCCCTGTTCTCAGGGAACTAAGGTTACAGTCGTAACCGGGGACGTTCCCTTTCGAAAGGGAACTCGAGCTGCGTCAGCTGACGCTATGGGGAACGATATACCCACGCCGCCATGCCGAGGGGAGTGCATGCCTACTGGCAGTGACAACTGTCAGGACAAGCAAATTCAACTGAAAAGCCTGAACCACTCCCCCTCTGGTGACATTAGGCTGTCAGTGACAGCATTCCCTAAGGTCATAGCCCGAGCCATGGCCCCGGCCGCTCAAAGGCCTGGAACCAACCTGTTCGACAGAAGGGTTTCTTTTAAGGGAATGTGGCTAGGGGACCCGAGGGCGCCCCAGCCAGTCACTCTTTGGGAAGAACTTCACCGAATGCCACCAGGGAGGCTTGACCTGGCGTCACTATGCAGGACGCTTCCGTCTGCCAGCCCAGTCTGTTCATCACAGAGCCTCTGGAAACTCGCCTCTAGGGAGGCATCCAGCTGAGGGACTGCAAACTGGCAGTGTCCGCCTCAGGCTGGAACTCAGAGACGGGCTATCCTGGAGAACAGCGCTCAGCGTAGTGCCTTCCGACCCTTGCTTGTGAGGGGAGTCAGCTGCTCAATCCTAGGATCTACCGAGCACATACATTACAGGGGTTTCTCAGGAGGCCTGAGAAGGCCTACGGGCTGATCTAACAGGGAGGCCCAGAGGGGCCTACGACCAACTGACCAGGCTCAGGCGGCCGTAAGCTCACAGACAACCCTCATGAGAGGGGAGCTCTTAAGCCTGCCTGGTAGCTACCATGCTGTAGGCAACCTATGCAGGTCCCTGTCCTGTGGGGACCGCATAGCAGCAGTGTAAACTCGTCGTGCTAGAGTATGTGCCCGCCATCAGGTGCTGCTGGCTAGGACCGAAGCCTGATGGCAGGAACCACTAGCTGTCAGCTTGAGCCAGTTATGTGTCTCCATCCCAGGAACTCGTTCCCCCAAGGAGGCCCCGCAGGGCCTCCTACTCGCCAGGCTACCCATAGCCGGCACTGAGGCCGGGGAACAACCTCAGGGAGGCCTGCTACCTGATAGCAGACCATGCTAGCCGCCCTGGCTAGCAACCATGCCCACTGTCATAGGAACTGGGAACTGGGGCTCACCCTCCGGGATGCCTAGAGAGGCCTACTCCCTGTCACCCAGTGGCCGAGGCCCTGGACCACCCCCTCAGGGGAAGCCATGATGAGGCCTGCTCCAGGCGAGGCCTACTGCTACCACAGCAGGCCCTCAGGGAGGCCTGGTGAGGCCTACTACCTGCTGTCTAACACCTGAAGCATGGGAATACCTCCTCAAGGGAAGCCCGGCAAGGCCTGCTGCACCCCAGCAGGCCCTCAGGGAGGCCTAGGGAGGCCTTCTTTTCTGGGCTGACAGTGGCTGTCTGCTTGGCTGACGAAGAACTAGTCGTCCAGTTACCACCTGGGGACTCATCCCCTGGGAGGCCCTACGGGCCCTACCTGCTGACGAGACACTCCTGTTTGTGACAACAAAAAAGGGAAGATACTACCCAGGCGCACCTGGGCTCCGATGTCACCACTCCAACCAGAAGGCCTGTTGAGGCCTCCTGCTCAGAGTCTGCTGCCTGGACTGTCCGGGCTGGCTGCTCACAGCTCACAGCTGGCTTCATTCGGAGGCTCACGGGGTCCTCCTTGTGAAGCCCAGTCTCCTCCGGCAGTACCTACAACACAGACCTAATTGCATCGCCAAAGCGGTGTACTCAACACAAAAAATGCTCCTCCAACCCTCTAAGTGAGGAGAGTTCAACTTACAACACCAGCCCCGGGGAGACCGCTCCTTATTTCCAGCGGCCTGCCGTTTACTCCAAGGCGTCAGCCATGGCGGTGCATCCAACGCTGGCCCCTCACAAGGCACGCAGGTTGTGCGTGGCGCTCACCCCGAGCCCTAAAAAAGGTGGAGCAAAAACACAGGGCAAAATTATTGCAAATATGCGAATAATGATTACCACGGTCCCACATCTCATGGATGGGATAAATCATTTTTGGCCCAGGTGGCCCACAAACCTTACCGCCTTACAGGCTAAGTTTCAAAATCTATAATGCTCTCACCTTTTCCCATCTGCATTACCGAAACCCCGAGGGCAGAAACGGGGGCGGGCCCTGGCCAGGCGACTCTAACATGAGAGGAGGCTGAATAGTGGTTGTACACCACCACCTTTAAAACACAGCCTAGGCTAACCTTTTTTTTTCTTTTCTTTTTTTCGGTAGCCTGAAAATGGCATGCCTGTATACCAGTCTCTGCTAAGGCTGGGAGCACCCACCTTAACAACTTAATGCCCCAAGCCCACGGGGGCTGGGTACACATATGCTTCATTCGCGTGTTAGCCTAACTCACCCTTACGCTTGCTTACGTCCGCAGGGGGTAATGCTAAAACACTTGCCCTCCAGTGGCCCGGAGCTTTTAGCCGAGCCGCTAGGGACACCCACACTCGCTTAGTTTGTGAAACATATTTCCGCGAGAATGAGCGGTAGCCCACTCTCAACGTATTAAGAGAACACACCACAGTAACATATTTACTTTGCTGGCATAACGTGACGGCCACTCTCCACTAGCGAGGCTTGCTCTAACCAGCCGCATCACAGCTTCTATCAATAGATCGTTCTGGCCACTAAACGGGAGAACTAGCGGCCCTTACAACACACCCTCGGCGGGGAGCACACTTTAGCATTTAAGAAAAAATAAAACGTTCCTCATACTGAGGACTTACCCGCTCCCACCGGCGCGTGATGACATCCGTGCACAGGCATATACTCACAGCATCCAGCGTGCGGGCACACCGCCCGAGGGTTGTTTTCCCACGAAGCGTCCAACGACGAATCTCCCTTTACGACCCCTCACGCCCACGCAGGGAAGCGGTCGAGACAACTCCTTTCCCACAAGGAAAAATGCCACTTTTCCGCTTCTAGTGCTTCATGATAACTTCTCGATAAGCCCATAACAAAAAGCACCCCAAACCTGAAGGGGGCGCCTGCTCACCAGACCAGACAGGCCGTCAGAGTCTCACGTCCGCTCATCATTGGCCCCGCCCGGCCTGATGTCAAGCGCCGAGGGAAAAGGTGGAAGGAAGGGCTCGCCTACTACCTCCGCTTAGCCCTAGTAAAGCCCTACGCTGGTTCCGGTCTTCAGCACCGGCACCTTTCCTCCAGTTCCGGGTGTCCCGCCTCTTTTGCGCCCTACTCCGCCACGGAGGGGGCACCCGAGAGGCCACGCTCGCTCGCTGGTTTTGCCTTCGGTCCTCGGACCGTGACGTATCAGGGACACCCGCCTGCCTGGGCGCGGCCCCGGACCTCAGCGGGATGCAGGTCTTAAATGCCGCTGAGCGCGCCTTCGCCTCTCTAAACCTTCCCACCACCGCCTCGATGGAGGTGCCGAAGAGCTCAGAGGGTGAAACCGGGGCATCGAGGAGAAAGGCCCTCTCTTTCCCCCCGATGTCCGCAAGGTTCAGCCACAGATGTCTCTCCGTGGCCACCATAGCCGCCATTGAACGTCCGATGGCGACCGCTGTTTGTTTGGTGGCCCGGAGAGCTAGATCTGTGGTTCGGCGGTGCTCAGCCATCGCCTCAGGGGGTAGGCCACCCTGGCGTTCCCCCTGATCGAGGTCCTTCAGCAGGTCGGCTTGGTAAGCTTGCAACACCGCCATGGTGTGCAGCGCCGCCGCCGCCTGACCGGCTGACGTGTACGCCCTGCCGTTCAAACAAGAGGTCGTTCTCAACGGTTTGGACGGCAGGGTGGGAGTTCTCAATGTCGATGCCCGGCCAGACGCGAGATAGTTCGCGAACGTCTCATCAACTAGCGGCATCGAGACGTACCCCGCCTCGGCCACTCCCTCCACATCAGCGAAATTAGCCCGCTGATGGCGGAATAAGCGAGCCGAGAATGGGGTTCTCCATGCCCCCGCGATCTGCTCGTGGAGATCCGCTCGTGGAGCTGGGGGGTTATGGCTGGAGAGAAACCGATCATCCAGGCGATTTGGACGAGTGGTTTCTCCCCTAACGCGCCGCCACGGCACCTATAGCCGATCGGCGGCCCGTACACGGGGCATGATGGTTGGGAGGGTTCGGCCTCAGCCACTTCACCACCCTCCACTTCCATCCCTTGCTGAAGTGGGAGCTCCTCGGCCGACGATGAGGAGGAGTTATCACCCAACTCCTCCTCCGGCGGCTGCCCCTCGCGATCTGGCCCATCGCCGAGCACAACCTCCGTCTCTAGACGGCGGGCCAGATCCAGCTGGGAGCCCCAAGACATAAGTCGCCGCTCAGCCTCGGCAGAAGCGGGACCACTCCCAGCCGCTGGACCCTCTTCCCTCGAGAAGAGGGCCAGACGAGAGCGGAGCGTCTTTAGAGACAGACGCTCACAGTTCGCACAGGAGGCACTTTCTTCAAGAACCTCCCGTGCGTGCTCCTCACCCAGGCAGAACACGCAGAGTGTATGTGTGTCCTCAGGTGTGAGGAACCTGGGACACGGGTCTGCACACTTTCTGAAGCCGTGCTTCCTCTTGTGCACACACTTAGGCATGATGTGCTTTTTTTTTTTTTGAATCAGACAAACAGTCCCTGAAGACGAATTGGATGCGGTTGTGTTTGCAAGGCGCCCTTTTATACTTCCTGGTCGCACGTCGATGACGTCAGAAACTGTCGCCGGTCAGTAGGACTGATGTGATTGGATAGCGTTTCAGACACCGGTCACGCCGTTCCCCATAGCGTCAGCTGACGCAGCTCAAGTTCCCTTTCGAAAGGGAAATGCCATTCCGTGGTCCAAGACGGGTGCAACCACTATGGAGGTAATGTAAACTTTATTTATCCTTCCATTTGGGCACACGCGGCTTGAGGACAGATATGCAGTAATAAAATAATAATGCTTTACACACACACGACGCTCTTCCCAACCGGACTATTTGCCTTTTTTTCCGGCTACAACTGCGTTCCTCCAGGGGTTTTCAGTGTGAGATGCAGCTAGCCGTCTAAAAATTTAAACAATGGCTAAGTGGCTAAACTCATCTCGTTGTCATGTAAGGGAACTGTTCATGTTGGTCAGATATTTTAATTGCATTTTGTGTCTGTTAAGCGGGACAAAGACACCCTTTACATTTAGGCCCCAAAAACTACTGTTTTAGCTGAGTGGGGGCTCTAGGCATTAACTGAAATAGCTCCGTGTTGCTCTAATTTTTTTTCTCTATAGACTGTACTCACAAAGGTATAGCAATCAAGATAAACTTAAAAATTCCCGGAGTTGTCCTTTAATTCATGAATAAAGTGCTTTTTGAATTCGCTTTCGAAGTATAAATGCTCATGCGGTCGAATGCTTTTGAACAATCACAAAAAACACACTTTCCTTGTGTACTACTGCGTAAACATTATAGGAAGCTCGCTAATCAGATTTGAAGACCCAAGTTTGGTTTGAAGACAAAGCACTATGTTATTTCACCATTCCTGATTTCTAACACACAGTCACTGTATTCAGTTTTGTGTGGTCTTGCGGCTGTCAAATCAGACACAAAAGCCGCTGGTCTCAGACACAAAAGCCACTGGTGTTTTTCTGTTGTCTCTAGGCACACTCATGTAATTTGAGCAAGCTTATTTTGTCCATTACATTGAAAGATCTGAAAAACCACATACATTTACCCGTCCATAGACCCTCCCCTCAAATAAATCATGACAAAAGTGGTCAAAAGTGGACAAAAGAGATGGATTAAAACACCAGGTGTAAATGGGAATATGTCTCCTTTGTCTACTTGTGATCCGATCGACCAAAACTTAATATCAGGTGTAAACAGGGCCATTACTCATTTAGACATTTACTACCACCTACTGGCATTATTAGTTTCTTATTTAAAGTATAATTGTATTAAAGTATATTTCATATTTCTATATTAAGAAAAAAAAAAAAAGACAAAGGCGTAGAATAAAATCAAGGTGTAAATAAAAATGTACTCACCCTCATGGCCGGTAAAGCCTAAAAGTTTGTGTAATAAGTTCTATGAATCAAATGATACACACACACACACACACACACACACACACGTTTGTTTTTGTGACATATGGGGACCTTCCATAGGCGTAATGGTTTTTATACTGTACAGACTGTACCGTATTTTCTATCAACTAATGATGTTTGTGTGGTTTTTACGTTCAAAAACATCCTAACTAATAAGTAAGAGGCTATTTTCTACACTGGTTTTGAGGCTCTCTCCAAAACGCTGGGTTTTGATGGGCGTGCTGCACTGGAGACTTGGAAGTAAACGTCCACGTGCGTGTGTGCCACCCTTCAGATGTCAACGAGAGAGAGAGAGAGAGAGAGAGAGAGAGAGAGAGAGAGAGAGAGAGAGAGAGAGAGAGAGAGAGAGAGAGAGAGAGAGAGAGAGAGAGAGAGAGAGAGAGAGAGAGAGAGAGAAAGAGAGAGAGAGAGAGAGAGAATAGCAGAACAAGAATGGAATATAATGAATTCATCGGCTTTGCAAAGCGATCTATAACAATGCAATACTATCACATAAAAAACCCGTTTTACTCACATAAGTGTGTTGCACCATTCCTGTCGGATCCAAATCCAGCATCGACCAGAGATTAGTTTACAAACGATTTCGAAGTGAAATTAAGTGAACACCACTGTCTTCCCCTCGTGAGCTGGAACTTCATTAAAAATAAAGTTCAACCACACATTCCTAATATTAGGATCCGAAGGAAGCTTAAGCTAATGCGACTGTGTTCTTCCACAACCAGGAATAGCGCAATATTTTGCTATCTTCCTCGGCATGTTTATTGTTGTTGACCAGCTAGCACAAGCCCTCCACCAGTCGGTGGGCAAGGCTACTGGATTAGACACGCGGTAGAGGCGGTGTTTCATCGCGCACTGACGTCAGTATGAAGCACAGGACCGTTCGCTGAGCCTGGTTTCTATAAAAGCTTTTCTTTGACTAACAAGGATGTTTTCAGCTCTGAAACTTTAATTTCTTATATTACCATGGCCTTTTATATCAAAAGCTCAAGGGAAAGTTGATTTCTCAATTCATGACCCCTTTAAGCCAGTTTTTCTAATGTCTATTTGATTTTTTTTTTTAACACAATAATGGCATAAAATTATTGTTTGGAGGTCATTTCTCTGCCACATTTGATAGGTGATTAATTTGATGTGATTTTGTGTAATTAATTAGATTAAGAACATAATAATAATTGCTTGACAGCCCTAATTGCAATATATTGTTACACAATATGTTGTTACATCCCTAGTTTAGTGGCAGGGAAAATTTTGGCCTTTACATTTTTATTTTTGGTTTGTTTTAACCTAAATATATCCAAGCCTAAATAAATTCAGCACAAGGCCTGCAGAGGTATAAAGAGTGCATGGCAATTCTGCTAAAATGTTGCTGTCTAGCTTTTCTTTAAACTTGTTTTGGAAACAAGCTGTCCTGTATTCAGGCAGAATTTAGCAGTGCAGCATTGCAGAATGCATTTAGTTACTTTGAAGAGAAAAGCATCAGTTATGTGAGGTTATGAATGCTATGTGGTGAGAACCACTATGATCACGTGGGCAGGGAAACGCTATTATCAATACATAATAACGGATGGTGCTTGTGTTTGGAGGTGGAGATCCCACAGGAGATTTGAATGGGTCAGACTGGGATACTGGGCCTTAGGTTGTGTACATAAGCAGGCCAGATGTTTTTTGTATGCAGGTCACATCGGCATCGCTCACTGTTTGCCGTGGGTAATGAATGCAGAAGCCTGTTATGAACCGCCCAGCAGTAAGTGTTGGCAGATTGATTGTTGCTGGGAATCAGAGATGACTTTGCTTGCACTTATCCCGAAGAATAAAATAATGTTTCTCATCACAATGGATAATCTCACAGTTATCCATTCCCCCTTCGAGCATCTCAGATTGTTGGCAGCGACAAGGAGCAATCTATCTCGGTGTAAAGGAGGGTAGAGGGAGGGCAGGTAGAAGTGTGAGGAAGAGAAAAAAAAAGAAGATGAGAAGGAGAGGACACATGACAGACGTTCTCAAGGTCTCGGGCCGAGGGAAAGAGCTGCTTGACACTGCCTGAGTGTCAGCCTGCTCAGCAGAATATAAGAATAACTGTGATTGTGCTGTCTGGTAAATAAAAAACTGTAGTCATTTCATCTGAGCAGACGAAGACAAAACATGCAGTTTAAGAGAATCGAGAGGTTAAGGGCTTCCTATGTTGAAGTAGGCATCAGTTGAGAGAATAAGACTTCAAGAAAATGAAGTAGATGTTGTGAACAGCAGTGTAAATTTCACCAAATCCTTGTCAACTTTCTTATAAAGATGCAATGGTTATGATTGATGAATTTTCAGAAACCATACAGCCTTCGGGGTCACATGATCCTTCAGAAATCAATCAGAATTGTATGCTCAAGAAACAGTTCTTCATATTATCTTGAAAACAGCTGCTTAATATTTTCATGGAAGCTGTGATAGTGTTTCTTGTGCTTTCGGTGGCATATAATTGAAAGGCCAAATGCATCAGCAGGATGAACATATAAGTTGGTAATAGCCCTACAATTATTATTCGTTTTTTTTTTTTTTTTTTTTTTTTTTTTTTTTTGAGTCACCCAGCAAAACTGTAATGTCCTTCTCTGAAATATGTTAGAGCAAACTGTATTGAGTTTTGTATTGAGCAAACACTAGTAGAGGCTGTTTTTAAAGTTCATGCATTTAAATTCATGTTTTTATGTGTTGTTTCTCGGGAGAATTTGAAACTGTTGTATACAGTACAATGACATAGAACTGAGGAAGAAAAGCAAACAAGGTCTTTACAAGTTATTAAGCACTTTTGGCAGCATTTGTGTAATGTTGATTACCTCAGACCCTCAGTTCTTTAAAATTAATAATAATATTAATTGTCTTTACACTAATGCGTTTACAATCTATTGGTCAAGGCATTCCAGTTTTTCTAAGAGAAAAACTGCTTATGTATATATTGATTGTTCCATACTAAAGTGTGAGCTGTAATGTTCATAATTATATTTCTTGGTTGATGACCTTCTGGTTATGCATTAGCAACATAATTCTGTGAGTGGAGTTTGTCGGGATTATGTTGTTGTTATTAATTTTTTTTTTTTTTATGAATCCATGTGAAAGTTACTTGGTTTATGAGCTTTATGACATGCTGATAAATAAATACATCAATACATTTAAATACACTTACTGTACATACTTCCATAAAGTAATGTGTCCATACTTTCAAAAGTAGTTTTTATCATTAACTCCAGGTGCAATATATCATGCCTCATTGAAATTGTATTATTTTGCACACATCTTGCTTGTTTTGAGCGTTGAGTTGAAATTATTTTGAAATTAGTCCTATAAATTATTCTATAAATATTGAAATAATGAAAAATGAAAATTATGTCATTAATTACTCAGCCTCATGTCATTCAAAACCCCTAAAACATTTGTTCATCTTCAGAACACAAATGAAGATATTTCTGATAAAATCCAAGAGCTATCTGGCCCCTCTATAGACAGCCACGTAATTAAAGGGTTAGTTCACCCCAAAATGAAAATATGAAGTTTATCTGCATCCAAGATGTAGGTGAGTTTGTTTCTTCATTAGAACACAAATTAAGATTTTTAACTCCAACCGTTGCTCGTATAATCCATGTCAATGGGGTGTTTTTCTATGAGAGTCACTAGAAGAAAAAAAAAAGTTTAGATATACGAATTATCGTGTTTTTAATTGTAGTGTTTTCTCAAACTGAACTGATTTTATAAAAATTTACATGGTGGGCAAGTGATCCAGTAATCCAGTGGTGGCTTTGGCAGTGGCCTCTTGGGGCAGTGATATATCATTTATAGAATCTTCATTAGCGCCTGTGCGGATGGTGCAGCTCGGTCAAATGAGGAATCTATGATATATATTTACCATGCCAGGTTTTTGACCTTACTTGAGGGAAGTAATGGCATTGGGAATACTAGATGAGATTTGTCTGATATGAAGGTAATAAAAATAACACAAATAATGTTCGGTTTCTTGCAGAAACCGATCGTTTCGTGTCTTAAGACATCAATTTGTCGCCACGAGCCACAGGGTTTAATATGGATTCGTATGTCTATGTGTTTTTTACTCTCATAGTGGCTCTCATAAAACACCTCATTGACATGCAGTTAAAAAACATCTTTGTTTGTGTTCTAATGAAGACACATATCACATATACAAACACACATCTTGGATGCCCTGGGTGTAAGCAGATAAATATCAAATTACAATTTTTGTGACTACTGTATGAGAATACTTTTTGTGCTAAAAAAACAAACAAAAATAATGACTTCATTCAACAATTTAGTTCTAGCCTGTGTCAATACAGTTTCCTGTGTAAATACAGCACACGCATGCACCGTGGTGCTCACTTGAACAGCATCGGCTGCCGTAACTCGAACGTGCTGCATGCAAACTGTGTAGGGGACTCACACAGACTAGAATAAAAACTGTTGAATAAAGACTTTAAAGGCTTCTTAAAATTAAGGTAGGACCACTGGGGCCACATGAACTATTTTAACAATGTTTTGCCTACATTTCTGGGCCTTGAGAGTGTTTGTTAATTAAATAGCTTTCTAAAGAGGGAGCTCTTTTATTTCATCAAACATATCTTAACTTGTGTTCCAAGATAAAAGAAAGTATTATGGGTTTGGAATGACATGAGGATGAGAAATGAATGACACAATTTCCCTTTTTTGTGTGAACTATCCCTTTAGCACATATCCTGTTTATATAGAGCATACTTTATGTCCATCAAGGCTATTTTTCACATTCACAGTTTTTATTTAATACCAGCCTTCAGTGTCAACTGATCTATCTGAAATCATTGCAAGTAAATGTATTTACTTTTACTTTGTGTGCACTTTAATGCATCCTTGCTGAATAAAAGTATTAATTACAGACCCCAAATATATATATATATATATATATATATATATATATATATATATATATATATATATATATATATATATATATATATATATATATATATATATATAAATTACACTGACTAATTGTGCTGAGAAGGTCCTCCAGTGATCTAGAATATATTATGTTGAGCTCATTAAAACTGTGTGTGGTGGGAACTATAGGCCTGTTAATGTATGGTAATTCTACAGCTGCTCGCTAACAGAGGAGCCGGTATTACCCAGCGATACCTTTGAACTCCCAACATCTCGCCAGATGCATAATTAAGAGCAAAAGAGCTGCAGTTACATCTGCAGGAAACTGTAATTACGGTTCCCTTCTTCATCATTTACACTCTTAATCATCTCGCTCACCTCCGGTCATCACCTCAGTCGCTCTATCTCTGTTTCCCGCTCTGCTTTTTTGTCTCGCTCTTGCTCATAAACACACACATATACACACAGACTCATGTGTGGGCTGTCATTTCATCACATCGCTTTATCTCTGTCATTCCCCTTCCCGCTCTCTCTCTCTCTCTCTCTCTTACTTTCTCGCACACACAAACAGAGGTCCATTAGTTTCTCTAATGAGGGCCCCCACACACGGTTGCTGTTATGGCCCATAATCACCCCATCAGTGAGTGGCGGTGAGAGGCAGAGCTAATAAGCCAGTGACCACCAAGAGTGGGGGTCTCTTCATACCCATTATGGCTGAAAATCAGAGCCCCAGGGTCAAAACACCTTTCCACATGATCCCTCCAACCTATTAATGCGCTGCTTTATAACGCCATCCATTTTCTCAAGCCAATCGGTTCTCAAGGGATGAAGCCTGTAGGAAAAACACACCACTGACATTTTGCACGTGAAGGATGTGTTTCCATATGCAGCATGTTTGTTTTCACACATCTACACTGAAAGCGAGCGGCACGATAAATGCTTGTTTCCTACATTACACGCTTACAGTGTAGAAAGCTATTAACCGGAGCGATTTAGGTTTGTTGCATCTTGTTTACGCTCACAACATTTTTCCTGTGAGCCATAGGAAGACAGCTTCAGGTTTGTTGAAGCTACTTGAAAGATTTTCCAGGTTTAGAACACTGAGTTCTATCGAAAGTATGTGGAATATTATATGCATCACCATTAGACGGCACTGCATCACATACAGGAATGCTACTGTAATGGAAATCACAACATATTGGATACTTCCAGAAAACATTGACGGTGAACACAATCCACCATGCCATTTGCCATTGCTGGCTAAACTTTGTAGGTCAAAAAAGAAGCCATATATAAACATGATCCAGAAGCGCAGGCGTTTTCTCTGGGCCAAAGTTCATTTAAAATGGACTGTGGCAAAGTGGAAAAATGTTCTGTGGTCAGATGAATTCAAATTGGAAGTTCTTTTTGGGAAACTGGCACTCCATGTCATCCAGACTAATGAGGACAAGGACAACCCAAGTTGTTATTATCACTCAGGCCTTGTCACAACTTTTTTGAAATGTGTAGAAGCCATGAAATTTAAAATCAACTTATTTTTCTCTTAGAATTATACATTTTCTCAGTTTAAACATTTGATATGTCATCTATGTTCCACTCTGAATAAAATATACTTCCACATCATTGCACTGTTTTTATTCACAGTTTGTATAGTGTCCCAACTTTTTTGGAATTGGGTTTGTATATTTTATGAAGCAATGATGTCATCAACCCACATCTTGATCCTTGTCAGACCCTTCTCATGTGCATGGGTTGTGGCTAGGGATACAGCAACGAACGGACGTAAGGCAATATATCACAATAAAATAACAATAAATTAAATTTGCTACTTGTCAGGAGTGCGTTTCCTAAAAGCATCGTTAACCAACTATGGTTGCAAGTTCCGTCGTTATCAACATAGTTCAGCCAGTCGGTGTTTCCCAAAACCATCGTTCCAACGAACATTCGCAAACAGCATCACAAAGTTGTGTGGTTGCAATGACAGCTCTTTGCATGATATTTGGACTTAATAAGTTATTATCTTGAGTAAAATAAGCAAGCTGACATTTAGTACAGTCTATATATTTTATTTTGAATACATACAAATGTAATTTATGTCTTTTAAGTTTGTCAAGAGATTTAAAGCACCTTTTATGAAAAGTTTGCATGTGCGAACGTGCTCTAGTGCGTAGGAATGAGCCCATTTTAATGTAGAAGAATTGGTATAAAAATTTGTCCTCAAGTGCCATTCCCATCATTTACGGGTCCTTCGCAAAAAAATTGCATATGTGATAAAAGTTCATTATTTTCCATAATGTAATGATAAAAATTAAACTTTCATATATTTTAGATTTTTTTGCACACCAACTGAAATATTTCAGGTCTTTTATTGTTTTAATACTGATGATTTTGGCATACAGCTCATGAAAACCCAAAATTCTCAAAACCGCAATCATGGGTAAGACTGCCGACCCGACCCTGTCCAGAAGGCCATCATTGACACCCTCGAGAGGGTAAGACACAGAGAGAAATTTCTGAACAACTAGGCTGTTCCCAGAGTGCTGTATCAAGGCACCTCAGTGGGAAGTCTGTGGGAAGGAAAAGGTGTGGCAAAAAATGCTCGAAACGAGAAGAGAAAACTGGACACTGAGGAAGATTATGGAGAAGGACCGATTCCAGACCTTGGGGGACCTGCGGAAGCAGTGGACTGAGTCTGGAGTAGAAACATCCAGAGCCACCATGCACAGGCGTGTGCAGGAAATGGGCTACAGGTGCCGCATTCCCCAGGTTAAGCCACTTTTGAACCAGAAACAGTGGCAGAAGCGCCTGACCTGGGCTAAAGAGAAGCAGCACTGGAATGTTGCTCAAATTTTGCATGTCATTCGGAAATCAAGGTGCCAGAGTCTGGAGGAAGACTGGGGAGAAGGAAATGCCAAAATGCCTGAAGTCCAGTGTCAAGTACCCACAATCAGTGATGGTCTAGGGTGCCATGTCAGCTGCTGGTGTTGGTCCACTGTGTTTTATCAAGGGCAGGGTCAATGCAGCTAGCTATCAGAAGATTTTTGAGCACTTTATGCTTCCATCTGCTGAAAAGCTTTATGGAGATGAAGATTTAGTTTTTCAGCATGACCTGGCACCTGCTCACAGTGCCAAAACCACTGGTAAATGGTTTACTGACCATGGTATTACTGTTCTCAATTGGCCTGCCAACTCTGTGGGATATTGTGAAGAGAAAGTTCAGAGACGCAAGACCCAACACTAAGGATGAGCTTAAGGCCACCATCGAAGCATCCTGGGCCTCCATAACACCTCAGCAGTGCCACAGGCTGATTGCCTCCATGCCACGCCGCACTGAAGCAGTCATTTCTGCAAAAGGATTCCCGACCAAGTATTGAGTGCATAACTGAACATAATTATTTGAAGGTTGACTTTTTTTTCTGGCCTGTTCGGCGACGCTGTCAGTACGGTTGTCGACAGGTATCAGGAGGCAAAGAGGCAATCTGCGGCGTTCCAGCAGTTTATCCCTCGCCGCCCCAAGTTTAAAGGGGCTGGTCCTAAAACCGACCAGCCCCAGCCGTCATCGAGCTCTGGGTACCGGCAGGTACAAAAGGAGAGCATCGCCTCTAGAGCCCCTCCCCAGGGAGCTTGGCAACAGAGGCGGCATTCTCCCCCGAAGCCGGCTCTAGCCGTGGTAGGACCTCTGAGGGCTGTCCCCTCCGGGGAGAAGCGGCTGAGGCCATTTTCTCTGCGGAGCCCTCTGGAAATCGATGTGGTAATCCCGCCGTCAATGACGCTTCGGGCCACATCGGTTTCCAGCGTACGCGCGCTACCTCGTCCGCCCCGAGCGGTTTCGGGCAGGCAGCGATGGCGTTCGCACACCGAAAATCATCCACAACCTCTCCCTGCCGGGCAGCCGCTTCAGGGGATCGAGAACGGTATTCAAAGAACACCCGAGGTCAGCCTCGAGAGGCTGATTCCCTTGGTAGATTTTTTCCAGGCGTGGCTACGCCTGTCGAATGTGTCGCCATGGGTCCTGCACACTGTAGAAAAGGGGTACAGACTGCAGTTTGGCCACAGCCCACCAAGATTCAGTGGGGTGGTCTGGACTGCAGTGGTCCCAGAGTGGGCTCGGGTTATGGAACAGGAAGTACACTCCCTGCTGATAAAGGAGGCCATAGAACGTGTTCCTCCATCAGAAAGGGAGTCGGGGTTCTACAGCCGGTACTTTATAGTTCCCAAAAAGGACAGGGGTCTGCGTCCGATTTTAGATCTGAGGTATTTGAACCGGTCTCTGAGGAGGTTCAGGTTCAAGATGTTAACAATACCTGTTATCGTGAATCAGATTCGGTCCGAGGACTGGTTTGTCACGATAGATCTGAAAGACGCATACTTCCACATTTCCATCAGTCCTTCTCACAGGAAGTTCCTGAGGTTCGCTTTCGGGGGCGAAACATTCCAATATCGGGTTCTTCCATTCGGCCTAGCTCTCTCCCCTCGCACGTTCACCAAGTGCATGGATGCAGATCTGGCTCCACTGAGACTCCAGGGCATCTGCGTACTGAACTATATCGACGACTGGCTCATTTTGGCCCAGTCTCGAGAGATGGCTTTTCGGCATCGAGATGTCGTCCTTGGCATCGAGATATTCAGAGCTTGGGGTTGAGACTCAACACGAAGAAGAGCGTGTTGACGCCCTCCCAGAGGACCACATTCCTGGGGGTGGTATGGGACTCGACGACGATGCGGGCACATATGTCTCCCGCGCGCATCGAGTCCATACGGGCGATGGTCTCCAGGATAAAGCTAGGCCACAACATCACTGTAAAGCAGTTTCAAAGACTGCTGGGGCTCATGGCAGTGGCGTCCAACGTAATACCTTTTGGCCTGCTGTACATGAGGCCCCTGCAGTGGTGGCTGAAAGCCAAGGGGTTTTCTTCGAAGGGGAATCCATTCCGAATGATCAGGGTTACGCGCAGATGCCTTCGTTCCCTATCAATATGGAAGACACCTTGGTTTCTGTCCCAAGGGCCGGTGTTGGGAGCGTCATGTCGCCGGAAATCCGTTTCGTCAGACGCCTCCCTCACTGGTTGGGGCGTGGTCATGGACGGCCGCTTTGCCCAGGGTCTGTGGCAGGACCATCATCTTTCATGGCATATAAATTACCTGGAGATGTTGGCTGTGTTCAGGGCTCTGAGGAGCTTCCTGACAGATCTCAGGGGTTATCACGTTCTGGTGCGCTCCGACAATATGTCAGTGGTCGCGTACCTGAACCATCAGGGGGGTCTGAGGTCTCACCCTCTGTGCAGATTGGCGCATCAGATCCTTCTATGGTCCCAGGGGAAACTATCGTCTATCAGAGCGATGTATATTCCCGGGGACCGGAATCAGGGAGCGGACATCCTGTCGAGGCAGGGGCTGAGGCCCGGGGAATGGAGACTTCACCCAGAGGTGGTGAGGTCTATATGCGAGAGGTTCGGCCCAGTGGAAGTGGATCTGTTCGCGTCTCGAGAGACGTCCCACTGCCCATTGTGATTTTCCCTCACGCATCCAGCCCCCCATGGGGTTGGATGCCATGGTACAGACATGGCAGAGGCTGCGTTTGTATGCATTTCCCCCGAAAGCTCTGCTCCCGGGAGTTCTGGAGAGGGTCCGGCAGGACGGAATCAGTCTACTCCTAGTAGCCCCGTACTGGCCGGCCCGAGTATGGTTCTCAGACATCATAGCACTGCTGGCAGGTCCTCCTTGGCAGATCCCTTTGAGGAGGGACCTGCTGTCTCAGGCAGGGGGCACAATATTTCACCCCCAGCCAGAGCTGTGGAAGCTTTGGGTCTGGCCCCTGAGGGGGCTCAGTACTTAAAGGCTGGCCTGTCAGCAGGTGTAGTGGAGACCATACTCAGTTCCAGGGCTCCTTCCACGAGAAGGTTGTACGGCTTGAAGTCGAATGTTTTTTCCACTTGGTGCAGGGAGCGTGAGGTTGACCCAGTAAACTGCCCAGTGGCTTCAGTGCTGGAGTTCCTCCAAGATCGCTTCACTGCGGGGCTAACCCTGTCCACACTTAAGGTGTACGTGACTGCCATTACGGCTTTCCACGCTCTTGTAAGTGATGGGCCTCTGGGGAGGCACCCTTTGGTCGTACGTTTCCTCCATGGTACCTGGAGGATGAGGCCTGCGACTCGCCCCAGAGTTCCAACCTGGGATCTGGCGGTGGTACTTGAAGGGCTGGCTGAGGCCCCCTTTGAACCACTTGATTTGGCGACAGATCGAGCTCTGTCTTTTAAGGTGGCGCTGCTCCTGGCAATCACCTCGCTTAAGAGGGTGAGGGACCTCAAGGCCTTGGCTATAATGCCGACTTGCCTGGACTTTGCCCCTGGTGGGGTTAGGCCATCTTGCACCCTAGGGCGGGCTATGTGCCTAAGGTGCCATATAGTGTGGCACGGCCTACGGTGCTGCAGGCATTTCATCCTCCACCTCATGTGTCGGCTGAAGAGGGGAGACTTCATCTGCTCTGTTTCGGGTCTCCTAGGAGGGGTCTTCCCGCGACCAAGCAGACGGTCAGTAATTGGATCGTCCAGGCTATTGCCTTGGCCTATCAGGTGCACGGCTTGCCTTCACCTTTGGCCTTGAGGGCGCAGTCCACAAGGGGCATGGCCTCTTCTCGGGCCCTTCAAATGGGGGTCCCGCTTCAGGAGATCTGTGAGGCAGCCGGTTGGGCTACCCCACACACTTTCATTAGGTTTTATAGTCTGCACCTTCCTGCGACGCCAGGCGCTAGGGTGCTCTCGTCCTAAGTGTGCCTGGGTTCCAGCTTCACACTAGGGCAGGCATGGATTGTTGTGGCATAGTGGGTACTCGTTCCCCAAAAGAGTCATTTCACGACGCAGTGGGAGTTCCCTCGAGAAGGGAATGTCTCGGGTTATGTCTATAACCCTTGTTCCCTGAGAGGGAACGAGACACTGCGTCGCCTTGCCACGCCTCTCCATGCCTGAGAGTGATTTGCTTCATCGTGAAAAGCTAGCACTATTGTGACGCCTCTCCTTTTGTGTCATGCTTCAGATGCGTCACGCTGTGGGCGTTCCCCAAAAGAGTCGTTTCACGACGCAGTGTCTCGTTCCCTCTCAGGGAACAAGGGTTATAGACATAACCCGAGACGTTTTCATGAGCTGTATGCCAAAATCATCAGTATTAAAACAATAAAAAGACCTGAAATATTTCAGTTGGTGTGCAATGAATCTAAAATATATGAAAGTTTAATTTTTATCATTACATTATGGAAAATAATGAACCTTTATCACATATGCTAATTTTTTGAGAAGGACCTGTATAGCAAAAAATCTAGCATGAATTCAATCTCAAAATAATTGATTAAAAGCAGTTGTTATTCCACCGCCTGTGTGACATCATTAACCACAAGGGGCTAATCCAGCCCCCAGAAAGCGTACCTTCCATAGCGCCACATACTGGTCTTGCATGTATACTAAATACTTTTAAGTTGGTTTCAGTGGTTTCATGTGTATGCAGATATTTCTTGAGACAAGAAAAAAAAAAAAAAACATTGGAAAGGGAAAGATCTGACTTTGTGTAGATGTGGCCTAAATGATTACATTTTTGGGTGAACTATACTTTTTAATGTTAAAAAAATGCACACACAAAAATTCTTGGCATGATAATATGTATACAGTACTGTGAGGTAAAATATTGCAATATTTCCAAATATCAATTCCCCCATCCCTAGCACTATAGTAGAGAAGTTAGAAACTAGTCTCAGACTATACTTTAGAGTCATGCTAATATGTACTGGATGGTTTAAGTCTTATGGCTGTTCCTTTATAACAGTATTTATTTTATGGTTTAGACCCTCACTCTGTGTAATTTTTACAACTGAGGGACGAGTCGAAATTAGTTTTCTGTGCTAATGTGCATTGATACAAATTCGGTCGATAGAGCTTAACTGCTATTGAAGCCCATTCCTTTAATGAGCTTTGTGGTATGAAACAGTCTTAGTGTTAGTTACCTCACACAATCTCAATGTAGTCATATTTATTTTTTGTACTGTGAGTTCGTAATGATATTTTCTGTCTCTTGTGCAGAATGATAAAGCAAAACATTGATTCATCTTATAGCCAGTCATGTGTGGGAATCAATGTTTGTTGAAACGTTTGAGTTATTGGAGCTGTGTTGGTGTAATGCTTTTATAGTGCGTCTATAGAATTGTATTTGTTGCAGCATATAATAAACCCATCTGGAGTTGGCAAGTGATTTTAGTTTTCTCAAGGGCACCTTAGACAAAACTCTGGTTATACCATTTTATGTACAATTCATATGCACGTTTATGTTTCTGCAATACTCTATACAGTTTTTCTCCATGCAATGGTGTGCTTTATGAATTCATTATAGTCTACACAAAAGTCTCACGAAGCAAATACGTTAACAACAAAAAAGAAAAACAAATACTAATTTCATGAGCATTGTCATGAATCGCTTCTCTGCTGATGATTTTGGAGTTAAGTACTTAAAATGCAATTTATCATTTAGCAAAAAAAAAGAAAGAAAAAAAGGGGGAAAGCACAAGCTTTTATGTAAGATTGTTATGTTGTAATGCTAAATATAGTGGTAGAATCGTCTGTATTACCAAAGTCCCTTTAAGGCAAGTCATTTCAATTGGTTGCCATCTTTGAAACAGCTCTTGGGCAGCTATTTACATACGGAATTCGCTTACGGAAACAAGCGACAGCATATATAAGCAGATGTATGTGTAAAATAGGATGATCACCAACATTGAACGGCATATAACTCAAAACTGCCTATATGTTACTGAATATGTTGACTCAAAACGAGGTATCTGACTGTGCAAGAATTAGGGGTCTTGATTATTTAAAATTTAATCACAAAATAAACAACAAAACGAAAGTTAAGCAGCAGCCCCTCACGGATGACTCATCCTTCACTCTTGTCAGTCCTTCTTTTATCCTTCCGGAGTTCCTCCATGGGACACGAGACTGGCGTGGAACCACCGGGCTCGCTCCGTTCCCATTGCTCTCAGCCCCGCCCTGCTTGCCTCAATCATGTGCTCATACACACAACATATATGCCAAAAATTCACATGTCTATCGCATCACATCTGTGTACTGACACAAAGGTTTCTCATTGAAAGAAATGGAGTACCCTGAATAGCGATTCACCTTGTGCATTAAAAAGTGAAGCAGATGGGTCCTGACCAAGCGTCAATATGCAAAAATTTGGGTTGGCCTTTGAAATAAACGCTAACGAAAGCTTCCACCAGATATTGATGTGAAACCATAATAACTGAAATCCCTAATTGATATTAAACTAGGAACCCTGCTATTATATGAGGCTTAATTTACTATGGCCATGAGTTTGTGAACACTTGTAAAAACAGAGAAATTTTGCTTAATGTTTCCTGTGTTGGTTAAATTAATTGGTTTGAACGGCATTACAAATTTAAGATCAAGGGGTCTTGGAGTCAAACCATCCCCCACTTTAAAGTATGAATAATTAAAAACTCTTTCATCGCTCTACACTGCGATTAGTATGTATAGTTGATGCCTGTAATTAGCAGCAACATAACAGACATGGAATATAAATGACGAGTAGTAAACAGACATGCAATGGGGCTAGTGATGTCTTAGTGGAATTTTTAATCTCAGCAGCCTAATGTGGTATTTTTCTTTTTTTTCTCCCTGATCTGGCACATCTCATTAACAAGATTTGTTTCTCATCATCAGGAAAGTATTCGTCATTTCATGAGCGATTCATTTCATCCTTTTTTCCCCCCTGATATTAGTTCCACGTATTATAAATTGCTTCACTCCCACCGTACTCTTGTGTCTCACGACGTTTCATTGGAAATCAAATCCAAAGATGTATGAGGGATAATTTAGTTTTTCAAAATGCATACCTTTGTTTACATAGTACGCTCGGTTATTCTGAAACAAGATTAATTTTCTGTGAAGAAAACCATTTCCTGTCGAGATTAAAAGAGAAACTGGATTTCAATGAACCTGTGTATTACATTAGAAATATGTTTTTGTAGGTATAACTTATGCCCGTAAAGAATGGAAACTCACCTTTGTATTTTAGGCAGGTTTCGTTATGTCATGTGCTTTATAGGCCATATATATATATATATATATATATATATATATATATATATATATATATATATATATATATATATATATATATATATATATATATATATATACTATGTGTGTGTGTGTGTGTGTGTGTGTGTATGTGTGTGTGTAACACAGTCCTGCCTCAGTCTGTCTGTCTGTCTGTCTGTCTGTCTGTCTGTCTGTCTGTCTGTCTGTCTGTCTGTCTGTCTATCTATCTATCTATCTATCTATCTATCTATCTATCTATCTATCTATCTATCTATCTATCTATCTATCTATCTATCTATCAGGCATCATCTCTTCATAAAAGCACCTGTTAGCAGGTGGGATATAATGTATATGTGTTCCTGAGTTTTATGATTAAAGTCCTGTTTCCAGTTCTCCTTCTCCGTGTGCTTATCTCCTACACGCTAACAGAAGAACCGACCGAAACGTTTTTTTTTTTTTTGCAGTGTTTTTCCTTTTGTTTGAGTTTCCCCATCTTCCCATGGCCCTTCCCGATGTCCAGCTTATCCGCCTGGAGCAGGGAGACCGCCTGCTCGAAGCACACAACCGGGACTTTCTCCAGCTCACGTGCCTATCCCGTTTCCCGGACCGTTCAGTGTTTTCTACTATGCCGGCCTGAGCGCGTGGTCGATGGTACGCGTTACAGCGGGCGGTCCAAAGGAAGACTTTGCCGTATTGGTGGAGTGGGTACTGGTAAATAACCACTTACCATTTACAATCAGCCCTGCTGATGAGGACAATGTTACCAGTCCCACTCCACCACTGCAAGAGACCAGCCAACCGCCACCAGCGAGTGATGCAATGGAGAAGTTGCATGAGCCCACTGCAGACCATGGGGACCGGCCACCGTGGATCACGAACCTGTACCAAGGATAAGGAGGGAGGGTGTTATCGCCAAGAGCCTGGACCACCAACAAAGGTCTGAACAGGTGCGTGAGGTGGCAACGCCGTACATCACGGAGGGAGTTATTGTGGAGTTCGAGGGCTGGGAGGAAAGCCCCGCCCACAACACCACCGTAGTGGATGAGTTGCAGGAAGTTGCTGGCAGCTACACAGTAGAACTGAGGAAGGTTTATGAGCTGGACCTAACTGACTTTTTTGGAGAACTTTTTACCGTGCACCCTGTATCTCCAGTGTTTTCTAAGTCTCCAGCACCCCCTGAGATTGAAGAATTCCCACCGAAGAATCCCACCTCCTCAGAGCGGTGGTGCTGATCGCGTTTAAAATATAAGTCTGGCACTTTGCTGCGAAACGGATCCTTCGCCACTGTCTAGTCAACTAACATGTAACGCGCTCAATGCGAGCGCGTCACTAACACACAATACAACTCATAACACGCTTGTCTTCTCGTTGTGTTGATCACTGCTGCAAACAGCTTGTTCTAGATGAGCTGATGGAATTAAAGCCACTGTTATTATTATCCAGCTGAATTAAATCGTTTTTATTTCTATAAAAAGCTAAAGTAGAGTGGATCTATAATATAAACTTAACCCTCACACTCCTTCATGACCTGGTCAAGAGAATATGACGAAACAGCTTTTCACCTCGATGAAAAATCTCGTCACAGTTAAGTCTTGCGAGATCTTGTGGCACGAGATCTCGTCACATCCCTAAGGATTGTATTTAAAACTTCAATTAAAAAATGCAAATTTCACATTGCAGTGTTTTTACTTTTTTTTAAAACAGCAGATGCTTTACCGTGTTCCAGGAAGAACACAGAGATAGGCAGATCAAGTGATGTGAGTGACCTCCTGATGTGAATCTCAGGGTCAGCACACCAATTACCACTCATAACATTTCATCCTGACTGCATGAGCTTCTGATTGATACCTTCACCGACACCTGAGACATAACATGTAAAATAAAGATGAAGCTTCATGGGAATTTTGTCTTGTGAAACATCACACGCTGTGATTACACAACATTTCTTGGTGTGACTTGGGAAATGCCAGTAGCACTATGTCAGATTGCCTTCCAGTTCGAATCAAGGCCAAATAATAGCACCGTTTGATGTGCAAGTTAAATTCAAATCTAAATTGACTCCAAATTAATGACTAATTTCCCAAGGTGTTCACTAATAGAACATAATAGATTGTTTGATAAATGAATCACTGGTTGATGAAATGAGCTCATCAAAATGCAAAAACCGGAGAAGCTCACATGCAGACAATCTCACGCATACACACTGATCATTTCTGTTATAGACTAGAAATACACTTCATAACCTAATGTTTCCTCTAATGAGCTCGAACTGTTTCGTTTTTTCAACCCATTTCTTTAGTATTCTTGTTAACACTCTGGGGATATTAATTTGATATCCCGTGCTCTTTGTGATTCAGGAAATGTCGGTTTTCGGTGACATCAGCGAGTCTTGCAAAGAGATTAGGCTCATAGATAAAGCACTTAACGGTGCATGAAGCAAGTAGCTTTGTGAATTAAAATTTTCATTACATGTGGATGGAGGCTTGACAGAACTTGCAGATTTCTTGTCACCCCCTGACTGTCAAGTAGCGCTAAATTAAAGTGTTTTTTTCTTTTCTTTCTATAGTGACTTAATCTTAATGGCACTTGCATATTGCAGAATTAAACTGGATTTATTGAATTTGAAAGCGGGTTTGTGCATCTCTCATTTGATGTACTGTACATATTTGAATTTGAATTCATTCACGTCGGCAATTGACTTGTTTTCTCCGATAAATGACCTACAATTTATTTGCATGTCAAACATTTTTAGACAAGGATGCAGAAGGACATTGCTTTCAAACATGATGTTTTTTTGGTTGAATTGCTGATTATTTCCATTCACGTTCAGGATATGCCTGCATCTCTGAGCATCATGGCTGTCTTTGCAGATGCTTTTAACCTACTAAAGCATTAAGGAGCTTTATGAGCTTTTTGTTTTTTTGGAGGAATTTAATTTTCAATTACACTGAGGCTCCTCATCAAAACATGACTTTTAATCCTTAAAAGCAAATTAAAAAGCAAATGTTTGATAAAACACTCACCACATAATTATTAAAGAGATAAGTAAAAAAATGTTTAATAACCTTCTGTTAAGTGGCATTAACCAATTTAGCAAACAGACACCATTTCAGCAACAAAATATTGATTAATTTGTCATGTTTAAACAATTCCTTTTTTAAGCGTAAATTCTATTTAAATTTTTGTCATCAAAGTCTTGTGTTCAAAGTCAAATCACAAAGAAAACTCATTCCTTCACTCAGTCATTCTGAAGTACAAGTCCATAGGACAGAAGCCATCAAGATCTTTGTCTGAATAGAACGCAGTGGAGAGCCCCTTCTTTCCATTGCCGCAATATCCAGTGGTGTTTTTGTGGATGAATCCACAGGCATAAAACCTGGTGCTTTGCAAATGACTATGCATCTTGTGTGTTTTAAATGGTCTAAAAACACTGGTTGCACTGAACTGACATTGATACACATCGCAGACTCTGAAGTCTTCATTGCAAATGCAGTCACTGCTTTTATCTCACTGTAAAATGTGTCCGTCAACAATTGAATAATTACCAAAGCTGAAAGATATAACGCAAATGAGACAACAAATTATGATATTGTATACATGCATTACAAGAGGTAAAAACAATATAAATACTGTTAGTTTTCTCACACAAACCGCTCGTTTCGTGTCTTAGGCCATCAGTGTGTACTTATGATGGGGAATTGTTTAATTTGGACTTCTCTGTGTATGCTCTTTGAGGTGGTGACCATAGACCTGCATTATGTGAGTCACAGACAAGAACGGTTTGACCTAAAATGTCAAAATGGTCAAAATCAAAATTGAAACTACTGGGGAAACAAATACTCCTACATCTCGGATGCCCATGAGGTAAGCTAATACATATCAAAATTTAATTTCAAAGTGAACTATCCCTTTAAGGAAATGATGCCTAAGTATGGTTACTGCTGATGACCTTTTGACACACCTTAAGCTTCAGCTACCCCTGTCTCCAGGTATTGACAAATTTATATTTAGGAAAGTGCATTTTATTATTTCATTTAATATTACTATGTTTTTATGGTAAATATATGCTGATATTTTGAGCCTATTAAGAGCCTTTTACATAATTACTTTTTGTAAGTTGTTTATATTATAAAATAATTATAAAAAATAAATAAAAATCTAAATAAAAATTATATATATATATATATATATATATATATATATATATATATATATATATATATATATATAAAATAATTAATATAAATAATAAGATATACCAAATGATTATTAATGCATTCATCATATTAACTGGGTATAGTCAGTGATGTCTATTTTGTCATTTGTAAATAGCATTTGTTTTGTGTTTCTCTACCTGGAGAAAAGGGAAATCTATAAAAAAAAAAAAAAAAAGTACCATGAGATTAATGGATGGGGATGTCACCGGTTTAGGTCTATTGCGTAATCCTGGAGGTGAAAACAAGAGGCGGCGTGAGGCATCGGTGCAGGTGGAGACATTCTATAAAAGACAGACTCAGTTTATTAGTGCAGTGCAATCATTTATCACAGTCCTTCTGTGACAGCTTAAAGAGTTTGTGCTGTGCAGAAACGCTAACCAAGAAAACTACACATAGAGGGAAAACCGGTAAAAAATTGATGTATTAAACCGGTAGAGTTTAAAGAACCTCAAGCAAACTTAGTATGACTACTTGTCTTTACTGTTCTCGATTACACTGTGGTTAACATGCACCTAGAGTGAATTCTGACAGTGAGAACACAGCAGGGAAAGGTCAAGGGTAGTGATAATGGATGCACTGGATACTGACGAGGAAGAAGGGAGCACTTAGCTGTGCTTGATCATTTTTACATTGGCATATTTCTCCAAACAGCAGGTCTGCAGTGCATTTTAAAAAAAGAAAAGAAAAAAAAAACTATACATGACGGGAACAGAAGGGTCGAATGGAGCTACGCAGCATTATTCCAGAATAAAGATGTGAAAATGTAACCAATGCAATTGTTTATCTTTTTGCTAGTCTTATTCTTAACACTTGCACAATTTTCAAAACAAGGTCCAACGTCCATTCACTGAACCACACAAAATGTTCCATGTTGACTTTGTTAAGGTTTCACTCTGCTCTTTAATCATTGTTCGAATACTAGAACAAGAGGGAAGCTTAATAATTTACTAGCCAATGGCGGTTCTTTAGCATAGGTGTACGTAAAGGGTTGTTTGGAGGCTAGCAGAAAGAAAAGCTGTTTTAAAACAGAGGTTGACCCACTGAATAGTGGATGCCATCATCTTGGCATACTAGTCCCAAGGCGAGCCGTGCCCCCTTGGGGTTAGAAATATGTAGAGCTGCAGGCTGGACAACACCTAGCACATTCATGAGATTTTACAATCTCTGAGTAAAGCTGGTTTCTTCACATAAACAGGTAATATGCAGGAAGACTGGCTTGTAGTCTCGCTTGCAGACGAGGGTTACATTACTAACCTAGACGTTTACTTTCGTGTAACAAATAAAGGAGACATTTTGAAGCAAATGCATTTGATAGTTTTATGTTTAAGTCATTCAAGTATCACCGTATGAAAAGAGCTGCATGAAACATACAAGTTTGGAATAATGTGGTCGAGTTAATTATTACACAATTAAAAAAGACACACTGCTTATTATAATTCACAACGATCCATTAAAACTGCAGGTAAACATGGTTTGACCAAGGTAACCAATCGAACTGTTTGCCTAAAATGAAAAGGGCATAAATAATGTAACATTCAGTTCAATTTATCTTTTTTTCACCTTTATTGAAACTAACTTGATTTCTAAAGCCCCATGAGCTACTGTAAAAGTCAGTCATCAATATCATGATGTCTCCATTCTATCTCTCTTACTGTTCATCTAATGTGCTACATCTAAAGCAAGGCTCTCAAGGAACATGTATCATGATCATTTTCCTACAGCCCATTGCCCCAAGCTCCTGTGAGATTGAGATGTTTTGCTTCATCATTTGAGTGTTTTCCGGGTCCAATGAGGAGCTTTTTTGAGTGAGACAGCATGTGATGCATATATTATATTATATTATATTATATTATATTATATTATATTATATTATATTATATTATATTATATTATATTATATTATATTATATTATATTACAATAAAATGGCCTCATATATATATATATATATATATATATATATATATATATATATATATATATATATATATATATATATATATATATATATATATATATATATATATATAAAGGTCTGTTATAACATTTAAACTGCTTTAATATGACTTTTTCAACAATACAGCCAGACTGTAATGTATTTCTTTTCTTTTCATTTTTTTTTTCCTGGTTCTGTGTTTGCCTTCAAATGGTTAGTAATGAGTTAGCCAGACTGAGGTATCATTATCCGAACCACTTGAAGGCCTAATAATGGATTCACCATGAGCAGGTTTTTTATTTATTTAATTGCAGAGTGTATCATTTAAATGTGTTATATTACCTTCACTTCTTCTGTGAGGTGAACGGTGGCATGAAAATTATGTAAACTACACCAAAGTCCTATACTCTTAAAAAAAATCTGTAAAAATGGGACACAATACAGTATGATTTTGACAGAATTTTCTGTATTTATTTTACAGGTGTTTTACCTGTATTGTGAAATTTGAATATCAGTATTTTCTTACCTGGAATTATTATTATTATTATTATTACTATTATTATTATTATTATTATTATTATTTTATTTTTTTACGGTGTAGAAAAGCATGTGAACCTAACAAGTATCAAATATACACCCAGTAATTTCACACATATGGCAAGTAATGGTAGCATTAAATATGCTATTTTTTTTAAAGTATGTGCATTCAAATAAGATGGCGACTTACCCTATGTTTAGATCACATGAATATTACTAACTTTATCTCAATAGTCCCCCATTATTAAACGCTTCTGATTATGGAATAAATTAATTTAATTAATTTAGTCTTTTTTTTTGCACGCAGACCTTAAGAACACTTGAATGGGCTTGTGTTAGTCTGGAACTTGTGTTAGTCTGGAAAAATCTCTGTGATATCTGCAGGATGTCATTATGTAGATGATTGTAGATTCAGTTCTGACGGGCGTTGTGTGACATTCAGCTTTGTATAATCCTGTTGATTATTTGCTTTTCCTTTCTGCAAATGCTATGAAAAACAGCACTTCAACAAATAAAATAAACAGGTATTTTTATTAGTATTATTCCCAGCCATGCATACATTCTGGTTTTGATACCAAGCTTTTTGATTAGGCCTGTTACAAAATAGAGCTGCTTATTACGTTGGAATCTCTGGGAACTTTTCAACACCAAATAACCTACAGTTATGGGCTTTGTGCTGTGTCAGGTCTCTAATCTGATGAAAAGAAAATGAGGATGTCTCAAAGACAGAGAAGCAATACAAATTATTTAGCGAGACAGATTTTCACCTGGCTTAAATCAATGTCCCAAATGAAGGGAAGAAGAGAGATCTCTTGACAGATCCGATATCAATGACCGGTCAGTAATTATTTAACACACATTCAGTCCCTTGGGCAAAAAGCTGGGCCCTAAAAACAGAAGGATGGTTGTGGGGTCCAGCGAGACTTATCGTTGTGTCTTGTGTGCCCTGGGAGAGGCAGAAGATCGATATAAAATCAGTACTGAACCAAAACCACTGGACAGGCTGCAAGCAGGGCAGGGACAAATGAGATTCTACTTACATCAGAGCAATGGCTCACAACCACAACTTATTATAGTCGACTCTCTGATTCATTCATTTGATTGCTAACATTTTAAATTATATATTTACATAAATTATATATCTATCTATCTATCTATCTATCTATCTATCTATCTATCTATCTATCTATCTATCTATCTATCTATCTATCTATCTATCTATCTATCTATCTATCTATCTATCTCTCTATCTATCTAAGAGCAACATAAACAATCAGTTTGCAAAGACTAGTATCAACCAAAGCTGATTTGGAAATGAAGATATGCAAGTCATGAATGATAAGGTGACTGAGAGAAGAAAGAGAGAATGTGATGGAGATGGGAAGCAGGTATTATGCCATTTAAAGGGTTGATGAATTGAGAAATCAACTTTGTCTTGAGCTTTTGATATATAAAAGGTCATGGTAATATAAGAATATCTTCTAAGTTTCAGAGCTTAAAACATCCTTGTTAGTCAAAGAAAACCTTTTATAGACACCAGGCCCAGTAAACTGTCTTGTGCTTCATTCTTACATCATAGCGCCAAGAAACACCGCCTATACAGCACGTCTAAACCAGTAGCCTCGCCCACTGACTCATTGAGGTGATTGGCTCGTGCTAGATAGCCAACAACAATAAACATGCCGAGGAAGATAGCAATATATTGCGCTATTCCTGGATGTGGAAGAACACAGTTGATGCATAAGCTTCCTTTTGATCCTAATATTTGGAATGTGTGGTTGAACATTTTTTTTTCATATTTTACAGCTGAATCATTTGTAAACTAAACTCTGGTTGATGCTGGATTTGGATCAGAGAGGATTGGTGCAACACACTTATGTGAGTAAAACGTGTTTTTATATTTCAGAAACATACCTTTCGAACACTGGACTGAGGCACGTATGGGCCAGGGCTCACAAAGCCCGGCAGGCCGATGAATCTTGTAATATTCCGTTCTTGATCTGTGTTGTCTCTCATGTGTGTGTGTGTGTTTGTGCGCCTGGTTCACGCTTATATCGAACAATCTAGCGGGCTATGTGTAATATAAAAATAATAGTCCAAACAATAGCGGTTGAGTGAGAAATAAATCATCATGTTTGTTGGATAAAGACATTTACGAGTAGCCTGACAAGCCAGACCCACATCAAGATGTTTGGTCTGGAAACTCACCATTGACAGGGCTCAATCTGAGGGGCGGGATAAACGGTTGTCTTTCAAACTCCCTCTGCATGCCGTGCACACAATTGGATATCACTACAACCAACCAGAGCAACGAAGGTGAAGCAGAGCTCGTTGACAGATTAAACTTTCGCCGTATCCAGTCGGCAAAACTCAGAACACACCTTCCCTTCTTAAGAATGACTTCAGTGCCGTTCTTTGTTATTTTCTGAGAGAAAAGCTTCAAGTCTTCCAGAATCGCGGTCAAAGCTAGGGCTGGGCGATAAAACGATAACGATAATTATCACAATATAATTTTCCTTGATAAAACGATAACAACAGTTCGATAACTTCTCTATATAATGCTTACACGCTATGCGTAATGCTGCGCATTCATATTGCCGACCCGGGTGCTGCACGTGCTGTTGTTTACAGTCAGTGGCTGACAGGCTTGGAGGATCGGAGTGAAGTGGAGCGTGAAAAATGAGCAATAGTGAAGAAAATGCAGCGCTCACGACCAGCTCAGAGGACACAGATATCGTTGACAAGATAGTTCGCTCAACTTCAGTGGTTTGGAGATATTTTTGCGATCCCATTCGACATAAAACAGAGCGACATGCGTGGGCTGCTTATCATAGGTTCATCACACGGGATATAAATATTAAATGATCATGCTTCTTCGATGTTCTTCCATATAACATTGAGCCCAACACAGCGTTAAATCTACATTAACTACATTCATGCACAGCAGGCTTATCACCTTGTTAGTTGTAGTGGGTGACTTGCAAGCTAACGCTACCAAACTATAAACACTACAACATCAGACTTGTACATCGTTATCATAATTGTTTGTCTTAGGTGATGTATTAATGACTCAGCATCGCATGTATCAAAAGAGAAATAATTTCATCCGATGTTTAAAATGAATAAAATAGACTAGATCCACAAATTCTGAACTTTGCTCTCTCCCTCTTCTCGCGACCAGCCCACTGTGTCGGTGAGATGGGCGTGTGCGTGTGCGTGTGTGTGTGTGTGTGTGCGCGAGAGAGAGAGAGTGATGCACAGCGGACCAATCCACTGTGAGGCAAGAGAGGGGGGACTCAAAATGTTTCTTAACTTAAAACGTTCTTTTTTTTTTTTTACCCATTTGCATTTTTAGTGTTTTACTACTTACACAATTAAGTAATGATATTATTGATATACAGTGTAGAGAGAAAAAAAAAATGCTTACCACAATTATTATTTTAATAAATAAAACTACCTCAGTTTTAATAAATTGTTCACCTGTTTGTGAAATATTTGTCATCTTTTGACAATAAAGGATAGTTTAAAACAACAGTTAACAGTTTGTTTTCTGCATCTTTCACTCAGGAGCAAAAATATGCCTTTACATTTTAAAGAAATAAAGATTTTACATTTATCGTGATATTTATCGATATTGACTGATATGGAAAATTATATTGTGATATTTTTTTGGGCCATATCGCCCAGCCCTAGTCAAAGCTGATTTGAAAGTCTGACGTTCGCCAGTTTCTGTGTTTACTAGAAGCACATGCACGCGCAGCTCAGCCGTCATTATATTAAGCCCTGCCCACCGACTCTATACTCCATGTGATTAGACCGACCAGATTTTAGTGTTTACAGCTCAGAAGTTTATTGAGAGTTGCTAGACGACACTCTAGATTTCTAGGCTAGTTTGCGAGCCCTGTAAGCGAGAAAATCATTCCGGTTGCCGCTTCTCCCTCACTCTCTCCTCTCCCTCATGTAAACTGACAGCGAAGCCTAATCTCAATAAATATGCAAATCTTATCCAATCCTTGGTGTGGGGATTTACTTCCATGTCTCCAGTGCGACACGCCCATCAAAACATTGTGACAGTGCATTATCCTGCAAGAAGTAGCCATCAGAGGATGGGTATATGGTGGTCACAAAGGGATGGACATGGTCAGAAACAATGCTCAGGTAGGCCGTGGCATTTAAACGATGCCCACTTTGCACTAAGGGGCCTAAAGTGTGCCCAGAAAACTTCCCCACACCATTACACCACCACCACCAGTCTGCACAGTGGTAACAAGGCATGATGGATCCATTTTCTCATTCTGTTTACGCCAAATTCTGACTCTACCATCTGAATGTCTCAAAAGAAATCGAGACTCATCAGACCAGGCAACAATTTTCAGTCTTCAACTGTCCAATTTTGAGCTTGTGCAAATTGTAGCCTCTCTTTCCTATTTGTAGTGGAGATGAGTGGTACCTGGAGGGGTCTTCTGCTATTGTGGTCCATCCGCCTCAAGGTTGTGCATGTTGTGGCTTCACAAATGCTTTGCTGCATACCTCAGTTGTAACGAGTGGTTATTTCAGTCAAAGTTGCTCTTCTATCAGCTTGAATCAGTCGGCCCATTCTCCTCTGACCTCTAGCTTCAACAAGGCATTTTCGCCCACAGGACTACCGCATACTGGATGTTTTTTCCTTTTCACACCATTCTTTGTAAACCCTAAAAATGGTTGTGCATGAAAATCTTAGTAACTGAGCAGATTGTGGAATACTCAGACCTGCCCATCTGGCACCAACAACAATGCCATGCTCAAAATTGCTTAAATCTTTCTTTGCCATTCTGACATTCATTTTGGAGTTCAGGAGATTTTCTTGACCAGGACCACACCCCTAAATGTATTGAAGCAACTGCTTGCATTAATGAGAAATTGAACAGGTGTTCCTAATAATCATTTAGGTGAGTGTATACATATTTATCATTGAAGACAAAGATCTAGGATTGCTAGGTTAGCTTGTATGTTTGAGGGCCATATTCTTTCATATAGAGCCCAACATTGCTTGCGGCGCCCCATGTTTTGGGTTATGCTTTTTTTGTGTTGTGTTGTGTTTGCAACTACTCTGAATTTACCAAACATTTTCCTTATTTTATATTATAAATTTGCTTTTTCTCATCCTGCACATTTGTCATTTTATTTCATCAGATTTATACAGGTATTTTTTGATTCATGAAAAATTTAACAGAAAACAATGTATTTTATTAATGTTCTGGAGACTGAAAAAAAGCATAATAATGGATAGAAAATTTGTTTCCTAAAAATAAAATTTTCAAATTAGTGTCCAAATCACTGAACAGGAATGAGGTCAGCTTCAGATATGACTTCAGATTTCCTCCCATTGTCCTTTAGTAGTGTTTTCCAAAGCAGGCATAATTATTATTATTGCTCATGTTTAGTATTAGGGATTGCTGAGGTGTGTACTTTTTTGACATTTACATTTAATCATTTGTAGACGCTTTTATCTAAAGTGACTTACAAATGAGGAGAACAATTGAAGCAAATAGAAGGGCATGTTGTAGAAGGGCAACAGCCTGCAAGTGCTGTAACAAGTGTCCCAGTTAAGTCTCACTCAAGCGCAGTACACATAGTACAATAAACATACACAGTGACGTTTAGCTGGTCATCAATCATCAGAAGAGAAGTGGTCCAAGCACTGAGCCCTGGGGAACCCAGTAGCTAGATGATGTGACTAATGCCCTATTCGGTCGGGACTGGTTTAACATGGGGGTCGTGGGGGTAAAGTAATTATTACCAAAGGTTCTCTGTGATTTTAGTCCCATCTGAATTTGCCATCTCGGTGATCATTACGGACAATGTTATTAAAGATTACAGAGACTTTTACCTTCTGTAAAAAGGTCAGGAAAAATTACCTTGGGTAATATTAATCCTGTTTGAATATACCCGCTTTAAAAATGTTTGGTAAAATTCTGTCATTTCCTGTTTAAAAGTTAAACAAGTGTGTTTGCAAGCATGGAGGCCCTTGAAGCATTCGGTTGTAAGTGTTGGGACAACTTTATGTTAAACCTGCAGTATTTTCCGCATATCATTTAAAGCAAATATATATATATATATATATATATATATATATATATATATATATATATATATATATATATATATATATATATATATATATATATATATATATATATATATATTGAGAGCACTTATTAGAGGCACAACACACAATTTAGCTCTAGGAAAAAAGTGTCTATTACCAACATAATCCAATCAGAAAGCGTCAGACTGGACCTTACTTGTTTATAAAACATTATATATATATATATATATATATATATATATATATATATATATATATATATATATATATATATATATATAGGAGAGAGAGTTCAGACTGGCGCTCATGTTGTGTGTTTGCTCACATGATAGCATGATGACAATGAGGTTACTGTGGTGCGTAAAGTTACTCCTCTCACTTCTGCTAGTTTTACTGAAATGTCTTATCCCGTGCGAATTTCCATTAATATTACAAACGTCCTGAGGTAAAATTACTTTACCACCACGTCCCCATGTTAATCTAATCCCGTCCGAATAGTGCTTTAGACACTTCACCTCTCCATGACACCCTGTAGGACCTACTTGAGAGGTAAGACATGAACAACTGGAGAGCAGTTACTGAGATGCCCATCTTCTTAAGAGTTGACAAGAGGATCTGGTGGATAACTGTGACAAAAGCAGCAGACAGATCCAGCAAGATAAGTACAGCAAGATAAGTTCTCAATGATCAGATTTTTTTAAACAATAATAAGCCTTACTACATTTGTACACTTTCTAAAGAAAATGTATGGTTGCCTGTGTAACTGCCATGTTATCGTGTTATTGAATTGTTTGTTTTATTCCTCATTTTTCTCTTTGGTAAAGGCATCTGCTAAATTATTAAATGTAAATGTAAAATGACATCATATTTCTTATTTTAAACTGTACTGTATATTCAAAACCTTGCATTGTCTTGGATTTAAAGGCTTGAGAACAACTGCAGTAGATGGACATCTTTGGCCATTGTGATGTATTAAAACTTAAAATGGGTTTATGAGTACATTTTAACAGTCCTCGTAATTAAAAAAGACCCTGGTGTAAGTTAATAATTCTCACATTTCAGCGCAAGCCCTCATCGACTCCAGGTTAGCTAGGAACTTCATCAATCAGCAATCCCTGCAAAGACTAAATGCACATCGCCAACACTGCCCAGTCGACCTCAGTACCACGATACAGGGAAAGCTGCTGGGCCGAGGTCTTGTCCGCCATTTCTCCCCCACACTTACTCTCCACATCGGTCATCTGCATGAGGAGACCATCACATTTATTGTGGTGGAGGAGTCAACCGTTGACATCATCCTGTGACATCATCCTGCAACCACCAACCGTTGACATCATGGTTAAACCTGCATCAACCCCACATTCACTGGTCCTCTGCTCTGCTGAAATCCTCAAATGTGTGAGAACTGCTTCCATAACTGTATAATTTGTCCAACCAAAGTCAATCCCAAATCTTCTCCAGTCCACTAACAGCTTCCAGTGCAGTCTACATTTGTGAAAAGTCCTGACAACCCCGTCAACGTAACCATCCCTTCTGCTTACCAGGCATTCCAGGATGTCTTCAGTAAGCGGGTGGCTACCAAATTTCCAGTTAATCGGCCATGGGACTGCGCCATCGACCCCCTGCCTGCGGCTACCTTACCCAAAGGCCGCATCTATCCACTGTCCATCCCAGAGCAGCAGACCATGGAAGAGTATGTGCATGAAGCGCTCCAGCAAGGAATCATAAGACCATCTACCTCCCCTGCTGCTTCAAGCTTCTTCTTGAAAAAAGGAAAAAAAAAGGATGGAGGCTTGCGGCTGTGTATTGACCGTTGAATTCAGTTATCCCCTTCCTCTGGTCCCGGCAGCCCTTGAGCAACTCAGAGGTGCCACCATCTTCTCCAAGCTCGACTTAAGGAGCGCCTATAACCTCATTCGCATCTGGAAGGGTGACGAGTGGAAGAACGTCACCCTTCCACCCTTCCTCTTCATCACCCTTTCCAGGCACTATGAGTAGCAGGTGATGCTGTATGGGTTGTCCAGGTGGACACCATTCTTCACTGGCCTTTGCTCAACACCATCAAAGAACTACAAAGATTCCTGGGATTTGCCAACTTCTACCGACGCTTTATCCACAACTACAGTCTGCTCAGCTCACCTCTCACCTCCCTGTTAAAGAACTGTTCCAAAACTCTGTCCTGCAACATATCTGCCAAAGAAGCCTTTCATCAGTTGAATCTCGCCTTCTTGTCCGCTCCGATCCTGGTCCATCCAGATTCTAACCGCCAATTCATCGTGGAGGTGGATGCCTCCTCTATCGGGGTCGGAGCGGTGCTGTTACAGCGGAAGGGGGAACCCTCAGGAATCCATCTACGGTCCAGTGGAGCAGAATTCTGATATTGGTAATTGGGAACTCCTGGCTATCAAGCTTGCCCTGGCGGAATGGAGACATTGGCTGGAGGGAGCTAAACACCCCTTCAAAGTAATCACTGATCATCGGAACCTTGATATCTTCGATATCTGAGAGATGCCAAATGACTCAGCCATTGCCAAGCAAGATGGGCCTTATTCTTCACTCGCTTAAACTTCAAGGTCAAGTATAGTCATGGAGACCAAAACAACAGAGCTAATGCTTTATCTTGACTATATAAAGAATCTGAAAACCCTGAGGCCATTCTCCCTCCAGCCATGCTCGTCAGTCCCATTCAGTGGGCCATCCATCAACAGATCCAACTGGACAACACCCAAAACCCTGCTCCGCCGAGAGGTCCAGAGGGTCGCCTGTATGTACCACCAAACCATCGCCTTCCCCTCTTGGACTTCACTCATTCTTCACCGAGCTCTGGACACCCAGGCAGGTGACCCTCTCGCTCTTACGTCAGCATTTCTGGTGGCTTTCCATGCCTCAGGATATCTCCCGATATGTCAAGTGGTGCTCAGTCTGCGCCATTGCAGATACTACTTGGAGATTGCCTGAGGAAGCTAGTGCATCTGCCCGCCCATCCCTGAACACCCTTGGACTCACATTGGGGTGAATTTCATGATGGATCCCCCTTTCTCAAGGATTCGACTTTGTCTTGGTCGTCGTGGACTGCTTCTCCCCTCAAAGGGTTGCCTACCGCTCTGGAAACGGTGGAGGCACTTTTCCAACGTGTCTTCCATCACTTTGGGCTCCTTGAGGACATCGTATCTGACCGTGGATCCCAGTTCATATACAAGTCTGGTCAGCCCTTTTCTGTCTCCTGGGAGTATCCCTCAGCTCACCTATCCTCCGGGTACCATCCTCAAACTAATGGCCAGACTGAGCACAAGAGCCAGGAAGTTGGGAGATTCCTGAGGGTTTACTGCCATTGGAACCAAGATTGTTGGAGCCAATATCTACCCTGAGTATGCCCAGAACTCCCTCCGGCAGTCTACCACAGGGCTCACCCTGTTCCAGTGCGTCCTGGGATATCAGCCTTCTCTCTTCCCATGGTCGCGTGAGATCTCGGAGGTCCCAGCCGTAGATCTTTGGTTCCAACAGAGCGAGAGGGTCTGGGACTCAGCTCATGAGCAACTCCAGCAGGCAGTCCGGAGACATAAGGCACAAGCTTACGTCCGGAGAGGACCTACATCACAATACCAACCTGAGCAAAAATTTTGGTTATCCACTCGTTTGCAATTACCAGAATTCTGATCACCTGTGCATCATTACCAGAGCCACATATAAGCATCCACACTCATCCACTCACTGTCTTGTACTGAACCCCTGACTGTTACCTTTGTCTACTAACCTGTGGATGACTTACCAGTTCCTGTCTTCATCATCGTTTTCATCTCCTGCCTCGTCTTTCTCGTCCTCCCCATCTACAAAGAAAAGTGAACTGTCATCATCCATTAAGTGTTCTACATGTCAAGATATCCTCCTGTGTTCAGCTTGTGTCCAATAACTCTGTTTAATAAACTGTTTCACATTGCACTTACCTCTGTGTCCTCGCCTGTGTCTGACAGTAAGGTGTTGTGGGAATTGCCAGGGCATTGCTCTCTGATGTGTTTTTATCATGCTGTTATGCAGTTTATAGGGGGTCATAGCTGGGTTGCTAGTGCGTATGTCTTGTGAGTAGTTTTCAAGGCATTATGTGGGTTTGAAAGCCTTCTGAATTGTTTTTCCATGTTGCTAAGTAGTTTCTGGAATGTCGCAGTTGTCGTAGTTCCTATAATTTTAGATTGTTGCTATGCTTTTTATAGGATGTTGTAGGCTCTAGTAAAAGCAATGCAGTTGTTGTGTGTTATGTGTGTTTTTATTGTTGACATTGGTGGTTACTTAGGTACAAAGCAAAATCGCCAACCTTAAAATCTCTATTGCTGTGTCTGAAATTGCATACAGCCTGAGTAGGAACTAGATGAACTATGAATTTAAATGTACCCTCCTCCACCCCCAGCTCCTCCCCTTGTCAGACAGGATTTGGCATTCTAATAATTCCCCATATATCAGACTAGAATTCCTGAATTATTTTGTACATTTAACATGAACATTAATGATATCTGCAATACATGATGTTGGTTATGTCCTGTTTATTGCTGCAGGGTTGGGTTGGGTTGGGTTGGGGGGGAAGAGTCCGGCTGATGAAGGGGACTGTAAGATCATTTCCAATTACTACTGGACTCCCTCCAGAAGTCAACATGAACATTCCTATGTCTTAAGCAATTTATTTGAGTCTGCACAATCGCCTTTGTGACTCACAGGACGTGAGTTGCACCTTTACTCTGTCCTTTCCTCCTGGCCTCGCTCCTTCTCTTTCCTGTCATTCTTGATTGGAGGTGCCCATGTAGCCAGTCTCCAAACTGCTTCTTTTTAGAACCCAACATTATCTGAGCAGAAAGGCCGCTAATAGAAAAGCGCTCTCTCTATCACCCCTGTAGATGTGCAGCACAATGAAGCAGTGGTGGAACATGAATATTTATGAATTTTTACTGCCATTTCTAAAAGTGTCAGAGGGAAGTAGAGCATTTCACAAGCTATACCAGCCTCCGCTTTATCCAAAAACAGTGAGGAACAGAGTAAGTGTGAGAAAGAGAGAGAGGTAGAAAGAAAAGAGATAGAGCAAGGTGAAAAGTGAGGACACAGTCATGTCACACATCCTAAGAGTTCTCAAATTTAATCAGACACCCTAAGAAAAAGCTCCCAAGTATGAGAGTATCACACCGCAATCACAGAATAATAACCTCCTCCTGAAAACTGCAACTCTCAGGACATGTTTGACATTTCTGAAGTTATTTCTGATACGTTCAATGGGAGCACTGAAAATAAATTGGATTCTGGCTTGTCACTTGTGACATTTTTGTATATTGTGTTGTTATGTCCTGTAATTCATTAAACGCTGTAAACATAATACCAACACCTTCAAGTCCATTTGGTTTTGTTGGAATGTAAGTGTGCCCCTCAGACCAGGCTTTAAAACATCTTCTTTAAAGAAGTATCAATCAAGCATGAACTCCGTCCCAGAGGAGCCGATATGGTCAGGGAGAGAGGTAAGATGAATGGAAGCTGACAGTGTGCACTAACTGAGTATTATGTGAACTCACCATGATACATTCCCGTACAGCTCATGCTTGCTTGCAGCTTTCTTATGTCCTTACATCCTGTCAATATTTGTATTCTGGGGAGTAGGAATGATATGAAGTGGGAGGGACACATTCTAACCCTTATCAATATGGCCCATGAATATTATTTAGACAACTCACATAGTAGGTCTAAATCATTTGCTGAGAGGCATGTGGCTGATTTAGCCATATTAGGAATGCATTCAAAGATTGCAGTCATGTTTTAAACGTTTAACCTGACTTCTAAAACATTCACATCCAAATAGCAAACATCTGTCATAAATGTTTCAAAATCTTTTGTTAGTGCTTGCTGTAAATCGCAGTGCAAGTCAAAGTCCACTCCAACGGAATATAACAGTAAGCACTCTTTCGTGGAAAAGCTTTCCTTAATTTAATTAAGTTCGTTCAACAGGTTCTTTCTTGAGTGTTAATTTGAGCATTTTGCAATTTTTTGCAACCAAGGCTTCGGTTTGATGTTAAAGTTTATTCAGCCAGCGTTTCATTTTTACCATGGCCAAGCAAAACAAAGCTCTTAAAATATAATGATTATATCCCAAAATCAGAGGGTTGAGGGACATGTCCCCTAGGTTAAAATGGTTGCTACTCCCCTCTTTTCAACCATTTGCAAGCAGTACCCTTTAGCACCGCATAAATTATATCCTGGGTGATTTTTCTGAGGTTTCTGTGAAGGGCAGGTGAATGATTACAATCAAAAGCGCTAGTCAAGGACGATCTGTGCCGATAAAGCCTGAAGTCCAAATTATTTATTATTAATGCCTAACCTTTTTAAAGATGCACAGAGCACACAAACTCGTTAATGTAATCGTTTCCGTGTCTTTAACCAGTTATAGACAGCCAGCTCAAAGAGGTGGAAGAAATGACCTTGGTTTATGTTCCTATTTGTGTTAATCGGGTGATATTTGAGGACTGCATGTTGTAGCTTAAATTTGAAGCAAAATATAAAAATGTGGCTAAGCAAATGAAGTCACCAGCTCTGTAAATGCAAGACACCGTCACACATAATACATGTAGCTCTTGATGTGATCAAAGATTTGTTACAAGCATATAGGAAGCATTTCAACAGAAATATTGTGGAAGTACCGGTTGCAAATTCGTAAAATGTGCTCTTAACAAGCCTGCCTTGAAGGCCTCATGTCTTTATTATTTCATTTCATGGCCTTGTAGTTCTCAGGAATTGTCACCGGCAGATGCTGATGGGAGTTGAGAGGGTGCGGTAAGGACCTTCAGGTTTAATTTTACGAATGTTTGCAGTATTGTTTTGAAGATGGAATTTGAAGGCGAGAAACCAAATTCAGCATTTCCATGAGGAAGCTGTGTGTGTCTCTGCTCACTTTTCAAATTATTCATGGTGTATATTAAGACATACCCTGCTGAAAATATGAAAGTGAATTCTATGATGGTCCAAGCCAGTTTATGCTGGTTAGTGCTGGACTAGCTTGTGCACCTGCATATCACTCCAGAAAAATTAACCGTTAAAGGTTGTTGATGACAGCAATGGCTGCATCGAAAAACCTAGGTAGCTTACTTGTTGGCTTGCTGCCTTATCAGACAACGCTCTACATCAAAATAAAATGAGCTTTTGGTGAGAACTTAATATATCCAATTACTACAGTAGTCATTTCTTACTAGAAATGACATCAGAAGTGGAAAACGTTGGGTCAAAAATGTACATTTACACACAAACTGACCAGCCATTGCAACTTGTAGATGCCCTCGTTCTTTTTCTAGCTCACCTGTCAAATGCATGGGATTGTGGTAGGAATGTGACCGTGAAGAAATTTTCCCACCGGTTAATTGACTTGTGACAACACCAGTAATACTGGTAGCACTGACTATGCTTTTAAATGACTAATTCTATCTAACCGAAAGTAATATGTACACGGCCGCTCTGGCATACTAACGGAGCAGAGCTAAGGAGTGGTTTCATTGAATTCCAATGAAAGATAAGCTTCCATATGCATTAACTGAAAACATGCCAGCGCACACACACCACGAATGACTGTTTGTCCGTGAAAGCGCGCTCTGTGCGGCATTGCTCATTTTAGTTTTGGATTTGTATTAGCGCCAATTCGGGGGCGGGTTCTTGAATTGTGGGTTTATTAACCTATTTTTCTTAATGGAAAAACACAACGGCACACAATGACAAACTCCTTTAAATAGGCGCTTTAAAATTTTGCTTTGAAACTAAATCTTCTGCTATAATCTTGTCTGTCAGCTCTTCGTTCTCGTGATGAATGAGATCTGGCTCCTGCTAAGTTTGTGCTGCAACACTCGTTCGGATCATGCTTTACTAAGCAGGCACATTCAGTTTTTATTTGTATTGTCTGTTCTCTAACTGAACTAAATTATTTTGTTACTATAAAAAAAAAAAAAATCAAAATGAGGGTGGGGGGCGGCAAGTGATGCCGAATCTGAACACCAATAACACCAGCAACACCGACTATCGTAGCAAGCCTAGATTGTAAAAGGCAGTGAAAGATACATCTATGCTGCCTTCACAAATTGATAAGATGAAGTTCCCTCTGGAGGCAGGAAGTGAAGCTAACATTGGATTTGGATGTGCCTTGATGCCTTCCTACCATTAAATGTGTCCTCTGAACGCAGCATTTTCCAGTTTTTGGATGCAGCCAATGTCTTGATGGTTCTAGCCTGTTGAGTACACCAGCACACCAGAATGTTGGGATATAAACATTATAAAAATATACAGTGGGGCAAAAAAGTATTTAGTCAGCCACCATTTCTGCAAGTTCTCCAACTTAAAAAGATGAAAGCGGTCCTGTAATTTTCATCATAGGTACACTTCAACTATGAAAGACAGAATAAGAAAAAAAAATCCAGAAAATCACGTTTTTTAAAGAATTTATTTGCAAATTATGGTGGAAAATAAGTATTTGGTCATCTACAAAAAAGCACTATTTCTGGCTCTCACAGACCTGTAACTTCTTCTTTAAGAGGCTCCCACTGTCTCCACTCATTACCTATATTAATGGCATCTATTTGAACTCGTTATCAGTATAGAAGACACCTGTCCACAACCTCAAACAGTCAGACTCCAAACTCCACTATGGCCAAGACCAAAGAGCTTTCAAAGGAAACCAGAAACAAAATTGTAGACCTGCACCAGGCTGGGAAGACTGAATCTGCAATAGGTAAGCAGCTTAGTGTGAAGAAATCAACTGTGGGAGCAATTATTAGAAAATGGAAGGCATACAAGACCACTTATAATCTCCCACGATCTGGGGCTTCACACAAGAGCTCACCCCGTGGTGTCAAAATTATCACAAGAATGGTGAACAAAAATGCCAGAACCACACGAGGGGACCTAGTGAATGACCTGCAGAGAGCTGGGACCAAAGTAGCAAAGGCTACCATCAATAACACACTACGCCGCCAGGGACTCAAATCCTGCAGTGACAAACGTGTCCCCCTGCTTAAGCCAGTACATGTCCGGACCCATCTAAAGTTTGCTAGATATCATTTTGATGATCTAGAAGAGGATTGGGAGAATGTCATATAGTCAGATTAAACCAAAATATAACTTTTTGGTAAAAACTCAACTTGTTGTGTTTGGAGGAAAAAGATTGCTGAGTCACTTCGTATCTACTGTGAAGCATGGGGGTGGAAACATCATGCTTTGAGGCTGTTTTCTGCAAAGGGACCAGGACGACTGATCCAGGTAAAGGAAAGAATGAATGGGGCTATGTATCGTGAGATTTTGGGTAAAGACCTCCTTCCATCAGCAAGGGCATTGAAGATGAAATGTGGCTGGGTCTTTCAGCATTACAATGATCCCAAACAGACCGCCTAGGCAATGAAGGAGGGGCTTCGTAAGAAGACTTTTAAGGACCTGGGGTCTCATTTATAAAACTTTGTGTAGATTTCATCCTAGAAGTGTAGGTATGTACAAAAGCTAGATTTTGCGCATGCACAAACAAATTTAGATTTATAAAACCATGCGTATGCCAGAACCACAGCCAGCAGCAGATTGTGTGTACGTGCATCTCCACCCTGTCTCCTCCCCGAAATCACCATATATGGAGCTTACAATGCCTAGTTTTACAATGCATGACCTCGTCTGCATATCATTTGCATGCATATTCCCATCCACGTGACACCTTGTTTAACACTGTCAAAAGTAAAAGACATTGTAAAATATTAGATACGGACTATACATGCTATTTGTGCCTTACATAATACATCGCTGAATATCATTCAATATCCTTTTTATGTTGTAGAATAAATATATCAAAATATCCATAAAAACATAAATAAATAAAGTGTTATTTTAGGCTAATTTAATAAATTTAGTTAATTTCGGTCATTTTAAACACTTCAAATCGAATACAATTAATGCAGTTTTGCTGATAATATCCCTAGATTAAAATTCATTCTCTCCTTTTTCTGCCATTGGTGTAATCCTCCAACAGTTGTAACGGATTCACAGAGGCAGGATTCAATTGCAAGTAACTCAGTTTAATAAGACAGATAGTGTCACAGAAGTCAAAACTCAGAACACTGAAGAAGTCCGGGTAAGACGGAGCAGTGAGAGAGGCTCTGTTGGTGACACGGGCAGGCTGTGAGCAGCTGTGACTCGGGAGATCGGTAGAGGTAATCCGGGAAGGGATCCAGCGTTTCACGGAAGGGGGAAACGATAACCAACACGGAGACACAAGGGGAAACATCCAACAACGCTCTGACAAAGACAAGAGAGAAACAGAGAGACTAAATAGTGTGAAGGTGATGAGTTGCAGCTGGTGCAGGTGATCAGCCACAGGTGCGTGATGAGCCAATCCCAGGCTCCGCCCTCACCTACATTCAACACGCACCCAAGAGTGAGACAGGGAATCCATGAACCGTGACAGTACCCCTCCCCCTAGGAGCGTCCCCTGACGCTCCCAGCCTCCCTTACCTGTTGATTGTAATCATCAATGAGGGAGTGATCCAGAATGTCCCTAGCAGGAACCCAACTTCTCTCCTCCGGACCGTAACCTTCCCAGTCCACCAAGTACTGGAAACCGCGTCCCCTCCGTCTAGAATCCAGAATGCGATTAACCGAATAAGTTGGTTCCCCATCTACGAGTCGCGGCGGTGGGGGAACCGGGACTGGCGGATTAAGGTGGGAGTGAAAAACAGGTTTGATTTTGGATACATGGAAGGCGGGATGAATCCTCCTGTACGCCGGAGGGAGTTTGAGGCGGACTGTCACCGGACTAATGATCTTGGTGACAGTGAACGGGCCGATAAATTTGGGAGCAAGTTTATTAGATACGGAGCGGAGAGGAATGTTCTTGGTAGAAAGCCACACTTTTTGACCGACGACGTAAACGGGAGGCTTAGACCGGTGGCGATCGGCTTTAGCCTTGGTGCGCGCTCCCACCTGGAGCAGAGTCTCACGGGCTCTGGTCCATGTGCGATGACACCTCTGGATAAAGGCGTGAACAGAGGGGACCGCGACCTCGGAATCCAGACTAGGAAAAATAGGTGGCTGGTAACCTACACTACACTCAAATGGCGAAAGGCCCGTAGATGACACTGGTAACGAGTTATGAGCGTACTCAACCATAGAGAGTTGCTGGCTCCAGGATGAAGGATTCTTGGATACCAAACATCGCAACACTCTTTCCAGATCCTGATTGGCTCTCTCGGTCTGACCGTTGCTTTGGGGGTGATAACCCGAAGACAGACTAACCGTGGCTCCTAGTAATTTACAAAACTCCTGCCAAAATTTGGACACAAATTGGGAACCTCTGTCGGAGACCACGTCCATCGGGAGGCCATGTAACCGAAAGACGTGGTCTACTACAGATACCGCTGTCTCCTTGGCTGAGGGTAATTTGGGCAAGGGAATGAAATGTGCTGCCTTCGAGAATCGGTCCACGACGGTCAAAACGACCGTCTTGCCCTGGGAGGGCGGGAGGGCGGTAACAAAATCTAGAGCGATGTGGGACCAGGGTCTCGAAGGAACAGACAACGGCTGAAGTAACCCATGGGGAGGTTGGTTAGATGTCTTACCAACCGCACAGACCGAGCAAGCCAAAACAAAACTGCGAATGTCGCGAGCCATAAGTGGCCACCAAAATCGTTGCTTTATTAAACTGCAAGTGCGGTTTACCCCTGGATGACAAGCAATGTTGGAGCAGTGACCCCATTTGAGGACCTCGGATCTTAACCCCTCCGGAACGAACAAACAACTCGGTGGGCCGCCGGGCGGGGGCGTTACCCCTTCTAAGGCCACTTTGACCTTCGATTCGATCTCCCATGTGAGTGTAGAGATAACTATCTTCTCTGGCAAAATACACTCGGGAGTAACCGGGCGTTCGGAAGCATCAAAAATACGAGATAAAGAGTCGGGTTTGATGTTTTTAGACCCGGGGCGGTACGAGAGAACAAAGTCAAAACGTCCGGAAAAAAGTGCCCACCGAGCCTGCCTGGAGTTGAGTCTTTTAGCAGATCTAATATATTCAAGGTTCTTATGATCCGTCCATACAATAAAAGGTACCCCCGACCCTTCAAGCCAATGACGCCACTCCTCCAACGCTAACTTGACGGCCAACAACTCTCTGTTACCAATGTCATAATTGCGTTCGGCAGGAGAAAGACGATGGGAGAAAAACGCGCACGGGTGCATCTTGTCATCTGAGGGAGAGCGCTGTGAAAGAACCGCTCCTACCCCCACCTCTGACGCGTCGACCTCTACCACGAACTGACGTGTGGAATCAGGGGCGACTAAGATGGGAGCCGAAACAAAGCGGCTTTTGAGTTTGGCGAATACAGCCTCGGCTGTATCGGACCACCTGAACGTCGTTCGGGGAGAGGTCAAGGCAGTCAGAGGTGCGGCTAGTTGGCTGAAATTGCGAATAAAACGCCGATAGAAATTGGCGAACCCCAGAAACCTCTGTAGGGCCTTACGGGAATCTGGACTTGGCCAATCCATCACAGCCTTAACCTTGTCGGGATCCATGCGCATTCCCTCCGATGACACGATGTACCCTAAAAAAGGAACAGACTGTGCATGAAAAGCGCATTTCTCCGCCTTGACAAAAAGCCCATTCTCTAGCAACCTCTGAAGCACTCGTCTGACGTGTCGAACATGTTCCTGGAGAGACGAAGAAAAAATCAAAATGTCATCCAGGTAGACATATATGAATTGGTCGACCATGTCTCTCAACACATCATTGACGAGTGCCTGGAAAACCGCTGGGGAGTTGGAAAGGCCGAAAGGCATGACCAAATATTCAAAATGCCCCCTGGGGGTGTTAAATGCGGTTTTCCATTCATCCCCCTCCCTGATGCGAACCAAATGATAAGCGTTACGTAAGTCCAACTTCGTGAAGACGGATGCTCCCTGTAACCTCTCGAAAGCTGAAGACATCAACGGCAAAGGATAGGTATTCTTTACCGTGATGTTATTCAGCCCTCGGTAATCAATGCAAGGTCGCAGAGAACCATCCTTCTTCCCCACGAAGAAGAACCCCGCCCCCGCTGGAGAAGAGGAAGGGCGGATGAATTTGGAGGCTAGAGAATCAGAAATATATTTCTCCATGGCCTCCCTCTCTGGAATAGATAGAGAGTATAGTTTGCCCTTAGGCGGAGACTTACCTGGGAGTAAATCTATAGCACAGTCATAGGGACGATGCGGAGGAAGAGAAGCAGCTCGGGACTTACTGAACACTTCCTTCAGGTCGAGGTACTCCGGAGGCACGTTAGACAGATTCACCGTCTCACTCTGAAAAACAGAACGAGAAACAGACGAACAAGCAGATACCAAACAAGACTCATAACATTTATCACTCCACGCAGACACAGAGTTTTGTCCCCAGTCAACCCTTGGATTGTGTAACTCCAGCCAAGGGTGACCGAGGACAACGGGAGCCAAAGGGGAGTCCAGGATGAAAAATGAAATGCGTTCAGTGTGGTTGCCGGAAGTGATCAGTGTAAGTGGTTCAGTGGTGAATGAAATGTCAGGGAGAACTTGTCCGTTGAGTGCGTTGACAGAAATGGTGTTTTTGAGTGCAATGATGGGTATGTTGAGTTTATGAGCGAGGGCAGAGTCAATGAAGTTACCTTCCGCTCCCGAGTCGAGGAGGGCGAGGCTGGAATAATCCTGAGCTGCCCACAGCAATCTCACCGGGAGGAGAGTGGAGGATGAGGTCTTTTCCACGGAGATCCCGCCCGACAGTAGCCTTCCTCTTACCGCCGGGCGTGGTCTTTTACCGGGCAGGAGTCTAGCAGGTGTCCGTTCCCGCCGCAGTACAGGCAAAGACCACGGGATCTCCATCTTGCCTTCTCCTCCCGGGAGAGCCGAGCTCGACCCACCTGCATGGGCTCCGGGTCGAAGGTGTAGCTGACCGCATCCGTAGCGCTGGCCTGAGGGCATTCGACACTCCCAGGCTGAGGCTCCATCCTGGACCTCAGCCGACTCAGACGAGCGTCCACCCTCAACGCAAGGTCAATGAGACCGTCAATCCTCTCCGGAAGATCGATGGTGAATATCTCCTTCTGGATGCGGTCAGCCAGCCCATGCAGGAACATGTCCCACTGTGCCTCCTCGTTCCACTTGCACTCGGCGGCCAGGGTGCGGAACTCGATGGAATAGTCCGAGACCGAGCGGTTACCTTGACGGAGCTCTGCGAGTTGACGTGCCGCTTCTCTTCCGGTCACCGCTCGGTCAAACACCCTTCTCATCTCTGCCGCCAGCGTCTGGAACGAGGAGCAGCAAGGATGTTGATTCTCCCACACCGCCGTTCCCCAAAGTGCGGCTCGTCCGGAGAGCAGGGTGAGGATGAATGCCACCTTGGATCTTTCTGTGTTGAAAGTCTGCGGTTGAAGAGCGAAAAACAAGGAACACTTGGTAAGGAAGGCTCTGCAATAATTGCTCTCACCGGCATAACTCTCAGGGGTAGGCAGACGTGGTTCCGGTTGCCGCGATGTAGATGGTGTGTGGGGAATCGGCGGTGGGTCGGGCACAGTGGGACCGACGAGTTGTTGCATCTGTTGGGTCAGCTCGGCCACCCGTGCCACCAAGGTGTGTACTGCCTGTTCTGTGGCAGTTAAGTTCGCCTCCTGCTGGTCCAGTCTCTCGTTGCTGCTGGTCAGTAGGGCGTTGATACTTGCTGAATCCATGGTTGGTCAGAGCGTTCTGTAACGGATTCACAGAGGCAGGATTCAATTGCAAGTAACTCAGTTTAATAAGACAGATAGTGTCACAGAAGTCAAAACTCAGAACACTGAAGAAGTCCGGGTAAGACGGAGCAGTGAGAGAGGCTCTGTTGGTGACACGGGCAGGCTGTGAGCAGCTGTGACTCGGGAGATCGGTAGAGGTAATCCGGGAAGGGATCCAGCGTTTCACGGAAGGGGGAAACGATAACCAACACGGAGACACAAGGGGAAACATCCAACAACGCTCTGACAAAGACAAGAGAGAAACAGAGAGACTAAATAGTGTGAAGGTGATGAGTTGCAGCTGGTGCAGGTGATCAGCCACAGGTGCGTGATGAGCCAATCCCAGGCTCCGCCCTCACCTACATTCAACACGCACCCAAGAGTGAGACAGGGAATCCATGAACCGTGACAACAGTGCCATCATAAAGCATTTCATACCCAGGTCACTGGTGGATTTATGTTTTCAACAAATAGACTGATCGTTAACACCTCGACAAAATCACATAATTAATTTGCGGGGGAAAATTGAAGACGAAAATTTTATAGTGAACACATGCTTCTTCATGACAGTTTTGTAATGAACACTGTAATTGTTAATAGCTAGGACAGATGATGAGTAGCGATTGTGCTTCATGACTGTATTTGCAGACTTTGACATTTTATGATATATGTAGCCTACATTAAGAAAAATATTTCGTTTTTACAATGTGTTGTGCATTTCTCTAATAAAAGGGTATTTCATGCTATTCTGTATCAGATGTAGTCACGCCATCTCCTCCTATGCTCCCGTTGTAGACAATGTGACTGTAAGGCAGCGATATATTATTTGAATACATTTTGAGTTACGTTTAGATTTTACTAGATGCATATAGCCTAAAACAATCAACACAAATAACACTGTTGGATTTAATCTTCATGATAATATGGATATAATGTATGAAATAGAGTGAAAATTAAATGTCATTAGTTAATTCTTATAATCGTTCTTCTCAAATTTATTTTACTACAATCTAACTTCAGTTCACGACTTCACCATCTGTGTCGCCAATTCCCTTTGTCTCCAGAATGTGCGCACAGCTCAAAGTTTGGTTAAAGGTGCGTACATTCTCCCGTCAAGTTTGTTTTTTATAGATCACAACCTTTGCGTGGGAACTGGCATACGTAGGTTTCCAAACCCCGTTTTGTGCGTTTGCACGCTTTATAAATGAGACCCCTGGAGTGGCCTAGTCAGTCTCCAGATCTCAAACCCATAGAAAATCTTTGGAGGGAGCTGAAAATCCGTGTTGCCCAGCGACAGCCCTAATACATCACTGCTCTAGAGGAGATCTGCATGGAGGAATGGGCCAAACTACCAGCAAGTGTATAAAAAACTTGTGGCATTTTACAGACAACTTTTGACCTCTGTCATTGCCAACAAAGGGTATATAACAAAGTATTGAGATTAACGGTTGTTTAAGACCAAATACTTATTTTCTGGCATAATTGGCAAATAATTCTTTAAAAATCAGACAATGTGATTTTTTTGATTTTTTTCTCTCATTCTCTATCTCATAGTTGAAGTGTACATATGATGAAAATTACAGGCCTCGGTCATCTTTTTTTAAGTGGGAGAACTTATATGTATTTCCAACATTTTAACAAACAACTCCCAATTGACAAAATTCAAGTCCCACCCTTAGTGTTGTATTGTTCAAAAAGTAGTTTCACTTTTATACGTCCCATCAGGGAAGAAAAGGCGTTCACAACTTCCGTTTCATGCCAACTAACTTCAGAGGTGGACAGTGGCTAAGTATATTTACTTGAGCACTGTACTTAGGTACACTTTTTGAGTAATCTTTACTTTACTGGAGTATTATTTTTTTCTGGAAACTTATGACTAACTTCACTACATTTGAAAGACAAATATCGTACTTTTTACTCCACTACATTTCTATCAAGGTACTCAAAGTCGAAAGTCGTTTCTGTAGCAGCTTTAAAAGTCAGTGGATGATTTTTTCTTCTTTGGGTTTGGGTTTTTGCAGAAAGCCTTACAGGAATCACTCTTGTAGGGTCGCGTGAAGGTCAATGATTTCCCTTCATTTTTTTAATCCATGCATTCGGCCTTAAAGTGACAACAGCTTTGTAACTTATATACAAATTATATTACTTTTTAAGTTAGTTTGTTAGTCTCTATAGAAACAGGAAAGAGTAATTTATCAAAGTTATCAGATCTTTATTTCAGCATCTAACAAACCAGTCAATCACATAAACGTCGCACACCTGTGTGTGATAGGTGCGTAGGAGAGCAGGACAAAAAAAGTCAAATTATCAACAAATGAAAAGAAGTCCCGCACACTATCAACTTGCAATTAAAAGTGATTTATTATTGCAACGTTTCGATCTTTATATAAATAATAATAATAAATCACTTTTAATTGATACACAAGTTGATAGTGTGCGGGACTTCTCTTTTCATTTGTTTAGCATCTAACAAACCAACATAACTGAGACAGATTTAGTAAAATTATGTGTGCTAAAGTGAGAGTCCAGATAGTAAGGGTGTGCTAAATCCTATAGCTGCAAGCTCATAACCCCATTATTTGAGATTCAGAGGTCTGCAAACCCATATTCACATATGCATGTCTATCGGTTCATCCTACTCAGCCAGCTCCGTTCTCTCTATTCCCATTCCAGACAGAGTGTGATACTCATATCAGCATCATTGCCATGCAGCTCAAGTTTGTCCTCATCCTTGCTGGTGTCAGACTTCTGCCTCAGACACCTGGAATGCTCTGGAGGATTTTCCTCTCAACTGAGCCCATGCAAGAGAGTATTTCATGGAAGACACATGGACTATAGCTTCCTTTGTACCAAATCTCTCTCTCTCTCTCTCTCTCTCTCTCTCTCTCTCTCTCTCTCTCTCTCTCTCTCTCTCTCTCTCTCTCTCTCTCTCTCTCTCTCTCTCTCTCTCTCTCTCTCTCTCTCTCTCTCTCTCTCTCTCTCTCTCTCTCACACTCACTCACTCACTCACTCATTCTCTGGCTGTGCAAACATGAGTCCTGCAGAGACAGGACATTAATCCTAAAAACAAACAGAGTGTGTCTGCATTGCAGCTTCTCCTCTCTCTCACATGCCCAACACGCGGCCTCTGTGCATCCCTGGAGTGCCAACTAGCCCTGCCATTTCGATTTTCACACGCCCAATAGAGAGAGTCTGGTCTTGGCGGAGCTTCTACCACCCGTCTTGATGTCCGTGGAAAGCTGGGTTAACTACTGTTCACATGCACCGTTATTTATTTTTTCAGTGGATCATGTAAATGAATCAATCAAAAACAACCAATTGCAATTCCCATGCACTGCATTTTATGCCTTTGTCTTTAGAACGAACATTTAGTTAGTTTTCAGTGTCTATTTTACTTTTTATAGAAATATTTTGTGTGCATTTATTTAAGTTTTATGTTGTGACGCTGATTGAGATTTGTTCAGAAGCCCCCATTTTATTGTGCTAGAACTTTAAGGGTGCAATGACTTTTCATATATGTAATATTTATCCAATAGTATCTGATAGTATTTTTAAAGTAACATTTAAAAAGATTCAGCCTGGTCTCTGTTGATATGTAGGTAACTTTCAAAGAGACTAAACATATTTTGTATGTTTAGAAAAGTGCTAAAACAAAGAATATGGACATTGGCAACATTTGAACATATAAATATTACTTTATTACAGCAAAAAAAAAAAAAAAAAAAGGTTTAAAAAAAAAGGATTCAAATATTTTTTCATATTCATAAAGATATAGGTATAATTTCCGTTTGACTGTTTTATAGATTCATGTAAGATCCCTTAAGGCTACCCCAAAACCTAAACATACCCATTTCATACAGAATATAAAGAGAGGGTATTGGACAGAAATGTTTTAGAAAAATCTAATTTTCTGAAATCTAATCTAATTTCAGACCTTTAACTGATCTTTTTCCAGTGAGATAATTACCTTTTAATTTGAGTTTGTTATTATATTATATTATATTAAGTATAAAATAAACTATTGCCATACGATACTGTATGGATATTACTATTTACACTTTATAGAGTGCAAAATATAAAATAAGGAAAAAAGAATGCTAAACAACTGAAGATGGAATTTTACATGTAACCTTGAATGCTAGTTGTAGACAAAAATAAAGGCTATGTTGTCAGAAGTCATTACATATAGCTTTATTCTGAAACAGACGAGCACTCGGTCTGACATGAACAACAGACATTTCACTCTCTGCTCATCAGTTTTCTGCACAACTTCAGAAAAAGTCGGGAGTTTCACACATACATCGTTTCACCTCATTCTCATAATTTTATGTGGATTTGATCATTTTGAAGCTCCTGGAGATTGAGACTGAAGGTAGCTTGCTTGTTATACAAAGCATCATGCTGACTTTTTTTTTACCATACCTTGAATGCATCTATTTGTTTTGCATTTATTCATGGAAATAAAATAGGTTCTACTATATTCAAAATCTAAACCAAATTGTGATTTTCATGTATAATTTGCTGTTCCACCATGGAAAACTAGTCTGTTATTTTTTCAAGGACTTTGTAACAGTTGATTTATACATTCCAGTATATGCTGTGTTCCTCCAGAAATCCTCTGGAACTATAGTCTTTCATTTTTTTTTAAATACTTTAATAATATACACAATAAGGAGTAAAGTTCGGGTGCTGCGAGGAAAGGTATGGTCAGTGAGGACCGCGATCTCACTGAGAGATACAAAACAGCCGTTTTCTCTGTTGGTTCAGTGAGGGCGTTCCTGTACAGTGAGCACATACACCCGCATTATCCCTGTGTTTTGTAGCGGTCATTTCCCTGGGTGCTTAAGCACACTTAAAAGATATTTTTTCCCCTAAAAGAGTACACACATTCCACCTGTGCATTTCTGGATGCGGCCGTTCCAGAAAGTGACAGTCACAAACGCTGTCTTATGTGTTTGGGCATTTATCAAGTTGAGGCAGCGTTTGTGGATAGCTCATGTCCAATTTCCCAATTGTGCTATTCGGCAGAGCAGTCGGGAGCTTCACCCAGCAGTTTTCAGCAGCCCAGATGCAAATAGAGACCATCAGGCATATCCTGCCCTGGCGCAATACTGCTGCCTCCCCTCACTGCTGGCTGCAGAGCCTCCACCTGCTCATTGCCAAAGGCGATCCCCTGCCACCGCTCAAGCTCCTCCTAAAGCCCAGCAGCAGCCTCCATCAGGGCTAACCCTAACCAGAGCCAGCTGCAGGAAGGTCGCCCAGCCCACTTATGCCGCTGGCAAACCAGGTTAAAAGCGGAAGTCCAAGCAACCCTGAGACGGGCCATCCAGACATGGAGGGGACAGCCCATCGGGAAATGGTGTCCCACTCCCGAAGAAATGCAGGGGGATAATCTTTTGTTTAAGTTTAATTTGTGTTCTGCCACTGTTTTCAATATCTCACCATTTTCAATATCTCTGGGTGGGTGCCAAATGGACACTATGCCTTGTCACCCACAGGTTCCTCTCCCATTGCCACTGGGGGAGCTGGCTGTGCCCAGGACACACTTGAGAGGCCTCCACACATGTGTACCCCTCAGCAGAAGCTGTTTTACGGGAGATTGCAGTCCTACTGGCGAAGGACATGATAGAGCTGGTCCCTCCAGCCGATATGAAGACAGGCTTCTATTGTACCCAAGACTTCATAGTACCCAAGAAAGGCAGTGGGTATGGCCAGTCTTGGACTTGCGGTTCTTGATTTGGTCCCTGCACAGGCTGCCATTTAAGATGCTAATGCAGAAGTGCATCTTCGGGTGCACAGACTGTTCCTATGTTTTGCGTTTGAGGAGCAGGCATATCAGTACAGAGTCCTACCCTTTGAGCTGTCCCTGTCAACCTGGATGAACTTTATGAAGGTTGTGGCCATTATGAAGGTTTGCGGCCATTGCTCCCATGAGAGGGCTTGGTGTTTGCATTCTTAACTACCTCGATGACTGGCTGATTCTGGCCCAGTTGAGAGAGCATTTGTGCCAACACATGGACATGTTTCTCAGTTACTCTCAGCCGTTTGGGACTTCGGGTCAACTAGGAAAAGAGAAAACTCTCCCCTCTGCAGAGGATTTTTTTTATGTAACAAGGACTCTAACAAGGACAGAGTAGCGCATCTAGTTGGTGTTTAAATATTTGAATCAAATCCAGTACAAATGCAGAACAGCGGTCACACTGAATCATTTTTAGAGGCTGCTGGGGCATATGGCATCTGCAGCTGCAGTAACGCAGCTCGGGTTGCTTCATATGACGCCGCTGCAATACTGGCTCATGACCGAGTCCCAAGATGGGTGTGGGAAAGTGGTTTATTACGTGTAGCAATCACACCAAATTGCTGGTGAAATTTCAGCCTGTGGTATGACCCTTCGTTGGAGTCAGAAGCATCTGAGGTCGCTTCATAAGATGTTTTAAAAAACATCTTAAGACACATATTTTCCAATTGCACCTGACTAATAAAGACTAGCACTTAACTATCCAATTGTTAAATGTTCTGTTTGTTTGTCAAAAAAATAATAATTGTGTACTATTAAATGTTCTGTTTGTTTGTCAAAAAAAAATAATTGTGTACTGTGCTTGATTAACTGAGAATTCTTACAGCTCTTGCAGGTTGTTGGCCTTGTTTGTTTCGTTGCTTCTATTGCTCTCCCCTTTTTGTAAGTCGCTTTGGATAAAAGCGTCTGCTGAATGATTCAATGTAAATGTAAATGTACACACCACTTACTTTCTAGCCATGAATCAACTAATTAACTCTAAACACCTGCAAAAGATTCCTGAGGCTTTAAAAAACTCCCAGCCTGGTTCATTACTCAAAACCGCAATCATGGGTAAGACTGCCGACCTGACTGCTGTCCAGAAGGCCATCATTGACACCCTCAGGCGAGAGGGTAAGACACAGAAAGAGATTTCTGAACGAATAGGCTGATCCCAGAGTGCTGTATCAAGGCACCTCAGTGGGAAGTCTGTGGGAAGGAAAAAGTGTGGCAAAAAATGCTGCACAATGAGAAGAGGTGACCGGACCCTGAGGAAGATTGTGGAGAAGGACCGATTCCAGACCTTGGGGGACCTGCGGAAGCAGTGGACTGAGTCTGGAGAAGAAACATCCAGAGCCACCGTGCACAGGCGTGTGCAGGAAATGGGCTACAGGTGCTGCATTCCCAAGGTCAAGCCACTTTGGGCCACAGAGAAGCAGCACTGGACTGTTGCTCAGTGGTCCAAAGTACTTTTTTCGGATGAAAGCAAATTTTGCATGTCATTCGGAAATCAAGGTGCCAGAGTCTGGAGGAAGACTGGGGAGAAGGAAATGCCAAAATGCCTGAAGTCCAGTGTCAAGTACCCACAGTCAGTGATGGTCTGGGGTTTCATGTCAGCTGCTGGTGTTGGTCCACTGTGTTTTATCAAGGGAAGGGTCAATGCAGCTAGCTATCAGGAGATTTTGGAGCACTTCATGCTTCCATCTGCTGAAAAGCTTTAAGGAAATGAAGATTTGTTTTTTTTAGCACAACCTGGCTCCTGCTCACAGTCCCAAAACCACTGGTAAATGCTTTACTGACCATGGTATTACTGTGCTCAATTGGCCTGCCAACTCTCCTGACCTTAACCCCATAGAGAATCTGTGGAATATTGTGAAGAGAAAGTTGAGAGACGCAAGACCCAACACTCTGGATGAGCTTAAGGCCGCTATCGAAGCATCCTGGGCCTCCATAACACCTCAGCAGTGCCACAGGCTGATCGCCTCCATGCCACGCCGCATTGAAGCAGTCATTTCTGCAAAAGGATTCACGACCAAGTATTGAGTGCATAACTGAACATAATTATTTGAAGGTTGATTTTATTGTATTAAAAACACTTTTCTTTTATTGGTCGGATGAAATATGCTATTTTTTTTAGATTTTTGGGAATTTGGGGTTTTCATGAGCTGTATGCCAAAATCATCAGTATTAAAACAATAAAAGACCCGAAATATTTCAGTTGGTGTGCAATGAATCTAAAATATATGAAAGTTTACTTTTTTTTATTAGATTATGGAAAATAATGAACTTTATCAAAATATGCTATTTTTTTAGAAGGACCTGTATTGCTAGAAACTTGGGATTTCATAATTTCTCTCTCTTAAAACTCATTCTTTCCTCACTTCCTTTCTGCAATGTATGTGAATGTGTGTGGGCATGTGTCTGTGTTAGATATTAGTTTTTTTTTTTTGTGTGTTAGAGTAATCAATAAATGAATCAATAAAGTTTCATTTACATTTAAAGGTCTCGTTCTTCGCGATTCCATCTTTCAAACTTTAGTTAGTGTGAAATGTTGCTGTTGGAGCATAAATAATACCTGTAAAATTATAAAGATCAAAGTTCAATGCCAAGCGAGATATTTTATTTAACAGAAGTTCCCTTTCAAAGCCTACAGTGAACGGCCGGTTTGGACCACACCCCTGCACTTCATTCAGGAATGACGTCACTAGAACCGTTTGTTGACTAACCCTCCGACCCTTTTTACGACCATTAAGTTCTATGCATTTCCCTGCCTACTTAGTTAATCTAAGATATCATACAGTTGATTATTGAAGAATATGAGGCAGGGGAACAACTCACTGTGTAAATGTATTTTGAATGCCCATAAAATGTTGGATGTGATTAATCGCAATTAATCGATTGCCCAAATATTATTTCAATTTAAAATGATTTTTTTTTTGTTGATTGATTTAAAATGATTACATTTTTTTTTATAAATAAAATTAAAAAATATAGGCCTAATTTATTTCTATGATGCAGAGGTGGACAGTATCCAAGTTAATTTACTTAAATACTGTACTTACTTCTGTGATGCAAAGGTGAACAGTAACTTAAGTAAATTTACTTGAGTACTTTAGTTAACGTAAGTTCACTTTTTGAGTATCTGTACTTTACTTGAGTATTATTTTTTTCTGGAAACTTAGTACTTTAACTTCACTACATTTAACAGACAAGTATCATACTTTTTACTTCACTACATTTCTGTTAAGGTCCTCAAAGTCTGAAGTAATTTCTGTAACAACTATTAAAGCTAGTAGATAAATGTTTTCTTCTTTAAAATGTGTATCAGAGTATAGGGTCCGTGCATTCAGCCTTAAAGTGACAGCAGCTTTGTAAAGGGCTTTGTAAATTTTACACAAGTATTAAAAGGAGTTTAAGTTAGTTGTATGCTAGTATGTCGGATGGAGCATCACTTACTGGCTTAAACCATCATGACGGCATAATGTGCTTTTATACAACAATTCAACAATAAAAAAAATGCATTGACGTAAAAAAGAACATTTACTTTGATTCTTTTACTTCTGCACTTTTACTTAAGTAAAAATCAGTTTTTACAACTTTCACTTGTAATGGAGTAATATTTGACCAGTAGTACTGTTACTTTTACTCAAATAATGAAGTTGTGTACTTTGTCCAACTCTGCTGTGATGGCAGCGCTGAATTTTCAGCATTATTACTCGTGTCACATCATCTCTCAGAAATCATTCTAACATGCTGATTTGCTGCTCAAGAAACATTATTATCAATGTTGAAAACAACTGTGCTGCTTATTATTTTTGTGGAAATCTTGATACATTTTGATTCTTTTATGAATAAAAAGTTCAAAAGAACAGTACCATTGTAACATTATAAATGCCTTTACTATCTCAATATAAGCAATCGAATGCATCCTTACTAAATAAATGTATACATTTCTTTTAAAACAATTACTGATGTCAGACTTTCAGACAATGTAAGATGAGATACACAAGAGCTGAAATAGCACATTTATGTTGCCATGTTTTCCAGGAGACCTCAGCGGAAGGATAGCTATAGATCTAGTTATGGTGGGCTTCTACTGTCCATGCGCTGGCCACGAGATTCCCTCTGGACTGCAGATCCTCTCTGGCCAGTGTTTGTTGTGGAGGAGGTAAGGTCAGCGTTGCATGGAAGATTACAGTATGTGACAGGAACAGATGCTGCAGAGAAGAGCAGCCTGTGGCCGCAGCTGAACACAGAGCGGGCAGATTTACTGGAAACCCTCAAACAACCAACGAGCTGTAACCTTTCAGACAACACACACTGCACGCACACACACAAAGCACGTTGGGTTTTCATGCTTCATGAGGACATTCAATGGACATAATGTTTTTTTTTTACTACCCAATCTGTATATTCTATCCCCTTAAATCTACCCATCACAGAAAACGTTCTGCATTATTACAATTTTAATTGTAAATTTTAACTAAACTTTGAATGATTTATACGATTTTTTTCCTCATGGACCAAAACATCCCTACAAGGTCAAGAAATTTGGATTTTGCCATCATTATGGGGATAGTTTGTACTTATAATGTAGGGTTTACCAGGACCACACACATATAGGTTTGCATGAGGTTTACAAGCAGTAAGTGTAGAAGAGGAAGAATACGCAGTTCTACCAGAAAGGTAGAATGGAGGACAAGGTCCCATCTTGGTGGTGGTGGGGAGGATGGTGGTGCTGAAGTGACAGAATCTGCAAACTCAGACTTGAGTAAGTTCTATCTTTTTATGCTACGGTAATGGATATGATTGGATAGATGAGAAGGTAATTAGTGACTTAACAATTGAGTCTTCCTGGGAGAACCCGCGCTAGCTTCATTTCTCTGGTTTGTTCAGATTTGTGGTCTAGTTAAAGAGATTTGAACAGACTGTGAATCTATGAAAAAGGTTCATTTTATGATAGTTGTTGCTCTAAAATCTAATTTGATAAGCCATGTTTAAAATGCTGTGACTGCATATCAGTTAAACATTAAAATCAAGCTGAAATGGTGTCCACAACCAATTTAACATTGCAACAAAATTAGATTTGGCTGTACCAAATCTAGTTGCAGAGAAGGGTTTGAAAAATAATTGGTGATGTCAGCAAAGTTATTTCAGGGGTGAGGCAAATTATTATATTTTTATGAAATATTATGGACATTTTACAAACATTATAACAAAACATATTTTTTTCTTTGGAATAATATGCATAGATAAATTGTTAATTAATTGATGAGTTGCAATAAATTGATGAATTGCAATAAAACTAGGAACATGCATTAAGAAAGCAGGATGACACTAACTATAAGTGACTTTGCTATTACATGTCAACTAACTCTTATTAGAATATTAGTAGAATATCTGCTTAATATCATAACATTGTAAGTACATAACTTATTCCACTAACCTGGACCCTAACACCTTACTTTCTACTGTCTACTACAGTCTACTAATACTCTAATAATGACCTCACTCGTATGAATTTTTATGATTTGTCTAAACCACAGTGATGGCTTTAGGGTTTAGGGGGTTGAGGTTATGAACGAATCGAACGAATCGTGCAACTCATGGAATACGTGCAATTTAGCAAAAAGCTTACAAATTCGTCCAAAGGATCCACCTCTGATTTTTTTGTATTTTTTATTGTTGTATCAGATCATCTGCTGATGAAGATCAATGTCTACTTCAACATTGGCCCTGCCCACTAGAGTGTTAGTGAGATTACGAGGAGAGAAGAGCAATACAGGATCACTGGACTAAAAATAGCATTACCTTCCAAAGAACCCTAATGCTAGGAATGTGGTTATTTATTATAAACAATGTGAATGTCTTAGTTGATCATTATTTATTTGTATTCCGTACATTTCACTGTGGATTCTTTGCTAAATCAGTCGCAATTTTGGTGCAGGCCATGCAAACAGACTTTTTTATGATATGGACTCTCAACAACATGTAAGTTATTGTGTTAATCCTAATGCCTGATTTGTGACCAGTGATTTCTGACATGTAATGATTCATGTACAGTCAGGTGATCTGTGTCTATGTGTCAGTAAATCAAACCAGTTACTAAAAGGTCAGATTCACATTGTTTCTCTTAGTAGGGTGGAAATAATCTTTTATTTAAACTGATTCAATTATATATAAAAAGCGAACAAAGATTGCTCCCTTCATTTGTCGGAGCAGTCAATCCAACAGCATGAGTTTATCAGTGACTGAGTTCTGGACTCTAGCCAAAACTTCCACTAAAAACAACAAATCTCTTACAACATTGTGTTTGCCCTGTTAGTTATGAGGAAATCATTTAGAGTGCAACAATTGAGCTGCAATGACGAGATCACTGCATTCACGCACTCAACACGTCGACTACAATGCTCATCACTGTAACCTTTCGTGTCACAATCTAAATATAATGCTATAGATCTAAATATAATGCCATAATCAACCTTTTTCATGATTGATAACCTTGAGAGCTGCAAAAGTAAAAATGTGCAAAAAAAAAGTTCCCATCACCATATAAGTCATTATTTAGCTTTTTTGCACACAAAAACTATTCTCGTTACTTCATAAAATTATTATACAACCACTGTAGTGAGATGGCCTTTGTAACAACGTCTTTAGTGCCTTTTATGGGTCTTGAGAGAGGAAAGGACATTGGTGACAATGAAGGTGTTTCTGAGCCATCGGATTTCAACAAAAATATCTTCATTTGTGTCCCAAAGATGAATGGAGGTCTTGCGGGTGTCGAACCGACATTAGGGTAAGTAATTAATGAGAGAATTTTCATTTTTGGTCGAACTAACCCTTTAAGGGGTGTTTATTGTGCTTGCTGCCATTTGATGAGTTTAATTTTTGAACATCCATTTTTAGTCATATCATGTTGTTGATTTGTGCCACTCTGGGATCTATAAAAGCAATAAGCCATCTGCGGCAATATTTTTTTCCATGGTTGGGGGGTGGTGCTGGTGGTGGTGGGGGTCATATAGTTCCTAACAATGCAGCTTAACAGAGGTAAATCACTGTCTCTCATGGTTTATTGCTTTTATAACATCCCGAAAGTCACAAATCAACAACCCCTGTCTAACGTAGTCTTGGAGGTCATATGTGAGGGTACGGAGAGCTGCTAAGGTCGGAGGGTAGAATGAGAAAATCAAACCACGCTGCAGTACATAAAGAACACTTGTTTGTATCATGAGCCTTAAAATCCCTTTGTGATTGGCAGATTGTCTTCAAGTCTAAGAAAGCTGTTTAGCACAGATATCCCTGATAATCCTGTCACCTCAACCCGTCACCTTTAAATAAATGTTTGTCTCCTGGAAGACTACCTGCCAATGCTAGAACTAGAAAGTCGATTTGGCATGTTATTAGCACTAATCCAAACCTAGATAGCTGCCTTCTAACGTATATCACATGTCATTAGTGACAAACTTGGAATGTTCTACATATCTACAACATGATTTCAAAATGCGCTAGATTTTCATTTTGATCGATACTTTCCAGTATTGGATGAAATATGAGATTATAATGGACTTGGAATAATAATGGACATTATAATGGAACATTCTCTCACTTCATCTGCAGCGCTGGATATGAGATTGCCCTATTATTAAAGTATGACCTTTTTTCTCCAGAACACAAATAAGTCTGTAAACTGTGTTTGCATAGTTTTTTTCAGCAGCGCTAAGGAGAATAATTTACTGATGTGATTAGATGCATATCTGATATCATATATGAAGCAATTTCAATAAGCAAAAATTACTGCACATTACGCAATGTTTTAAAATTCTTAAATTGAAAGCTAAAGATTGTTGCAGCAGATTATCGGCACATGCTGTGGAACTCTTGGCTCAATAACCCTTTCAAAAAAATAAAAAAATAAATAAATTCAGCAGTCACTGTATTTTATTTTATTTTGTATTATTCTCTACTGTTCAAAAGTTTAAGGTCAGTAAAATCTACTTCACAAAATAATATTAAGCAGCACAACCAATAATAATTTGAACTATCAATGGCTGATGAAAATCCAGCTTTGCCGTCACAGGAATAAATTATGTTTTAAAACATATTATAAAATAGAATGTTGTTTTATATCGAAATATTAATTACATTTTCACATTTTTACTGTATTTTTGATTGTATTTTTGTATTTGACTTTTGTTAAAGCTGCAGTAGGAAGTTTTTGGAAAATGTTGACTTCCCCTAAAAATTCACTGGTACAGATGAAACATCAACAATATGATTTACATTGATTATGGCCTGCCCATACTTTGACTACAAACTTGGTCCTCAAAACATTACATATTTTGCTATACATGTAATGTAACTACATGACGTTGCACTATTTCTATAAGTAATAAATAGTAAGATAATATAACAGTAACTAACGTTATAGTATGCAAGTATTCATTCTATCGATATGTAATGCTAAATAAGGCTTGCTAGTACATTATTTTAGCAACATGACAAGCCAGTGAATTAGTAGGTTAAATAGTTGCTTTGCACAGTGCGTGACATTTTATCTGTATGTTATGTGTCAAGCTTGATTGACACTGCTAAGACACTCCTCCTGACTCTGATTGGGTGTTTCTTACCGGGAGCAGTGTATTTCTGCAAATGGCAATAGGACCACTGGGAGGAGCCAGAGAAGCTTGATTTTTTTCACAGATTACCTGTCTCATATTCTACTGTCAGGAGATAAGACAGGTTTAACAATGTAAAAAAAAAAAAAAATTACAAAAGTTACCTACTGCAGTTTTAAGGAACCATTAAAATCAATTCACCATTGTGAGAAATAAACGGCCAGTTATGAAATATAAAGTCATGTGATGGTTTTAATTTTTTGTGTTATTATTATTATTATTATTATTATTATTATTATTATTATTATTATTATTATTATTATTATTGATATTATTATTTACTTTGAGTCAGAAATGAGCTTCCATAAGACTAAGAACTATTTAAAAAAATGTTAATGACTTAATCCTACTTAGGTGGAAAAAACAATATAAAGCAATACTATTCTAGCCTACATTTTAACAATAATAAAAAAATAAGAAATATGCATGTAGTTTTCTCTTTTAAGATAATTTACTCTTCACATTATACATAGAGGTTCATGTCCACGCTTAGTAAATAATTTTTTGCATTAAGGGGCCAATTTCAACCTCTGTTTATGAATACTAAAGGTCATAGCTTTATGGTAATATGTAGAGGCAGTTCATGCTGTCACATAAAATTTTCAGTGATGATGCATTGCTGATTCATATCTCTGAATGGCTTAACACCAATAATGACTGAATCTCCTTTTCTGTACGTGCAGGCATTGAATTGCACATGTATATTTCTTCTGACTTATGCTTGATCATTCACTAAGACCCGACCGTAAACCTTGAGGTGCACTAATGTCTACAATGCGCCTGCCCATTCACTTGAACGGCTGAGAGAGCTAATCAGTGTTTTGGCAGCAAAATGGCCTGGGCACAGCACCCAGTTTTAGGTAAAGTTATCTGCCGTGCAGGAAAGCAGGGCACTCTCTGCCACTGCACTTGCCAGGGTCATTCATCAGCACCTGGAATGGAGAATACGCCTTGTGAATACTGGAGAATGTGAAATGGTGAACACTGATTCCCAGCCCTCCCATTTTTTTGCGATTTACAATCTTCCAAAGTGGGCTGTAAAAATTCCCTTCTCTGTCTGACACGAGCACTCAAGCTTCTTCTGGTCTCTGTCTGTTTGTCCGCATCTTAAATTTTCTTTAATACCCATGGGATGCCATATTATCCAATCCCATAATCACATAGCTGACATGCAGCGTTTAGGGCATGTCATCTCAAGCATGATAGGCTTGGTCAGAAAAAAGCTCTAAAAGCAATTATTGTGATAAATACATTTTAAATACTATTTCATATGGTACCGTCTGCATTATACATTTCAGATGGTACCTCCCCCCATATCCACCAATATTGGAAATGGGAACATAAGCGACAAAAAACGAGTCATTTGTAACCTTATGTCATGATTGTTCCGATATATAATATTTACATATTATTTTATATAATATAGTATTATATTTTATTTATTTATTTATTTATTATATAGACTATATTGGCAAAAGTTTTGGGACGCCTTCCTTTTCATGCACATTTTTCATGAATTTTAATGACATCCTATTCCTAATCTGTAGGGTTGAATGCAACCTTGAGTTGGCCCATCCTTTGCAGCGTTTACAGCTTTAACTCTTCTGGGAAGGCTTTCTGTGGCTGAGGTCAGGATTGCAGGCCAGTCAATTTCCTTCACACCAAACTCACTCATCCATGTCTTAATGGACCTTGCTTTGTGCACTGGTTGGAAGAGGAAGGGGCCATCCACAGCATGACATTGTCCAAAATGTCTTGGTATTCTGAACCATTAAAAGTTCCTTTCACTGGAACTAAGGGGCCAAGTCCAACCCCTGAAAAACAACCCTACACCATAACCCCCCAAAACCAAACTTTACACTTGTCCCAATGCAGCCAGGCAAGTACATGCTCCTGTCAACTGCCAAACCCAGACTTGTCCATCGGATTGCCAGGGAGAGAAGCATGACTCGTCACTCTAGAGAACACTTCTCCGATGCGCTAGAGTCTAGACCACCGCATCCAATGTTTTGCATTGCACTTGGTAATGTAAGGCTTGGATGCAGCTGTTCGGCCATGGAATCCAATACTATGATGCTCTCTACGCACTGTTCTTGAGCTAATCTCAAGGCCACACAAAGTTTGGAGGTCTGTAGTTATTGACTCTGCCGAATGTTTGGTGACTTCTGGGCACTGTGCGCCTCAGCATGCGCTGAACCCACTCTGTGATTTTACATGACTCACTGCTTAGTTTCAGTTGTTCCCAATTTCTTCGACTTTGTTATAATACCAACCTATCACAGTACCTTGCTTGAACTCCCTGAGCTCCTGAGAGTGACCCATTCTTTCACAAATGTTTGTAGAAGCAGTCTGCATGCCTAAGTGCTTGACTTTATGCACATTTGGCCATGGAAGTGATTAAAACACCTGCATTAAATTATTTGGATGGGTGTCCCAATACATTTGAGGCTAATTAGACACAGTGGGCATCACAATATTACCATGTCATGTATGACATCCCGCATTGACACATCTACTTATTCAGTAATTAGCTATTTGACAGAGACCTTGTTACTCATCCCACATGCATAGATGCTAGTCAATCAGAACCCAGGTCTGTTATGGTTACCAAGGCTGCATCTTGCTTATTACTTACAAAGCACTAAATGGTTTAGCTCCCAAGTACTTGAGCAGGCTCTTAACACATTATACTGCATCACGTCTATTGTGGTCTCAAAACTCTGGCCAACTCTGGATCATACCTAGAATATCAAAATAAAACTGTGGTGGTCGATTCTTTTCCTATTTACTACCTAAACTCTGCAACAGTCTTCTTAACATTGTTCGGGAAGCAGACACACTCTGTCAGTTTAATTCTAGACTAAAAATGCATCTATTTATGGTATACACATAGAACATCAACTTCTATGAAATCAATTAAATAATTGTTAGGCTGGTTGCTTGGTTTACTGCAGTCTGGATCCGGGCTGTATCCTGATCAGATGGTGGACCTGTGCCCAGACATGACCAATGCATCCCTGAAGTGTCTGCAGAGACACTTGTCTATTTAAACTCCTGAAGGAGTTTTTGGTTCTTTGCTACCGTTGCCTTTGGCTTGCTCAGTTAGGGACACCTACATTTCAAATGTATTACCGATCTGCCACCGTTGACAGTATATGATAATTGAAATTAGCTAGATAACAACACTGTTTTTAGCAGAGCGGCTGTACGGCCAAATCAAATTATGTTGCAATATCTTCCTGTTAACACTGTGAAGCTGCTTTGAAACAATTGGACTTGTAAAAAGTGCTATATAAATAAAGGTGATTTGATTTATTTGATCAAAAATGCCAATATTCTAAAACACTATTGCCGTTTAAAACAATGTAAAATTTAATTTATTCCTGTGATGACAGCTACATTTTTCACAGTTTTTGATACTCAAGAAACATTTCTTATAATTATTTTCATGTTGAAAACAGTGTTGTGTGCTAAGCAATATTTTTGTGGAAACTATGATTTTTTTTTTCAGGATTGATGAATAGAAAGTTCAAAAGAACAACATTTATTTGAAATACAATTGTTGTACCAATGTAAATGTCTTTACTGTCACTTTTCATCAATTCAATGCATCCTTGCTAAATAAAAGTATTAATTTATTTGAATAAAGAGAGATGTGGTGAATAATGGTTCTGTAAACATTTAATTATGACTTTGGTGCAAGAAACATTGCCTAATATTATAAGTAGACTAATACTATACTTATTTCTATGATATTAGATATTTGTTGTTATTTTTTGAGATAGACAGAATTGTTGAATGCTACTGGAGGAAATCAGATCCGTGGCTCCCTGAAGTGCTTGGTCACAGGGATGGTTATTTATGTCTGTAGGATAAAGAAAAACTGCTGATATCCTGTCTCGGCTCCCCTGTCGTGTGTTTTACCATCACGCAAGGGCATGTATTATTTTTTATTTTTTTTCTTATCTGCTAGGTTTCACAAGTTTACGAGTGCCAGAGTCTCTCAGCAGGTGAAAAGACAGCTGTTTCGCACTTCACTCTGCCAAAAAAAACACAGTGTTGGAGTGATACACACATGCACAGACAAACATAACCATAGCCCTCAGAAACTCAGAAAACATAGAGAAGTAAGCATAGCTGATCCTCCTGCTGTAATCAATCCTAATAGCTAAGACACTATTTGCAGGTGATAATATACAGCTTGTACAATGAGAGAAATTTGAGTGTTAATTGGATAATGATAATTATGTCAGCAAACCTATATTGGTTTTGTTATAATGTAACTGATTTAAGGCTCTCATCATAATGTGTTTATTGTATGTCATAGTATGTTCACGGGCTGCATGAGGATTCTTCAAAAATCCCCCCCCCCCCTTCTTTACATATAATATAACAGCATACGTGTTGAGAATGACATTAAAGGATTAGTTCACCCAAAAATGTAAATTATGTAATTAATGATACTAATGTTGTTCCACACCCGTAAGACCTGCCTTCATCTTCGGAACACAGTTTAAGATATTTTATATTTAGTCCGAGAGCTTTTCTGTTCCTCCAATGAAAGTGTATAAACACTATACTGTCCATGTCCAGAAAGGTAATAAAAACATCATCAATGTAGTCCATATGTGACATCAGTTACTTAATTAGAATCTGTTGAAGCTTTAAAAATACATTTTGGTCCAAAAATAACAAAAACTACGACTTAATTCAGCATTGTCTTCTTTTCCGTGTTTGTTTTCAATCAATTGTTTTGAATCTTTGTTTGCAGATAAAAAAAAAAAAAGTAAGAGAAGACGATACTGAATAAAGTCATAGTTTTTTATTTTTGGACCAAAATGTATTTTTGATGCTCCAAGAGATTCTAACTAACTAACTTATGTCACATATGGACTACTTTGATGATGTTTTTATTACCTTTCTGGAAATGGACAGTATAGTGTGCATACACTTTCAATGGAGGAACAGAAAAGCTCTCGGACTAAATATAAAATATCTTAAACTGTGTTCCGAAGATGTACGGAGGTCTTACGGGTGTGGAGTGACGTTAGGGTCATTAATTACATAATTTACATTTTTGGGTGAACTAACCCTTTAACCCTTAAATGCATAACTCGGGTCGTTAGCCGAGTTATGCATTTCGTTACCCGAGACGTCATTCACTATCCTGCTCCTCATTCATTTTTTAAAGTTAGACATCAATCTTCTTAGTATTCTTCAATCAATCCATTTTAA